>NW_020447397.1:2001171-2083402 GCF_003343035.1 Apteryx rowi | reverse complement strand
GAGCATGCAGGTTTGCCATGAGGGGTGCAAGAGGATCCTCCACAGTCATGTCCCGTACGCACTTCCCTGGCTGCATGCACCCGCTTGAGGCATCCTAACTTGAGCCACATTTTGCCAGCTACCCTGTCTGTATAATTCTCCCCTTCCCCCATCTTTCCTAGTTTAAAGCCCTCCTTACCAGGCTGGCCAACCTGTTGGCAAAAACATGTGTGCATGTGGATGGTGGATCCCATCTCTCCCCATCAGTTGCCAATCAGTTGCCGATACTATTTTCATTAGATACATTAGAAAACATAGTCCCACCTTTCTGATCACCTTTAAGCCACCCCATTGTTCTGTAAGGTGTTGTATCTCAAGCCATCAATATTGAGCAAAGGGAAGAAAAGGGAGAGAAATTGAGAAATGTTCACATTTAGGAATCTTTTGAAATAATATTCAGAAATGCTTTCAGTCTTAGGTGATCTCTACCTTGTCTCCTTTTCTTATTATATAAAGCCTCCAGTTAGTGTGGTTTTGCTTTAATGAAAAAACGTGCCTTCCAGCAAAAAATTGCAAAATAAGTTCTTGGCATCTTTAGATTAGGATCATAATTTCCACAGGCTATCACTATAGGATTTCTTTCCAAACTCCAAAACTTTCCGTCTGCAATAGACTGGTATTGTCAAGAAAAGGCCTTCTTTTCTTGAAGAAAAGAGACAAGTTTATTAGAATTCTGTGCTAATTCATAGGATTGTTATACCAGAGACATTTAATATTTAAAAGAATTACTGCTTGCAAAAAAATCAATAACTCACCCTTTTATAATGTTGAAAGTCTTAGAAAAATGTACTGATTATTTTCTGTTTTACCAATATGAGGAGCTTGGTTGGGATGAATATGTGAAAAAGAAAAAATAATTGATGGTAGCACTTTAAAATTACTAAGTAATAAAGTATGCGTCCAGTCTGAAAAGTTACTTCAAAATTTGTAATGTGTAGTTAGCCTTGCAATGTGCAGAGCCCTTGTTTACATCTTTATTACATTTGCTCAAGTTTCCAAAGAACAAAACCTTTTTCTTAAGAAGTTAAAACTAGCTTGTTTACCAGTGTATGTGACTGAATACACTACACCTTAGAAGTTATTTTTGTAAATGAAACTACATAGTCTTTGCTATCTAATTGGAAGGGAAAAGCAGAAGTGCATTCACAGGTTGCATTTTTGAATAGGAATTGCTTTAGCTTTTTGTTCATATGTATCCAGTTACAGACTTTCAGCAGTTTCATATTTTGCGTTAGATAATTATGATGCTTTCAGTTTTGAATAGACTTTATACCTTAATGCTGACCAGTCCCATGTTTATTACATAGAGGTAGCACTTTAATACTTTAAACTTTTTGAAACATAAAGTATTTTTCAGTTGTTATGTGCTGTGATTAACTTTGTTGTTGTTGTTGTCTCCCATAGAATGATCTGAAGCTCCTGTTTACATCACTAGGTGATAACAAATATTTAGTTCTACAGAAACTGGCAGAGGCAGTTGAGAGACCAGAAATGGAACAAATTCAGGTATTGCCAAATGTCTATTATTTGACAACAAAATTGAGGGAAAGATTCTATTCAAGGTGTAAATGGATTCTAGAGGACAGTTACTTTGTATGGGAGACTGTATGTACTCCCATAAGGTATGTGAAGATAAAATGACTACTTCCAAGAATGTACTACGCCTGTCTATAAATTAAAAGAAACATGATGTGTCTTTTTTTATCTCCCCACCTGACCTGGTTATGCACAGAGTGGTCACTATTTGAAAGAAAGATAACTTCAGTTCACCAGAGGTCTAAAGTTATTTTAAAATTCTTTGACTGTTGTTGACTCATTAAAAAGCAAAGGTGCTTTCTTCTACACTGGGTTATAGTAAAATCTTGAGTCTTACTCATTTTGAGGAAAATAATTGTTTTACCTTAATCAAGAAGTGCGTGATGAACAACTAACTTTAAAATTAATTAAAGAGACAAAAGATATACTATTTTCTTGTTTCTGTTATTGCCAAAATGACAGAAGTGAATGAAGTAAGCTAAGGGCTTCTTTTTACAAATGTTTCTCATTGCACAAAAACTACTGTTGTCTGGTGCCAGTGGGTGATGAAGAGACTTATCCTTCAGCTAAACAGAAACACTGGGCTTTAGGTACTTGATTTTTTTTCAAAAAGTGATAATCTGCATACACTTGCAAATACCAACCCGTATGTTTAAGTTGCAGTTTTCCATATACAAAAGGGGATTTACAAATTCTTTTTCCTTGACAGTAACTTTGGCCCTGTCCTGGTCCCCTAAACAATCGAAAGAAAAGCTATTTTGCTGTCATGTTTTCTGCTGTCATAGTTCTTTGCCTGATGTTCAGATAAACAGTAATGTGTGCTAATACAAATAATGCTTTAAAAAGATGATAAAACAACTAATAGACCTTCGGTGACTGTACTATAATTAATAGCACAGAACTTCACAGCAAAATTTTGTATAAACCAATATATGATGCTAAAACAACTTGTGACAAAATGTGCCACCATTGTCTTTAAAAACAAGCAGGGACTCTCAACTTTGAATTAATATTTTTTCTGTATTTCTTTAAAGTTATTCACTAAGGATCAAATTCATTATAAAAAGGGGGGGACTGATGAAAACTTCAGGCATTAAAAAAAAAAGAAAATTGATACAATTTATAGCAGCTATTTTACTGTTATGAAACCTTCAAGCTAAATGATATAATTTGCTGATACAGGTCATACTGCAGGCAGAAGAAGGTTTGAAGGAACTAGATGCTGGAATCAATGAATTAAAGAAGCGTGCAGACAAGCTACAAATTGACCAACCTTCTGTGCAAGAGCTATCTAAGCTCCAGGTATGGCTCATACATTCCATCCTAGACGTGTCTAGTGATATCAAAAGTATTAGTACGTTCTTTGTCCTTCCTTATAGCCTCCTGCTTTTTTCACTGTGCAATCTTCAGATTTCCCCTTCCCCTTGAGTTTAGTTTTTAGAGAAGCCTTTCCTCTGTTTTTTTGACAGTTGTGCTTCTCACAATCGTGTACTTAAATCTGGGAGAGCCAACTGTGGTCTGAGGGTGGGTATTTTACTGTAGCTCTCTCTTTTCTGGATGGCCTTAGAGATATTTTGAGTTACTACTTGCTGAATGTTGCTCTTGTCTTGATCAAAAGTATGGGCTTATCCTCACATTCAGACACATGTTCTGAGAATAGAATTCTCAAAACCAGGGCAAGAAGAAAATGATCCTGTTCAAGTCAATAAAAGCTTCTCTGTTGTTCTCACTTTCATGGTTGAGGTATATAAGATGAGAAGAGAACAGAGGAACTGATGAGGTTCTTCCAGTTCTTCTTGCTGTGTAAATTGACAGTAAGGGCACACTCGGTAATATATACATATACAGAATATAAAAATACTCTTTCCTATATAAAGTATAGTGTTGTTTTGGGGCTGATTCGGTTTTTACTATAGGTTGTGTGTATCTTGCTTGCTAACAATAGGTTGCTATGGCACAGATCTCTTCCTGTGCTTGGGCAGGACTGATGGAGACAAAGTTGGCTTTGAGATGCTATAGTCTGGAGCCATGATRGAGTCAGTCCAACCCCCCTGCATTATAAGAAGCAAAATGTAAATTACATCTGCAGTGTGCAGTAGTCACTGGAAGTGCTTGTGTTATTTGTTGTCTAGCCATGCTGTCAGTTTGTCCCTTCACTGTGAGATGCATACTGATGCAAAGCTTTCAGGCTAATTATGTACTGGCATAGGATGAGATCTACCTAAGGGAAGGTCTAGTCTGTTTTTTGATGACTTAAGTCCCGTCACCTTGCTCCTTTGCTATATAAAGCAAGCCTTTGGGATTCTGCTAACTTTGTTCCTGAACACAGACACTAGAAAGAGTTGCAAGGTGCTGCTTATTTTTTCTCTCTTTCAATGCTGCATTGTTAATTTATCAGTGAAATCAGTATATCTACAGTCTTTTTGAGCTGGGAGTTGAAGTTATTCTGCAAGCCTTCAGAAAGGAACACAGCGGCAACAAGTTGGCATCTAGGCAGACATATGAGGTGTGAGATAAGGATAATCATTGCTGCTTTTTGCCCCCAAGGATATGTATGATGAGCTGATGATGATCGTTGGATCCAGACGGAGTGACTTGAACCGGAATCTGGCTCTTAAGGGGCAATATGAGCAGGCTTTGCAGGACCTGGCTGACCTGGTAGAAACAGGGCGAGAAAAGACGGCTGGAGACCAGAAAATGATTGTTGCTTCTAAGGAAGAGGTCCAGTTGCTACTTGACAAACATAAGGTAAGAACCCATGATGTGTTTCAAGACTAGTCATGACTGTAAGCTTGCACACAGTAAATTTCTAACTTTTCATTGCTGAAGGTTCAGGAGCTTTTCTGAATGGTTGGTCAGTGCTAAATCAAGATATATTAAAAATTACTCTAGTTTAAACTAGAGTCAATGAACTGTTCTGATTGAATGGCTTTCAAATGCTCTATTGCAGGTGAACTCCAGGTAGGATCATATTTGCTTCCTCATTCTAATAACAAGTCTCCTATTCTTGTGCTGCTATGCCACAGAGCAATTTGATCCACGTCAATATTTTCTTCCAACGGCAATTTAAGTTTTCAAATAGCAGCCACAATATATAATAAGACTTTGCCATATCTTATTATTAGGAAGAATTTCTTGGTGGTGTTTATCTGATTTAAGCTATTTTGTTCATGGAGTGCAACTTAGGATCTAATTTTCATATAAAGGACACCCTGTTTTTCTTCAGTGGTGGATTTTGTGAAATGTTGGTGGAGGGAAAAGTTTATCTAATTCTATGTCTGCAGATACTTACTTGATTGTACTGCTGTCATCTTAAAATGTTGTTTAGTGGTAATGAATTGAGTAAGTATTGCACTTTTTCTTTTCTTTTGTCTCCCCCCTTCCACCCCAAAAAATTTCTCAGGAGTATTTTCAGGGGCTGGAGTCTCACATGATCCTGACAGAAACACTCTTTAGGAAGATGAGGAGCTTTGCCTTCTTGAGAGAAACTCAGTCACATTCAGAGCTAATGGCACAAGCTTCAGCTGTATTAAAGCAGGCCCATAAACGAGGTGTGGAGCTGGAATACATTCTAGAGGTGAGAATTTCTGTGTTCTTTTCTGTACTGCCATTGTGACCAACCAGGATATCCTATATTCCCTGTGCCTGGACAGAACTGATGGACATTGGTCCCTTTTGTCATACCCAATAGGGACTGATGAACTACATGTAATCTTTGCTACTTATATATTGGGAACTTCAGATTATACAAATTGTGTTTGTGTAAACCTAAAAGAGCTGCTTAGCTTTAGCTGTCAAGGAGGACGTCATAAATTTATCTAATCATAAACCAACTCTGTATTCTGACCAAAAGCTGAGCTTGACACAGAGCTGATGTCTTGTTATCAGTTCACAGGGCATTTTTACTGTTATTTCTGTACATTCACAATAGCGCAGCTGCAGGATTTGAGGTTAAGAAAACAAGTAATACATTTAAAATTTCTTCAGGAATAAAAAAAACTAGGTATCAAAACCAATATTCACAGATAAATTATGCTTGCAGACCTGGATATGCCTGGATGAGGATTATCAGGAACTTACAAGACAGCTGGAGTCTGTTGAAGGTAGCATTCCCACTGTTGGTTTGGTGGAAGAGACTGAGGACAGGCTTACAGACCGGATTACACTTTTTCAGGTTGGTGCTTTCCAGTCATTTGTTATAGAAATGTTGGTTGGAAGGGACCTCTGGAGGTCATCTAGTCCAGTATCCCACTTGAGGCAGGACTGTTGCCATGGGCTGGATCAGCCACGGCTTTTTAAACCTACAAGGACGGAGATCCCACAGCAGCACTGGGACCTGTTCCAGTTCTGCACCACCTGCTACTGAAAAGGATTTCTCTAATGCCCAGTCCAAACCTCCCAAACTGCAGCTTGTGGCCACTGTTCTTGTGTTGTTTGGCACCACTGAGGAAAGTAGTACCTCCATCATCTTTGTGATTCTTCTTCAAATAGTTGTAGTCATCTGTTAGACTAGCCCTTAGGATCCTCTTTGCCAGACCAAAACAAGCACATCTCCCTCAGCCTCTAGGGCATGTACTCTAGGTTCCTGACCATCTTTGATAGCTCTCCGCTGGACATTAACCAGTTCTTTGAAAACCCTCTTGAACTGTGTAGGAGGCGGGCGGAGAGCAAAATTGGATGCACTACATGTGGCCTCATCAGCACCAAATAGATGTTTCCCATTCTTTCCCACCCTGAATTAGTTATATATATTGTTCTTTTACCAGACAGCTTTCTGTTTTTGCATGGGTATGAGGAGAACTTAAGCAACCTATTGTGTGGGGGTTTTATTTTGGTTTTCTTTAATGCTAGACATTGTTTGTGTTCATTGTGACTCTAAATTAGTTTTGCATTTCTGTTTCTCTTGTCAGTTTCATAAATTAGGTTATTTGAGTCCAGATTCTCAAACACTGCTACTCTGCTATGGCATAACTTCCAGTACTTTTCTTTTCTTTTTGTCCTGAGGCCACATTTAGATTAAAAATCTGTCATAAGTAATTTATAACTGCCTTGGAATTTTTTGTTACTCTCTAGGAGTTAAACATTTATGTTTCTATATATGTTATATATATAAAAAATCCTGCTAAGTTATTAGAGCTCTATTTACATGAAAGAGCTCTAAATGAAGAGCTCATTAAATGAAAGAAGCTTTAGGTACTCGCCATAGCATTGGTAGCTTCTTACACCTTCAGAATGATGTCAGCATAACTGAAAAAAGGGAATGCATGTACGTTTCATGCCTGAGCTTAGTCAGATATACAAATAATTTTGAAAACTTGTATTACTTGTGTAATAATAGCAGAATTTGGCAGGTATATTTGCCCACATGTACAAATTCCTTACCTACCTACAACTCTCACCATTTATGTGAAATCTGTCTCTGCTTCAAGTTCAATTCCTGGGGTCAAAGTGTTAAGAACCTTTCATTTTTAGCAACTTCTTTGCCGCCTTGCACCCTAACAATTGGCTTTTACATTCTTGGATTTGGATGAGTGAGGTGAACTTCTCTTTTGTAGTTATGCATAGCTGGAGGATACATCAGTGAAAGGAAAAGAGTTAGATTACCTGACAGCTGAGGATAGGCATTAAAAGGATTGAAATGTGGTCACTGCTAAGAACTCAATATTGGGCAACTTTAGGTTTCATTGCAGTCTGGTTTTCAGCAAGATGGGAGTTTAGGGTGTGTCCTTTCAATCCATTTCTCTCTTATGTCCTGTTGCTCCACAATGATTCCTTAGAAATTGTTCTTTTCCACTGTTAAATGTCTATGTTGAAGAGGATTCATCAGTAGGAGACATGAACAGAAATATATTTGAGGGGTTTCGTAACAGTATTTTCAGCAGATTTTGAGGAGGTGCCTACATAACTGGCCTTGGGGAGTTCTAGGGCTGGAATGGAGGGGAGAGAATATGATGTGTGATAGTGATACGGAATATGCTACAAAATGCAATAAAAGCAAAATGGATGTTGAGAAAGTGGGGTAGTAGACAGTTGCAGAGCTATCTAACTTTCTGTCCCCTGTCATTACAGCATCTGAAATCTAACCTGACTGAATACCAGCCCAAATTATACCAGGTGCTAGATGATGGGAAGAGGCTTCTTTTTTCTGTTAGCTGCTCAGATCTTGAAAGTCAACTGAACCAACTAGGAGAGCACTGGTTAAATAACACCAACAAGGTGACCAAGGAGCTTCACAGGCTGGAAATGATACTGAAACACTGGACAAGGTAGTGCTAATGTAATGAGCACAATAAGCTTCTTTGCCCATGCTGTTGAAATTGGGGTCATTCTGATCACAAAACTGTTAGATTCCACATTTAAAAGAAAGAAAATACTGTGAAATGCATGTGATGGTTTGACTTGTCAAACAAGCCACTCTACACTATCTTACTTCTGTTCCATACAAGTGTCATTCCACCCTCGTATTTTGCAATAAAATGCACACCAGATAAGAACTGGTGGGAGGAAGTTAGCTGATACCTAATTTAGATGACTAAGTCAGAAGTCTAGGGTCCATACAGGGTGATGGGAAAGGGTGTGTGCTTTGCTAGATAACATGAGTACCCACAGCATGTTCTGGGAACCCAGCCATTGCTGTTTCTCACAGYTGTGTGCCACGGCATATATGGAAGACAGCATTTAGCTGTCTTCAGCAATGTTCATATGCTACTTTTGAAATAGCATTCTCTGAGCGGTGTACACACTCTGTATTATTCACGTGTTGCCAGCACGTGAATGTCCCTGGTTTGTTGGTGCCCTTGCCTTTCCAAGTGAGATGCGTAAAGGGATTGTATGTATAAAGTTTATGGGGAGGCCCTCAACATCTAATGCTGACATGTGATTAGTTGTTTTGGATATGGAATGTTAGGAAGATAGTTTCTAAAAAGCATTGAATTTCTGAGATGCCTTGTGCTAAAGTTTTTGGAAGATTGAGCCCTCTAATGGAGAGTGAAAGAAATGTGTGTGAGAGGAACAGCTTGCCCAAATAGTTTTGGTAACTCAGTGTTATTCCTAGTTATCAGTTCTTCATTAGATTTTGTTTGTCCTAAAAGACAAAAAGAAGGTGTTGTTAAGAACTGTCGTCATAATAAAATAAAAGCTCTCTGATACATAATTTTTATATATTTTTATATATTTTTATTTTATATATATTGTAAGTTTTTTGATAGAGGAAATAAAATATATTTTTTTAAATCTGACATATGATATTTTCCTCTCACACATGGAGGAGAGCATGGAGGCAATAGGAGGCAAAGACTGTTTTAGCTTTCTATAAACATCTTTACAGGTATCAGAGTGAATCAACTGAATTGATACATTGGTTACAATGGGCAATGGAGCGGCTTGAGTTCTGGAGCCAGCAGTCAGTGACAGTTCCTCAGGAACTGGAAACAGTCCGAGACCACCTGAGTTCCTTCTTGGTAAGACAGTTTGTTAGCCTAGGACACGTTTTCTCTCCAATTACAAATAAATAGTTGATCAATCGAATGGTTGTACGTTGCCTCAACATTGAAGCAGTGAGTATGGAAAAAAAATCTGCTTCTGTAGGTGAGCTGTCCTTCAAAAAGCTGATGTGTTTGCACATTCAGCACTGTGTTGCTGTGCATAATGATTGTAAAGCTTGATGTTTCTAAAAACAGAAAATGATTTTATGACTGAAAACAAATTCTGTTTTCATTAGATCTGTAGCGTAGCTGGTGACACTAATAGTAAGTGCAGATTTTTTTTAAGGGGAGGGGGATATGCTTAGCTCTTTGAGGTAAACCTTAAACATGTAACAAACAAACTAAACAAGTAATTTTTTACTTCCATGAAAATGACATTGCTTACAGGAGTTTTCAAAAGAAGTGGATGCTAAATCATCACAGAAATCTTCTGTCCTGAGTACTGGGAACCAGCTGCTCAGGCTGAAGAAGATAGATACAGCAGCACTGCGTGCAGGATTGTCCCAGATTGATAGTCAGTGGACAGAGCTGCTTACACAAATCCCAGCAGTACAAGAGAAATTGCATCAGGTAAGGAAAAGATCTAGTGCAGAGATGGCCTTTGATATTCCAGAAAGTTCAAACATACTGATTATGTATTGCACCTGCAGCTGTGTAGAACAGTTGCTTTCTAAAGATTTAAAATATGTCTTGTTCTCCTCAAAGTCTCATTACAAACCGCTGCATAACTTCATAGAGTTGGCAATTTCTTTGAGAGATGGTTGCTCCCTTCTGCTCTTTCCCTATGTGGGACAAGATAGGAACAATGTTATCTGCAWTTTAGTGTGGGAAAGCTTACACTGTTATGTCCAAATCCTGTCTTTCCACATGTCTAGAGCTAATCGGTGCTAATTTCACAAACTTTCACAGTCACACTTGTTAAATTTTACCTAACAAACAGATGAGTGTTTTGTTCAACATGTTTATTACCATGTTGGTGTGCTTTTTTGGAAAAATGGAGTTCACATCCTGCAAGTTAGGCAGAGCTTGTTTCCTTAGGAATTTGGTTATGTTCAAATAAAATAGGCTGGGTGCAAATCTGTGGAAGACAAAACAAATCTAAAAAACACAGTGCAAGGCTCCTGCTGGTGTATGTAGGAGCAGGAGGGGTTTGGTTATGTGGTTTTGGTTTTTTGATGCTACGACACTGGCGTTAAGGAATTATATTGGTCTAAAAACTGGTTTATCCTTCAGTTGCTAAGAGATTAGCAGTCTAAGCAGTTGCTTCAGTTTCTAATTTGGAATGCTCTCAGAGTTAGTAATATCATCCAGATTTAGGGGGAGAGAGGAAGGGAGACGAATTTCAACTGTCTACTATGTTAGTTAGAAATAATGTCATTCAGCAGTTCTCTGAACCCTCTTGTAATGCAGAATACATACTGCTTCCTAAAGATGCTGTCATAGAACACATTTTATTTTTGAATAACTAAATTTAAGCAAAAACTGGTGCACAAAAAGCTGAAAGTCAATATCTTAAGAAAAAAAAAAAAACAGGTGCTTTTCAAAATCTGTTTAGAAATCACCACCACAAGAAGAGTAGTAGAAGATTATTTTCCCTGGGCCTATTCTTTAGCCATTTACAAGGACAAGAAAAGTATAGCATAGAATTGATCCTCTATGTAAGCCCGGTATAGAATTATGGAATGAGAATGCAGAGTAGTTTTTTAGAAGTCAGGAATGCGATCTTTAGGTTTATTCAGTTTCTATGTACAGTGACAAGTGGAAATAAGAAGCATTTAGTATATTTTCTTATTAAGATGCATATAGTTATATAGTATTCTCCTGTAATATGCTTGCATTTTTTACTTCTTTATTTTATAAAATTCCAGAAAAGTAGACAGCGATCTGTTAGGGATGCAGAATAATATGATAAGGTCAGGTAAAGAACGATGTATTATGGTAATGCAAAGCAAGGAATTCTCATCCATTCTCTTCACAGCACACATTTAAAGTCTTTTATCTCTACAGCTCCAGATGGACAAAATTCCTTCACGCCATGCTATCACTGAAGTTATGAGCTGGATTTCTCTGATGGAAAATGTTATTCAGCAGGATGAAGAGAATATAAAAAATGTAGTAGGACAGACAGTCATTCAGGATTATGTCCAGAAGTACAAGGTATATAGTGGAAATTTTACTGATTTCTTTTCTGATCACCCATTAAATATATATACACACACACACACACACACACACACACATATATATATACACATATTATATATGTGTAAAATATAACTGACTTAAACAGAAGAAAAATTACTTACATGGTGGAGTGGTTAAAATTATATACTGGTTAGAATGGGGTAATATTTGATACAGCGGAAGAGAAGCCAAAATTACTTTTACTCTGCTGTTTACTTATGGCAGGAATATATTTTTAATATGCTTAGCTTAATTTTCAGATAAATCCAAAACAGTATGCACGTGATTAAACGTTATTAGGACTGACTTTCATCCAAAACCACAAAGCACTTTGTTTTATGAATTCTCTGCATAATAACACCTTTTACTCAAAGTGTGGTCTATTTTTGAATGGAAGGTGGCCAGTGGTTTACAGATCAAGGCAATTTTGATTTTTGTCTGAAACAAAAACTAAGGATGCCATATCTTCAGGTAAATATTGAGAAGAGATAAATACAAAATTTCAGTTCAGTAACCAAATTGCTAATACTCTTGTAATGAGTAATACTCTTGGTATTGGTTTGGTAATACTCTTTTAACACTGACTCTTCTTCTCAGTGTCAGAATCATTTTTACTCTCTAGAAGACTATTCTTTAGGATAATTCTAGATATTAGTACATGTTAAATAGAAGGCAGATATTTGACATTCAGCTCTCACTGGTCTCCTGAAAAATTGCTTTATTTCTTGGCTATTGTTCTTGTCTATATCCAACAATATTTTCTGTATTAACTCTTGCTGTAGTAAGAAAATTTAAGACTAAAATGAATAAAATCATCAATGTCCAGTTTTTCTTGAATGTGATCCTTGAGATTGTTGTTGCTAAGTCTACTGATTTTCTTTTTCCTTGGGAGAAAACATGCAGTTTCTTTATTCCAAAGGTGGTGTACTGCTGCTTTTGTTCTCAATATTTATAAAAGAGCAACAGTACTCTTAACTGCTGTTCAAATGCTAGAAATACTTTTAGCTAAATTCTGTGGCATTGTAATTTGTTAATGTTTTTATCCTCTGTTCTGCAGGAAGGTGAGAAATGATGATACATTATTTTCTTTTATATCCTTCTTTTCTATTAGGGTTTTAAGATAGATTTAAATTGCAAACAACTCACGGTGGACTTTGTGAACCAATCGGTGCTACAGATTACCAGCCAAGATGTTGAAAGTAAACGTAGCGACAAAACTGATTTTGCAGAACAGCTTGGAGCAATGAACCGACGTTGGCAGATTCTGCAAGGCCTGATAACAGAAAAGGTAAAGAAAAAGCTAGCTGTTCAGTAGAGAACTTTCAAAACAAATAGAAATATGCCATAAAAATGATTGGAAGCCTCTAAAGATTATCTAGTCCAACTTCCTGCTCTAACAAAGCTAACTTTAAAGTTAAATCAGATTGCACAGGGACTTTCTCAGCTGCGGCTTGAAAATCTCTGGGGATGGAGATTCCACAGCCTCTATGGGCAGCCTGTTCCCATGCTTAACCACTGTTGCGGAGAACAGGTTTTTTCCTCAAGTCCAATAAGAATTTCCCTTGTTGTAACTTGTGACTGTTGTCTCTTCACCTTTCACTGCACACCTCCAAGAAGAGTCTGGTTCTCTCTTCTCTGTAACTCCCCGTAAATAGTAGAAGACTGCAACAAGATCCCTCCTTACCCTTCTTTTCTCCAGGCTGAGCGAAGCCAGACTCTCTGTTTACGTCATGTGCCCCAACCACTCCAGTGGCCCTTCAGAAGTTTGTCAAACACTCTCTTGTACTGGAGGGCCCAAAATTGGGTACAGTACTCCAGACGCACAGGTGTCAAGAAGGGAATAATCATTTCTCTTGACCTGCTGGCAGCACTCTGGATAACCTAGCCTCGTGTGTGGTTAGCCTTCATTGCCACACAGACACGCTGCTGACTTACCATGTTCAAATTATTGGCCACCAGAGCCTCTAGGTCCTTCTCAGCAAAGCTGCTTTCTATCCAGCCTGCTGCCAGCCTCTGTTGTTGCATGAGGTTATTTTGTCTCAGTCACAGGAATTTGCCTAATTTCATGGCATTCATGGCAGCCCATTCCTCCATCTTGTTGAGTCTGTCTGAATGGCAGGCCTGCTCTCCAACATATCAGCCACTCCTGCCAACTCAGTGTTGTTTTTGAACCTGCTGAGAACACAGTACATCCTGTCATCCAGGTTGTCGATGAAGATATTAAACAATGCCTTCATCCAGGGGACCAAGGATGCCCCTGAGGACTGCATCTCGTAACTGACCACAAGATGGACCTTGAACAGTTGACCACTAACCTTTAAGCTTGATGGCTCCAGTCAGTAGTCCACCCACCTCGTAGTCCTCCCATCCAGTCCGTATATCTTCAGATTGGCTACAATGGTGCTATGGGATACTATGAGAAAAGTCTAGCTAAAGCCAAGGTAAACAACATCCACTGCTCTCCCTTTGTCCACAGTCAGTCATATCATCATAGCAGGCAATCAAGTAGATCAGGCACAATTTGCCCTTGGTAAGTCCATGCTTTTGTTGCTCCTTCTTGTTCTTCATGTGTGTAGAAATGGTTTCTGACAGGATTTCTTGTATAGTCTTCCCAAGCCTGAGGTGAGGCTGACCAGCCTGTAGTTCCCATGATCCTCTCTCTGCCTTTTTTGAAGAAGGACATAACGCTTGCCTTTTCCCAGTCTTCAGCAACCTCCTCCCATCACTATGACCTTTTAAAAGCAATAGAGAGCAGCCTTGCAGTCATTTTGGCACCCTCGGGTGCATCTCCAAGTTCTGTGGACTTTTATATGTTTAGTTTATTTAAGTAGTTCATTCCTCCTCTACCATGGGTAGTGCCTCTGTCCGCCAAACTTTGCTACTAGATGTGAAGATCTGAGAGTCATCAGAGGAGACCTTGTCAGTAACACTGGAGAAAAAAAGAAGGAACTATGTACCTCAGGCTTTTTCTTGGTTTCCTGTTGGTTGCTGATATATTTGTAAAGGTAACAAGAAGGGCTTCTGTCTCTCACTAGTTTTAACTCCAGCCAAGATTTTGCTTTCCTAATACTAACCATGCATGGCCAAACAATGCCCCTTTGTAGTCCGCTTTCCATACACACTTCCTTTTGCATTCAAGCTTAGTTAAGAGTTCTCAGTTCTGCTCAAGCTAGGTTCCTGCTATGCTAGCCTGTTTTCTTGCAGCTTGAGATGGGTCATTTTTGTGATTTGAGGAAGATGTCTTTGCAGATTATCCAGCTTCCTGGATTCTTTCGCTCATCAGGACAACCTCTCATGGGATCATGCTTACCTGAACAAGCCAAAGTCTACTCTCCTTAGCCAAGGGTCTTTAGTCTGCTACTTGCCTTCCTTTCTTCACTCAGGATCTTAAACACAACCATCTTGTTGTCACTCTGGCCGAGGTTACTGTTGACCATCACATCCTCAACCAGTTCTAATGAGGATTACAACCAATTAAAATGAGAAGGCATTCCCAACAGTGGAGTTTGTCTTAAGTAATGTGAATGCCTTTTATGGCAACTCTGCCATTTTCAAATTCTGCTTTATTCTTCAATTCTTTCATATTTGCTTTCGAAGAACAGAAGTGCTATCTGGTTCTCCACTGAATAGCATCTGGAACAATCAGAAAATCTAGATAATTTTAAAGTAGTCAGTTGACAAAGAAAGAGGTAATATAAATCTTCATCTGCTTTATCGCAGTTCATAAGTAAGGAACATAAAATGTATGTTTACATCT
The DNA here is from genome assembly GCF_003343035.1 of Apteryx rowi. Taxonomy (NCBI): domain Eukaryota; kingdom Metazoa; phylum Chordata; class Aves; order Apterygiformes; family Apterygidae; genus Apteryx; species Apteryx rowi. The sequence goes on along the minus strand of NW_020447397.1, from coordinate 2,068,402 downwards.
TAAATAGATCAGTGAAGTCATTAATATCTGAATAAGCTATCTGAATAGAATTATTCTTGGATGGAGCAGAGTTTTTTATTATGTACTCTTTTRCGAATAGCTAATACATTCCAGTTTGCATGCATATACTATTTTTAAATTTTGAGAGCTGTGATTTTTATCTGAGAAGGCACTGGTCAGTCTTTGTCTTCACTGATTTATTTAATTGGCTTCACATTAGACATAATTGTATGAGGAAGCATATACTCATATTTCTTTACAGATCCAGCTCTTGGAAAGTCTGCAGGAATCCTGGATAGAATATGAAAATAATGTGCAGTGCCTAAAAACCTGGTTTGAAACCCAAGAGAAGAAGCTGAAAAAGCAACAGAGAATTGGAGACCAGGCTTCAGTACAGAATGCTTTGAAAGACTGTCAGGTAATGTCCCTTTATAAATAACAATATTCTGTATATGCTCTTTCCAGCAGTTAGAAACAAGAAGTATTAAAGCCATGTGAAATCTGGGTATCAGTGAGGTAGATGACATAATGCCCCTTCACTTCAATGAGGAAGAGATTTCATTCCTAAAATGCAAGGAATAAAGGCATTCAGAAGCATCCAAACCTGTTGTTCTTTATGCATTCATATAAAAATATATATATATATGCATTCATATAAAGCTATAAATTCAGCTATGCATATAAAGCTATGCATTCATATAAAGCTATAAAGATGGTCAAAAAGATACTCATCTGTTTCTGCTTGGCCAGTTTTATGGAACTTGATATAATGAACAGCATGTTTGACTATTCAGAAACTTGGGGTTTTTTTGTCTCATCACTACTTTTTCTCTCCTCCCCTCCTCCTTTTTTTTTTTCCCCATTCTTTTTCCCCCGATATTCTCCTTTCCTCAGGACTACTCAAAGAAAGATACCAGAATTCAAGGAGGTTTTAAGATCGTGTTAAAAATGTGTAAAGAATCAAATTTATTCAAATATTCTACAGTCCAGAGAAGCAAATAGAGCTGAAGTCCATTTTCCTTCCAAAAGTAAAAAGGAGAATCATGATTAGGATGGGCAAAGAAGGGAAAGGCTTAGCTACACATAAGACACTCTTGATCGTAACCACCTCAGTTTTTCATGTAAAATTCATACAAGGACTACACAGCAGTGAATAGGGAATCACAGGTGACTGAACATCTTACTAGGAATAGCACATATTTAAGTATTCAGAAGCTTGCTTCTGGGGATGTGAGACTGTGGTTCAGGCTTACAGATATATAGGGAAAATTCACTTGTTCTGAGTTTCTAAACAAGGCCTCTACATGGTATCCGGCTTCAGATGTTTTTTGTTAAACAGTATTTTTTCTACCAGACACCAAATAATAAATTTCATGCCAGAGCAAATGTTTAATAAAACTCTGTCAGAACAACTGCATGCCTACAATCTTGATATATACTTCTTTGTGTGCTCATCCCCTTAAAAGGAGTAGGGAAGCTTATCTTGGTGTGGCTGCCTTTTCCCCATGCATTTAATGAAGAGATGAATGTGATCCAGCTATAGCTATGTCTTCACAAACAGAACAGCTGGAAATCTATTCCAATGAAATGTGTAATAGAATTAAATCTATATTCAGTAATATCTCTAACCCATCTTTCATTTTGTGAAGGCAAAGAATTGGTAAGGCCAAATGTCAGAAATCAATTTTTTTCCAAGTTCTGAACTCAGATTTTCAAACCACATCCAATGCCTAGCTTTAGTTCAAGTATCTATATGATTTCAGCACAATAAACCCATACAACTGAACCAAGTGTAGTTTAACATAGCCTGACATAATTGGTAGGCTCTGTTTGGCAGGGGTTCAAAGCTGAATCTGATTTATCACCTTCATGGTTTCCTTTGGTCAGGAAAGTTAGCAAATACACTTGGGGAGACAGTTATGAATGGCAAGGCTTTGATCAGTAAAGAAACAAATTGTTTAAAAAGTAACTGTATCAGACGCTCCCAGGTATTCGGTTCAACTACTACAAAAGCTGCAGCTTACTTATTAACAATGTTAGTAGCTGTCTAGTGTCATATTAGTAAGTGAAGGCAACTATGTTTTTCCATCACAGATCAGAAACAGTGATGTCTCTTGAATTCAGTTATTAGATTAAAATAATTTTTAAAAACTCCTTTCACAGAGAGCCAGAAATATTTGCTATTCTTGGTGTTTCAAGCTTTTGTCCACTTTACATTTTGAATTTTGAAACAACTGTGTACAAACTTAAGTATGTTTTTTACTGTTAAAATCCACTGCTTGAAAAGTCAAATTTACTCTGTGCAACTAAAAAGTGTTTGTTTGGTGTCAGGTGGTAGAAAAAGATGTATTATTCCAAGGCTGTAATCTGGAACAAGATCATAGCTAGAAGAAATGTGAAACAATACAGAGGAAAAAGTTAAGAATAAGCAATACAGCAAAAATGCTTTTGCATATATGACTTACTATGTGTGCAGATAAAAATCTGTTGTATGTGTGCAGAGGTAAATTCTGCTAATAGCAAGTATTGCAGGGCGGAATTTGGCTCCAAATACTCTTCCTGGTATCTAAAATGTAAAGTCTTTTATGGCAATGGTTCATTTATTGATTGATTGATCAATTGATTGATTTTTAGGGAGAGTAATTTACAGAAAAACATGGGTTTTCAGTTTGCCCTAGAACCCAAGATGTACTAATTAATGTAGGAGTAACCCAACATTCCCAGCTCCTCACAGCCTACTTTCCATATTATGGTGACTACTTAATCTTGAAAGGTATATCTCCACACAGGTAAACATAAATTTGTGCTGGCCTAAAGGCTGCAAGTCATACTTTAGCTTTGCTCAGACCCAGCATTTGCACTAACTGAGGCTGCACAGCTTCCATACGAGTCAGAGCATTGCATGACTTTCTTGCACCTCCCTGCAGCGTGCCATGAAACCATACTCACAGGACCATGGCTAGGAATGTGCTCAAGGGAGCATGCTATATGAAGAGCAGTTCCACACCAAGTCCTTTCGTCCTCAATACTTCAGTTTGTAACTTCATTTGTGTGCTATTGAGGCGTGAGGAGGATCACAGGCTTTGTGGCTAGCGAATGTTACATACCAGAGTTTCTGGGCTTCGCTTGTTGATAAAGTGTGATAAAAACTGAGAACTTTGCATCAGCATTTCCATGACAAATCTAGGGTCATCTTCAGTCAAAGACACAGTAGGCACCTGCCTGAAGCAGCAAAACAGCCACTAACAGTCTTTCATGGCCTCAGAGCTTTATATACTCAGCCCTGTTTTCTTCACCTGCTTTCACACCAACCATTGACTGTCTTCCAATTTGCTTGGGTTCGGGTGTGGGAATGCTGAGTTCAAAATGCTATTGAGCTCATTAATGCTTCCCAACAGTATGAGACCTTGGGGAGGCAATAAGAAAATTTCCTGCAGTCTTTTTGTTGTTGTTATTGGCTGGAGTCCAATGAGCCTGTCATCTAGCAAAGGGGAAGGCTTGCTGTCCTGGGGCAAGGGGCTTTGCTGGGACCTGGCGAAGGAATAAAGACTCCGCTTCATGGGGGGAGGCATGGCAAACTGACATCTTGCCTTAGGAAGTTATTTTGTCCTTTTTCCTTGGGTGGCAAAATTCAGTTTTTCCAGAACCTTGAGCCAGCTTTGGACTAATTAAAAATCTCTTTCAGTATTTAGGACAAGCTAAGAAACACAACAATTTTCCCATGTATTCAAACTGCTATCCTATTTTTAATGATTTTTGGACTCTTACATGAGATCAGATTTATTTCACAGAAGTTTAATTTAAATAGAAGCATGTCCTCTGCATTAAAGACAAACAGCTATGCTTTAAAGGGAACATAAAATATTCAATAAAATTGCTGATGAGTTATGATCCTCTTGAGAGTAAAAAGCCAAAGCGTGCAAGCAGGCCTTTCCTATTTTTTAACATTGTACAAACTGTGGAGTTTATGGGCACCTCTTCTATCTCAAGGCATTATGTATCCAAATGAACAAACAAACAAAAATACCTAGTTTTTATTTTCTTTTCAGGAATTAGAAGAATCAATTAGAGCAAAGGAAAAAGAAGTGGAAAATGTAGAACAGATTGGTCTTTCTTTGATACAAGGCAAGAAGGAAGAAGTCTCTTCTGCTGTAATGAATACACTGCAAGAAATTAACCATTCCTGGGCCAATTTGGATCACATGGTAAAAGAATCCTCAAGGGGCAAGTTGTAGCTCCAGGGCTAGGGCATGGAGGAGGAGGGGGTATTACCAATATGCAGCTAGTGGATTTCTTCTGTCTGGTAGGGGAGGAGATTAGTGAATAGTGTCCCTCTTTCCATCCATCCCCAAGTTTGTGTGCACACTCCACATAAAATGGGCCTAATAATTCCATTTCAAGGGAGTTTTTAAATTCTTGCAAAGTTTTTAAGATGCTTCCTGATGTTTAGTTGAGAGGCACAAAATATTCTGTAAAGAATTACCTTCTCAAGCACGCAGATTACATAGTCTTACATATGGAATAAGGAAGAGATCAGCACTCAGTGTCTAAAGCTGAATGCATCCATCTGTCTTCTCAAGAAGAAGGTGGTGTGATAGTGCTAGCCTCTCTGCTGCACTTCATAGGCTGACTTTTCTGCCTTAGTGACATGTGGTACATAGTCTTATGAAATTTCTCTTGATTGTGCTTTGCAGCAAAGTAGAACAGACTGCATGTCTTCTCAGTCCCCTCCATCCTACTCTTCTATAGCTTTGTAAAATCAAGCAGAACATTATGGTGTACCTGGTGTAAGCCCAGGTGATAGTCATGCAAAATATTTTCCCTTCTTTCTCCAACAGCTTTGAGGTTAGCCATGTAGAACAAATAATGTGTAACATCAAAAAGAGGGAACTAWTTTAAACAAAAAGCAAATGTCTCTTGAATGTTTTTCATTTACTTTTTTTTTTGGTTCCTCCCTCTTCCTAGGTTAGCCAGCTGAAGATATTGTTGCAGTCTGTTCTTGATCAGTGGAGCATTTACAAAGTGGCATATGAAGAACTGAATAGTTACCTAATGGAAGCCAGATATTCTTTGTCTCGTTTTTATCTTCTTACTGGTTCTTTGGAAGCTGTGAAAGTCCAAGTTGATAACCTTCAGGTGAAAAGGAATACCATGCCTCTTGACATACTAAGGATAGATTTAGGGATGAAATTTGTCCTCATTGCATGGATGTAGCTAGCTATAGATTTTGATTCATAAGGAATGGAAGTACAGACACACTGGCACATGAAAAGCATTTGACATTAAAAGAACACTTTAATTTATCATGCGCAGATAGCTGTTGCATCTTTCACATCATAAAAAATTAAAATGATGACTTTTTATAGTTGTTTTCTTTCTAGATTTTTGATACTGTTGTTTAAATTTTTAACTTTACTGTCAAGTATTCAAAGGTTTTTAAATCATGCTGGTGACAATTAAAGATAAAGCTTCTTTTTGCCTTTTCAGGCTTCTGAGCTACTGGCACATGCTGAGATCGTATTTTAAAGGGTTTCTTTGCAAACCTGTTATTGCAGTATATTGAAGAACAAAACAAAGAATGTCCCCAGAGCTGAGCTAGTCATATAGTCAAGTGGTTTTCCAAGTTGTCACTTTAAGAAAAGCGTAAAATATAATGAGTTTCCTCTTACAAAATTATATCTGAGAACATTGTTTGCATAGAATAACCTTTTGCTTCAGAAAAGCTGTGATTAAAGTAACAAGAAGTTGTGTTTGCTAATATTTGCCAGCAAATATAGTTTGACTCTATCATTTAAATTTTTTGTATGATTAGAAGTCCAGACAGATATAAAGCCAAATGTCCTGAGCACAAACTGCAGTTTCCAAAACAAGATTTAAAGAGCATCCATTAATGCATTTTACAGTCACTCTTCCATGTTTTCATTTTTTGCGTATCAGGGAGGAAGAGACAGTAAAACAATAAGTACTACACATGACTTTTTTATTTATTAAGATCTTAACTATACTGTTTAACCAGGCTGTGATTTTCCAAGCTGTTCAAACTGTAATATAAATAAAAATATTTAAGGTAAAAAAAACAAAATTAAAGTTTTCACTGCCAGTGGTACTTCAGACTGATAAACAAAGGAGCAAGAACCTTGTTTTCAGAACAGAATTTTTTGATGCTACTACTTTTCTTTTTTCATCTCATTCAAAACAGGAAAAATATGCATTTTTTTCTAATTGTATTTATTTATTCTCTTCAGTCAATTAAGTTTCTATTTCTGAAGCATTTACATGCACTGAAGTCCTTCAGTTTGTAAGTCCTGTGCAAGAGTATTTGCTTAAATTATTTGTTTTGCAAGACATTTCAAGAAGATATTATGTAAAAATTTACTTTTCACTATACCTGAATATTAAATCAATTTGGCCTAACAGTACTGTTTACATTTACAACCTTGTGTTCAGATGAAAAACACATGAAATCAAGTTTTACATTCGTAACCCGTGTGATGTAATTAATATATCCCATGTTTTTACCTCATGCAATAGTAATAATTCATGTATCTTTTTCTTTTTCTCTCTGTTTTAGAGCCTACAAGATGAATTGGAAAAGCAAGAAAATAGCTTACAGAAATTTGGCTCGGTGACCAATCAATTGTTGAAAGAATGTCACCCACCAGTGACTGAAACACTTACTAACAGTTTGAAAGAAATGAATATGAGGTAGAAAGCCTGTGGGTTTTTTTGAACTTTACTTTCAGTGGTACCTTTGCATTTTTCCATCGATTCTTTAAATTTCTATCAGATAGGACTACCCAAATAAGGGTATACAGACTGTTTGGAGAGTCTGCTGAAAGTGTCCTTTTTTTTGTACATCACAATGGCAGATGAAATACCAAGTAATGGAGTAACAGAGTAATGGTAATTTCTCATTTAAAAGTACCCCAAATGTTAGTGATCTTTCTACGCTAATACGTTAGAAACACAGAAATGATGGAGAAAATATGGTCAGCATATGCTTGAAGGTTGATTAAAAGTGTGGAAACCCTTATGCCAAAGGCTGGAACAGAACTGTCTCGTTTGCTACTACCAACACTATTTTCTCCTGCAAAGGATTTTGACATTACTGTCAATAGCTTTTCTCCATGCATGGCTGCAGTCAAAATGCCAGGCTAGATTCATAAACCCCATGCTGTAAAATAATACTGCATTTAAAAAGTGAGAATACTGTACCAAAAGTTTGTGTTTGTTATGCATGCCTCAGTTTTCCCAGTTTTCAGATGGCTATTTCTAGGTGTGGGAGGGGCATGATAGGAAAGAAGACATAAGCCTTGGCTAATAGCTTGGAAAATAGCTTCCGCTACTTGGAATCTATGCCAGAATCAGTGTGAGGGGTTACTCAGAGAAGCTGCATAAAGGCAGGGTCCAAGAGCAAAAACTACTTTGGTGGAAAGTTGATTTTTTTTGAAAACACAATCATGCCAAATAGATTTTAATCTGTGGTCCATCCTGTCCTAGAATACTGGGAGTGAAGGGAGGGATTATTCGCCCCGTTTTGAAGAAGTTAGTGTATGATTTGAGAGTTTCAGAGACGACTGAGAAGATTTTCACTTTATCATTTTTATCACATAATAACAATTGAAAAGATTATGGTTTCCTTTAGTAAAGAAATAAACATGTAATTCAATAAAAACAGCAAATTTTTTAGAAGAATATTAGAAATAATTTTCATATCATGGACTGAGAAATTAGCTGTTTCTGCTTGCTACTACAGCCAAGAATTAACAGGATTCAAAGAGGGATTAAAAATTTAACAGCATAATAAAACTATAAAGAGTTTTGATAGTTATGGGTGTATTTTAGAAGGGATGTACACAGAGCTTTAGGACTTTAAATACTGTGTCAGAGTTTAGGAGGAAACCCACTTGGAAGAAACAGTTTCATATGTACACCTGTTTTGAGTCTCTTTGGCCCTTGCAGGAATCTGGTTCTGGCCAGACTGGACACAGACCCTGTTCTGGGTTAACCAAAATGTGCTGAGTTAGACAACAGACTATTCACTTCAAAAGTGTGCTCCAGCTCTGAGCCCAAACATTAATATACAGCACCCAAGATGGACCACAGATCTGATCTGATGTGACACTTCAAGCAGCTGTGAAAATATTTTTGGGGTTGCATTTTTTCCCCCGTGTGTCTGGATCATGGTTATTACCAAATTTTTTAAAAGCCAGAAGACCTTGGGAAATAGCAATGAGGAAGAGGGGCTGGGATAGTTCTTGTGAACTCACAGGCTTTGATCATTCATCCAATCTCTTTGCCAGGTGGAACAACCTTCTGCAAGAGATTGCAGAGCAGCTGCATGCCAGTAAGGGCCTCCGTCAGCTTTGGCAGAGATACAAGGACTATTACAACCAGTGTTCYTCCACAGTCCAGCAGCATGAAGAGCAGACCGATGAACTCTTGAAGWCTGCCACCAGCAAAGACTTTGCCGATTACGAAGTTACCACTTGGATTCAGGATTGCAACGTACGTTCAGTTAAGCTCTGTGTTTTTGCACAGCTTCATGGGTTAATCACAACATGCTCTCCAAGACTAAACTGTATACTCCATGTATTGAAACTTGCACATGAACATATTTCTGTTTACTGAAGAATCCCTCAGGCACAGGAGAGAGAGCTTTACCTCTGCTCCCCAAACCTCATGAGTTTCTCAGGCTTTTCGCGTATTCCCGTCTGTTATTACTTGTTGCTGTGTTATTTCAGAAGTTTTTATCGAAAGTCATCTCTGCAGGAGATGGATAAATTGTATCATTTGATTCAATCTTAAATCCCTGCTTATCCAAGAGATTCTTGCTTGGGCATATATTTCTATCAAGTCCACTGACTTCCTTACATTAGAAGGACATGTAAGATCTTTTGACTATCCACACCAGTGAAGTCTGCTCACTTTGTCTGAAAAGAGACTGTGTATGTTCAGCATTATGGGTTTCTTTATCCTTCATTACAGAAGGACACCACTCACTCTGAAACCTTGAGATTCTTCCTTTTTTGGACTGTATCTCAAGGCAGCAGGATAGTTTATCTTCTGTTCATGATTAGATTTTGGTGCTTTTGAGTTTATTTTAAGTGTCACTGATAAGAAAATGAAAATGGTAATTGTCTTGGTATAGGAAAAACAATTGCAGGGGAAAAATAAGCACATTAATGAGCTTTGTAAGCATTTGCTGCCATAGTCTGCTGAATTGGCAACCAAAATTGTTCAGTCAGAATAATTTCTTCATGTTCTGATGTTGTTTTCTTTAGCCATTACATTAGAAGTTAATTTTTCACCCCACTTAGGAATTCACAGCAGGAGAAAAAGAGGGAGGTCTAGTCAAACCCACGCCAAGCCACAGTGAGGGCTTCCACTGCATAGGAACAGCATGTCAGTACATTCAAAATGGGCATTTCAACAAGAATTGCCTCATCTGTAACTCAGACTTACTCAAAGACAGTGAGCAGTCCCTTCTATCTGTTCCTCTGCACATAAGTACTTCAGCATAGTTTTTATTCTGCACATCATTTAATTTGCATACAGAGTGTTAGTGGACACTGACATTGAAATACAGTAGTGAATATAAGTTCTGTATATAGTGGTGGGGTTCACTCATTGCATTCCTCCTTTAGACCAGGGGAAGATGGCATCACTTGAGCCTGTCAGGGTAACTGTTTATATTTTTATTCAATATGTTGCTGCAGGATCTACTCAAAGATTTGAAGACAGCACAGGAGTCACTAGTTGTCCTTCAAGAACTGGGAGAGGAGCTAAAAAGTCAAGTGGAGGCTTCAGCAGCAGCAGCTATACAATCTGATCAGCTGTCTCTGAGCCAGAATCTGTCAACCCTAGAACAGACTCTCCACAAGCAACAGGATGTACTTCAGGTATGTAGAGTGTTTTCAGTCCTTGCACCTGATCATCCTGTTGTACCTGAAAGCATGCAGATTAGACAAAATTGAATGGGAAAAGAGGGTGATATTGCCTGTTCATCAGCATTTTGTAGGCTTCCCTTGGAGGCTGCAGCCAAAGGTGAGAGAATAAAATATGCTAAAGTCCAGAGCAGAGAAGTTGAAAGAAGGAACAATATCTGGAAAGAGGATAGCAAACCTCATGGGGAATGGCAGAGGCTGAAAGTGTCCTTCCTGAAACGCCAAGTGGGATGTTCCTTCTGCAGACAGGAATAGTGCTTACAGCTGGATCCACAGCTACTGCTCATTCAGGAAACAGTCTCTCCTCCTAACTAGTTCTTTAGTGATAAAACAAAGGGAGGAGAGATTCCTAACAATTATGTGGCATTGATTTGAACAGTTCCTGTTAATGTCAGTGATCATACTGAGACATACCATTTGCTTCCAAGTCTATACAGTATATGTTGCTAATTGCTGGTTTCATCAGGGACTAATGAGCAAAAAAGGAGCAACAGAATGTGTTCCGCAGGAAAGTATATGGGTGAGAAAACAGCGACTTCTGCTTGAGTGACAAGCACAGTTAATCCAAGAAATCCAGTGTGTCTAGAATGTGCTCATAAAACCACCATGCTATGAGGAAACAAAACATAAGAGAGATGTTGCGTTTCGAATTTCAGTAACTGCAACTAGTTCTCTCTGTTGATAAGTAAATTAAGTGGAGGACTTTAGTTTCATAGAAGGAGATTAGAGAAGATTGGCTATCTCAAAGCAAGGAGATCCTTATGTGCTTTGCTGAAGTGCTGCCTTTTGGCTATGATCAAGTCTTAGTTTCATGCATAGAAAGCGCTTAAAAGCACCGGGTTCTAATCTAATGCAGCCTTTACTGCAAAGGCATAGCAGTGCCCCTGTGGTAACAAAACATTAATTTCACAGTCTAGTCTGTGAGCAAAGCAGCACTTACAAATGCTCCTACACAACTGCAGCCTATACAACTGTTCTCAGATCTAGAATAAGGGTAACAAGGAGCATAATGGCAATATGGACAATAAGTGACATGATACTAAGTTGTTAAATTGTGGGTCCTTTTCTATTTAAGGCTGGAGTACTAGACTATCAAACCTTTGCCAAGAACCTGCAAGTCCTTGAGGCTTGGATAACGGATGCAGAGGAAGTACTGAAAGGACAGGATCCCAGTCATTCATCTGATCTCTCAGCAATCCAGAGTAGGATGGAGGAACTCAAAGTGAGTGATAAATGTAGAAAGCATTCATTTTTGATAATGACCTGGTTAACTTGCAGTACAGCGTGTCCACAAAAATCATACATGCATTCGGTGCATGTTAAAGGCCTAGCACTCATGCAAAGTATAAGACTGAGAAATTCAAAGTCTAATGGCAGTCAAGGAGTGATTGTCTATGTTACTATGCCTTTAAGAAAAGAGAAAATAAAAAGGCAAACTGGTTAAAATAAAATGGATATTAAATCAGAATGGGACTGGAAATCAATTTTAGAAGTTTTTAGAGATTTCCTTCATCATGTTTTATCTCTAYGTTTTTGAACTTATGCAATTCCTGTCTCAGTGGTGTATAGTTTAGGAACCAAGTCATCTACTCATTTTGGATATTTTGATTTACTGAAGTGAAACTGGGTACTGTGTGCATTCATACCATGTACCATGTAATATATATCTGCACTCTTCTGCTCTTCTTTTTTGTCRGCTTTTTCCTCCCCTTTTAGAGACCCTGATAGGAAGCTGATGAACTTTGCCATCTAGGCTTTTTCTCTCATTTTAATTTTCCATTATTTTTCTAGCAGAATAAACTATACACCTAATACCACTGTGGGCATGCTAACAAGCACAGGACATTAGCTTATTTAGTGAACTGGGATAAGTCTGCATTGCAAAACAAAAACATAAAGTCTGTACATGCAGTGTGGATTTGCCAGCCTCACATTCAGGTTAACAACCAAGGAAGAAGACTCACCTTTTTGGCAATATAGACATACAGCTTCAAACAGTAGCCTGCTTTTGCAGCTCTGGGAGATAAATGCTCAGTTCAGCAAAACACTTAAGCAAGTGCAATTTAAGTACTTCTCTGTGCATGTTTAAGCATATGTTAAGTCTTTTTTTGGACCGGGACCAAAGAGGCTCAAAACTGGGAATGGAATTCTTCAGTGGCATAGGGTTTGCTTACCACTTGGTGCCAACCAAGGCCATTCCAAATGTAGCTGAGTGCTAGCTCATAATTTTGCAGGCTATAATAATGTTATAATGGAACTTCCTAGTTATCACTTTTATTGTTTGTTGCAGAGTCAGATGTTGAAGTTCAGCAGCATGGCCCCAGATTTGGACCGCCTTAATGAGCTAGGTTACAGGCTTCCACTAAATGATAAAGAAATCAAAAGGATGCAGAATCTGAACAGACATTGGTCTCTGATCTCATCTCAGACTACAGAGAGATTCAGGTGGGGACAGCTAAAAATATTGTATAGTTTTCTTAGGTTACATTGACTAGAAAGTATACCTTCTGCAGAGTATGGAAAACTGTCTATGTTACAGACATTTCATTAACCAAAGCTTCTTTCTTTTGGTGTACTTAAAACAAATAGTGAGCCAGTGTCTCAATGTTGAGATGAGATGGTGATTTTTTGACAAGTGAGTAGAATTTGAAAAGAGGAAAAATGGTACTTTTCAAAGTGTAAACTAAATAAGTAGAGCAAGGCAGCTCAGTAGGAAAAGAAATACTGTCTGGTTTGGTTTTCTGCTGGAAAAGTTACTGCAAAACTCTCTTAATACTGTTTGTAAGAGCAGGCAACCTTAACTGAATCCAACTTTCTTCATTTCAGTAAGCTGCAGTCTTTCTTGCTGCAGCACCAGACCTTCTTGGAGAAGTGTGAGACTTGGATGGATTTGTTAGTACAGACTGAGCAGAAGCTGGCTGCAGAGATTTCTGGAAACTACCGGAGTCTTTTAGAGCAACAGAGGGCACACGAGGCAAGTCATAATGTGTATCTATACATAACTACAGCACATACTATTTATACTTAAAAGGAATGCATACTCTTTTGTGGAGTAGTGTAATAGTATGCCTTGAAATGAATTATATTTGCAGCCTGTGAGGATATATTGACTTAAAAACAGCAGCATGAAAATATATCAGTGATACCCAGTTTAGGGGAGGGTTTGAATATGTCCAGTATTTTGTGTATGAAGCCTTCATCAGTATTTCTGAGTGTATGTCCCTACATTTAGTGTACTTCAGGGTACTTTTTTACCAGGGGAATCAAAGAGTGCCGAAGGGGGCTGAGGGGTTATATTGCTCTTCCCACAAAGCCTAACTATCCTCATGCACTTTAGCCCTTTGTCTTCAGTCCTAACTGCAGAAGATACTTCAGTCTCTGTTCTTTCAGTTATTCTGGTTTGTTCGTTTGTTATCAAATTGACAACATACACAGCATCTGAAGAGCATGTTAAAAGAAGACTTTTCTATGAAAGATTGAGTTGTATAACTCATTGTGGAGTGACCATTTGTGTTCCCTTTGGTAATGTTTGCTTGGAGTACAAACCGATTGGATCTTCACTCCGTGCTGGAGTCATTTGTCTATAGACCTGTTTGCAATAAACAAGAAGCCCAGCTTCTTCTACAAGGACAAACTGATTCAATTTTTACTGAAAGATGCCTTTATGATTCTTTGGTCAAGTCAAGTGATGCACATTTTTTCTCCACCCATATTGTTACTGCCAAGAATCCTGGTAAAGATCAAGTAAGACAAGTCAATTTTCATACTAAAGCTCCCATGTGGATACAGTAGTTTCAGTTCCCACAGCTTTTTCAGATGTCAGCTGACCTCCCCATAGACTCAGGCCAGATCTTCTAAGTCAGATCAGAGGGGAAGTCATGTCCTTCCACCCCTCTCGTCTTGCATCTGACAGCATAGTGTTTGAATGAACCTCTGATAGCAGAAAGTAGTTCACAACCCTTATAGCTTATGTTAGCATACATTTGCTTTCACAGACGTCATCCATTTCATTTCCACTCAGTGCTGCCAGCCTTGACTGGACAGTGTGTCTTTGAAATCTGAGAAATCTCAGTTTCCTGAGAAGGTTTTAAATGTCCAGAATTCATCACTGTCTAATGAATATATTCACATTATTGTTGTGTCTGGTCACAGCTTTACTTTTTCTTACAGAGTTAAGAGGGATCTTTTTGAATATCTTAAAAATTCTCTCTTGAAACCTTGATCTAAGCAAATAGCTACATGTTACTGAGGTGCTTGTGGAAGCTTTTTTTCCTAAGACTATGAAGTCCTCTCTTGGAATTTAGAGAACTAATATCTGACTCTTTCATTGACTACATTTCATCTCAACAAAATGTTGTAAATTGCAATTTTTTTTTTTTTTACTCACAGCTGTTTTTGCATTTCATATTACCCACATGTATATATCCAGCGCTCAGTGTTCTTCACAGTGTCTCCTAATAACTATGAAGAAGTTGCTTCCCACTGTTCACAGCTGAAAGAGAAAGGTCAAGTCTGAACTTCTTGAGATGACTCTCTAGATTGTTTTGTTTTGTATTTTTGAAGATAATGAGAAAATAGGTTGTTTCTACATGTGTTCCCAAAATAGATATTGGGATGCATCCAGCTCTGTTATCAGCTTTCCAGTGCTGACTCATAACATGCCTAATGTTTATTCAAACAGGACCCCAGCTTCCTCAGTGGCCTTACTTAGAAATAACTTCCCACCAAAGTTTGCAAACCAACAACATGGAAGTGATGCCTTTTCCAAATATCATGCGCTAATGCTGACATCTGCATCAGATAACTCTATCTGTCAGGGCAATCTTGAAGTCATTCTTCCACAATTCTCCAGATACCCACTTGCTTGCTAGAACATTGCATGGGACTCCTGCAGTGGGAATGCACCAAGACAAGCATTTGAGAAAGTGTTGGGATAGGGTGCATTGCTTGCCAACTCAATTACTGAATTTTTTTCAAGTATGCTGGTATTGTGCACTCCTCTACCTGCCTTCCTTTCCTCTTTCCTTCGTCTCCTATTTCTGTGTTTCTTAGTGATCTGCATATAGGAAGAAATTGGAATGGCGAGTGGTCCCACATGGTGGATTATCCCTTTTACGCACAGAGACAGTTAATGTGCATGCACAGAACAAGTGGGTGTTGACAGAAATATCTCTGGTTTGGGGTAGGGATTGAGTACATCCACTCTAAGGAGAGTTCCTCATGCCTAACAAGCTTTTGTTTCACCTGTCCTCTCTCTCTCTCAAAAAAAAAAGGTGACAGTTTAATCTAACAGTTGAACTATGTTTAATCTCAATCTGTCAATAATACTGATAGATGTTGCCTCCTATGCTCCATTCATCCCCCCTTACTTGACAGAAATAGAGGTGATAGGAAAAGAAATTTCTTACTAAGAGAAAAGATGTTTTTAAAAACATATTTAAGTGATATATATATATGAAAGTGATGCCTATTTATGTAGTGTTTAGGTAATTTTCTGTTGTAATTTAGGTAATATTTAAGTAATAAGTGACTTTTAAAGGTATTACAAAAATTGGTAGTGACCAGTGGGAAAAATAAACTAGCTAATTAATTTCCATCTTCCCGTTGCTAACAGTTTCCTTTAAAGAGGCTCTGCTGGCAGTGTAATATTGGGTTGAAAGTTTGAATAACACTTTCTCACACAAACTGCAGACATAAATTAACAAGGCAAAAGACTATTATAGTCTTGAACATGTCAGAAAATAAAAAGTTCCCTTGCTGTTCCTGCAGTAAATACCCCATCTAGGTTGTGTTGTAAATTATAGTGCTGATCACAAATTTGTACTCAAAGGAACATCAAGCTTAGCTTCTGTTTAAATTATTAGCTTTTAAATACAGTGCCTAAAAACCCAAAAGAAAATTACTAAAAGTAATAAGTAACTCCAGCAATAAAATTATTAAATGTGTTCCTTTTTAAGTTCATGACAAAACTCCCATTGAATCCATTTGGAATAAGGTTAAATAAGGGAAAATTCATTTTTGCTAGTACGAACACATGGAGTGAAAACATAAGATCTTGCTTTAACATCCTTGTCTCCTGAATAACAGCTATTCCAGGCAGAGATGTTCAGCCGCCAGCAGATTTTGCATTCAATTATCTCTGATGGGCAGCATCTCCTAGAACAAGGACAGGTGGATGACAGGTACACTTTCCTGTGTTGTTGTTGCTCTTGGTTATGTGAAGTAATACTTAAACTAGTGGATGACTTTTAAACAGAGAAGATGGCATAAGATGTCACTTCTCAGATGATGCTCTTTTGAGGTAGAAGTTACTATTGATATGGTTAAGCTACTGATTAGTAGCAGATTAGTCTTATTTAAGACAGCGCTTGTTAGGATGCTATGGGGTGAATATATGAATGTATTTGGGAAAACTGCAGCCTTCAGGTTGCATCTCTGACAAAGATTGATCTTGGATCTTCGTAAATGTTACATATATGTCTGTTCTGATGTACCTCCAAAATATGATTTTCGCAAAGGAGCATGCAGTGAGAGATTTGCAGTGAGTTGCACTTGATTTAAGCCATCTGGGGATTTACCTGTCCCAGGAGGATTCTCTGCTGGCACTTCAAATCATTTACAGCACAAACGTGATGGAAGAAATATTCATTCCTGTCTCAGATAATTTATTTTAAACACTTATGATCAAATGAATGAAAATCAATGAAACTAATGGCTTCACACTTGTATATATGCATTGGCTTTGCTAAGGGTATCGCGGTCCTGATATAAGACAAACCGTTTATTGGGATTTTAGGGGTTCTTTGTATACTTCTGGGGGAAAGGAGGAAGTATTTCATGTATAAGGGCTTGATTGTCCATGTACACGGAGTGTGGGGTTCTCAACCTCAGTCAATTTTCATGAGAGTTCAGTGCTTTTCTCCTCATGCTTCATAATCAGCAGCCAGAAAACATTTTCCCTTTCCCTCTGGTTTTATTTCATTAAAGAAATGGATCAAAATGTGAAGGTTACTATGTTTTTTGTTTTTTTTTAACAGGGATGAGTTTTATCTGAAGCTGACACTTCTAAGTAATCAATGGCAGGGAGTAATTCGCCGGGCACAGCAGAGGAAGGGAATCATTGACAGCCAGATCCACCAGTGGCAGCGCTATAGGGAGATGGCAGAGAAACTGCGCAAGCGGCTGGTGGAAATGTCCTGTCAGCCAGCGAGTGGGCTGGGCAATGTTCCTATCCCACTGCAACAAGCCAGAGCTTTACTGGATGAAGTGCAGGTATGTCTAGTGTGTTTAAAGAAAGAGGAAGAAAAAAAAAACACACCGTTTTTATAGCCTTCGTACTTTAAATAGTTCTGATGATTTTAAAAGTGCATTAGATTCAGGTTGTCTGCTTTGCAGAAAGCAATATTGGATGTTGGTTGTTTTTTGGAGTTGGCATAGCCTCAGGAGCAGCCCTTTGTTGGAAAGTAACTTGAAGCTCATAACAGAATATGCAGTATAGAACTTAGGGGCTCTTTTTCCAGCCTTGCCTGCTCCTCTTTTGCTTATAATCAACCTCCCAGCGAAGCTTTCTTGAAAAAATACATGCATAAAAATAATGTCCCATATTAGAGATGTATCCTAGCTAAGAAAAAGGAGACTTTGAGTATTTGATGTCCATCTTAATGCAAGATGGACAGCTATTTAGCAGCTTGGCRTCTTCAAGCTTTTTTGCTAGAAGATACTATATAATAATAAAGCTTATATTCCTCTTGAAGAGGAAGTATTCCTCTTGAAGAGTGATTGAGATACTGATATGGATGAGGAGGGAGTGAAGTCTTTTCATGTCTTTATCTCTTTGGAGAAATTTCCTGTCTAACAGTCTGCTGCTGTAAGTGATTGGGAAAAGGGTAGGATAAAGCATTTGGGCAGTAGCCCATGCTTAAGCCAAGGTACTCTGTCTATTAGTTAAAAGTTAATTGGTAAAATATGGGCTTTAGGATGAATTACACTGAATTGTTAACTGGAATTAAAAAGACAAAGCTGAGAGAAAGCCATTGATCTTTGCAGCTTAAAGAGAAAGTTCTCCTAAGGCAGCAAGGGAGTTACATCCTCTCTGTGGAAGCCGGGAAGCAATTGCTGCTCTGTGCCGATGGTGGAGCTGAGGCAGTCCTGCAAACAGAGCTTACCGAAATTCAGGAGCTCTGGAAGACAGCTAGCATCCGGCTTGAGGAGCAAAAGAAACAGCTTGCTTTACTACTGAAAGTAAGTGTGTGATTTCTTCTATTTTTATTCTTTCAGCAAGTTCACAGTTTTGCATTGTGAACCTGGATGAAGAAAAGTATTCTCAAGGGATGAGAACAAATACAGGAATTGCATGAGCTTTCCATTTTTTTTCACTACCTCTGATTTTCAAATCTGTAAAAAAGAAATGGTACTACTTCACAGTAGGCCTGTATGTTAGTTGATATCTTTTAATTATTTCCACAACACTGCCAGTAAATGATACTGCAAAACATGTGTGCCTTAAGAATTCCTGCAAGTCCTATTTTCAACACATAACAAAAGCGTATTTTATTTTGCAGTATGCTGGTTATTTTTTATACATACATACTGTATTGAAAATAAGATCTTCCTTATTCCCTCTACATGCCAGCGTCAAGATCTATCTAGCCATCAGGTAGTTTGTGATTCATTCCAGTGTCTTGAATATTTGCTATTTTAGGTAAATTTCTGTGATCTTGGAGGGGGGAGACTTGAACTTTATTTTAATGTAAGCAATGTCCAAGGTGCCTGCTAACCTCACTGTAAGCACTCAAGATGATAGGCTGGAATTTAACTTTGGTCTGTGTTTTCCTCCCTTTTACTCATTCTAGGGAGAAAAATGAAAACTGAAATTGTGTGTGTTTAAGCAGAATAGGGCAAGTGCTTTTGAGAACAGCTGCAGAGGTCTAATAGAATCACAGAATTACAGAAACCATAATTTTGTTTGTAAATAGCAAGAAGCAAAACAGTGCAAGAAAATTAAATATTATTTCAGAAAAGTTCAGATAAGTAGGTCATTCTTCCTTTTTCAAGCTGTGTTCCTTCTACCTCAGCTTCTAGTTCGGCATCTGCCAAGAATTAGGTTAGGAACTTTTAGTCTTGAAAGCTATTATCTAGGAAGGCTAAAAGTTCTGTGGTATTTTGTTCCAATAATAAAACTTGATGTTTGAGGAGAAGAAGAAGAAAGGAAATTACCATGCAATTTGTATAAATGTCCTCATGGATATCAATCCTTCTTTACACGATGCTATCTTGGCCTTAAATACGTGACTTTTTAGTGATCCTCTGACCAAATGAGAAGCACAAGCAGTGCATTCTAAAAGAATATGTTTTGTCATTAATAACATCACAGACTACTATCATATAAGGCTATTAGAGAGAGAAGAAAAAAGATGCTAAAGAAAGTTTTTTTGCAAGACCTGTTATTTGTAATTCCTCATTCTGAAAAGGACCATGAAATATTGGCGTGGATTGGGAAAAAAGGAAGGAAATACAAAGGCAGTGGTAGAAGGAAAGTAGCACTGAAACAGTAAACTAAGAAAAATAAGTTCCCATGTCTTCTGGTATCACACAACTGGCATTCGTTATAGGTTGACTGGCTTATTACAGATTTTTCTCTGTGAGTACTTTTTTAGTAGGCTTTAACACACAGGTGAGACAGGTAAAGCGGTACTGTCTGGTGACTGTTGATAGGGTGTGATTACATTGGATATATTTTAAATTTTGGAAAGTATACAAACACTGAACTGGCTGTAGCTGATAGGATCATAATTTAGAGAGGTACTGCAGGTATTTCAGTCTGACCTGAATTTGCAGTATCCCTAGCCATTTTCTTCTGGAGCGTGATGCATCTGAATGGAGTTTTTGTGAAAGGCTTATTTAATATAGGCATTCAAGAGAGGAAGTGGAAAATCGTTTTGGGAAGGAGAGTCTTTGCTGAAAGGATCTAGACAACACTGTAATAATAGGAAGCTTAGGTCTGTGTGTTTCTACTGGCAGAGCTCTACGCAAAAGACAATTTGCCATGGCTGTACATATGACCCAAGCTCTGATACTCTGAGTATTATTTAGAGGAGAATTTCAGGTCATGCTATTATTATGCAAAAGTTTTCAGTGTTTAGTGGTTAATTAGTCAAATCAACTGACACTAGTATAATACTGATCTGAATTAAAGTCTAATAATAATTATTCTGCCTTCAGGACTGGGAAAAATGTGAAAAGGGCATAGGAGACTCCCTGGAGAAGCTAAGATCCTTCAAAAAAAAGCTTTCTCAGCCCTTGCCAGAACACCATGATGAGTTGCATACAGAGCAAATTCGTTGCAAGGTAAAGCACTTGACTGTTGACTATTTATCTTGTCTTTGCATGCTTTTTATAGTAACCTCTTCCAGTGTTAGTAGGCTTTACATTACTGGCTAGGCAAACCAGGAAGCTGTCACTGTGACAAGCTAAGAAATTATCTATACAGCATTTGGGCAGCATACCTGAGCAATCTCACTACAGTGCAAATCCTGCAGGGTAAACAAAAAACTGATCAAAATGAGATCAGAATAGGATCTGAAAAGCACTATAAAAGTGCTAAATACTGGTGTGTTTATTTCTTCAAGAAATTCTCACTTAAAGTTTTCTCTAAATGGGAAAAATAAGCACATTGTATCTAAACAGTTGTTTTAGTGCTTTTTATTTGAGGTAAGACTACCGTGAGGGATCTTAGGTAACACACTTTTATACTATATTCTTTGCGGTTTAGAAACATGGTAAAACTTGAAAATACTCTCACTACAGAAAAGTCCAAACCAATACTTGGAAGCCCCAAATGCCTTCAAACTTTGGAGATGTTTGAGTGGTACTTTAGTTTGTGACTGCTTGTTACAAGGCTGATGTATCATTCTCTATCGGGAAGATACCCCTCTTCTAACTCTGAAAATACTGGCACATATGGGGTTGGTGTTTTTCTTTTAAACAGGCTGAAATAGTCCCTTGAAATGCTCAGATACAACTTTGTTAATTCAATGGGATAACAATGTTATCTGCCTGCTTCTTGAACACATTCAAATTTTTATGTGTTAGCAAACTGGTCCTTTTTATTTGTGCACTTCTTTTAATCAGGAATTAGAGAATGCTGTTGAAGGATGGACAGATGACCTTACACACCTCTCTCTGCTAAAGAAAACACTGTCTACTTATATCAGTGCAGATGATATCTCAATCCTCAGTGAGCGCATAGAGCTTCTGCACAGACAATGGGAGGAGCTGTGCCACCAGGCAAGTATAGTACTGAGCCTTGATATATTTATGCAGGGTAAAAAAGTGTTGGAGGAAAAACTGAATGCAAGTGACAGCTATAAGAAAAGATGCATGCAGAGACAGGTACCATTCAAATTAAAACTGAGCCTGCCTATTTGTAGGGATGAATTTACTAATTTCTTTGGAAATAGTGGAGTTGGGGAAACTACATCTGACATTTCAAATATAAAGCATATCAAGGTGTTTGACATGAGTTTTTGAGAATGAGGTATGCAAAAATTATAAAACGTTTTGGCAAAAAAGCCCAACCTTTAAAAATGATCATTTGCTTGACTGCAAACTTGGAACAGAACAAAAAGTCCCCATCAGGTGGAGTGATAGTCAAGAATTTAATTCTGGAAGGATGCTGAAACTGGCACAGTAATTAAATGATGCATATATAATATGTATGTGGTCCTTTTTTCTTTTTTTTTAAGGACACTCCATATACTCTGAAAATGTTTTTTCCTGATGAACTGTTACAATCTGCATAATTATTTAAAACAAGTGACACTCAAGGTTCATGCCAACTTGTCTTTATGGAACTCTCATTTGGGCGAGATTAATCCCATGCGCAGTCAGCCAGCTTCACAAGCAAGCTGTAGGATGAGGTGAACCACACTGAAAGGTGGCACTTGCTGTTTAACCATAAAGTGAGTCTAGCCATCTAGCTCAGATGTGGATGTTGGTGTGTTGGCAGGTGCAAGCCATGTTAGCCCTGTGTTAGCTGCTAAAAGGTACCTCTGGAGTCAGTGTGGGTGAAAGAGGTTTCTCCAGGGTAATTCAAAGCAGGAGCCTCCCCATATGCACACCCCCCTCCCTTCCCAACAACAGAGGAAACCCAGGGGAACTAACTGCCTAATTTAGCTAACACATGAGGTATCGAAAGGTGGGAAGTGTGCATAACCTCTCCTGCTCTTTGCGCTTCTCCTCCACACAGACATGTGCTCTATTATGAATTTCTGTTAAGAAACGTTGTTCTTATTGGATCAAGTTAACATCCATTGAAGCGCTTACTGTAGTTACCGCTTATGTGTCTAGATCTCTTGAGCTTTGTCACAGCGTTGAGGTCATATTTAAGCAGACTTGAGAAAACAACCAAAAAGTTGTACTGTGTGGTGTGGGACTGTGGCATGACTGGCTGGGAAAAAGCAGGAGGAGTGCAGTTCACCACACTTTGGTGGGAGGAGCGGGGCACAGGAAGGATGTCCCCTCCCCACCCCACCTTCGCTCCATCATACCTTCTGCTCTGCTCATAGCTTCTGTTTTTTCAGACATTAGTGTTTGCGCTTCTCTTGATCTGAGGGTGATATGCTTGGCTACGAACTGCACTCAGCAGTAGTGTGTGATTTTCAGGTGCATCATGCTGGTAGTGCATTTCTTGCCTCCTGTTTGCACTTAGAGAACCAGATAATGGGCTCTCCCTCATTCTGCTTTTCAGATTATCCTTATCTTATTTCTGTGGTTCAGTAGAGATTGTAGTGCAGACATACATGGGCTAACTTGGAAATAGTTACCTCATGTAAGGCACCTGTGAAGGCTGCGAAAAACATGCTAAAAGTAGGGAAAATGCTTAAAAGTTAATGGCCCAGAGCTTGTTACGAGTTAGCTGCATTTGAGTGAGCTGACTTGGATACTTCTAAGCTACAGTGCAGTCACTGCACGTATGTTTATGGTGAAGGAGGGAGCCAAATACAGAAAGTTTATCTTAGGTTTGTGCATACTGAGTGTTTCAGGATGTAACCTAATGAAGTGCAGCACTTTGTTCAACCGTTGCTTGTTTCCGGA
Organism: Apteryx rowi; assembly: GCF_003343035.1. Lineage (NCBI taxonomy): Eukaryota > Metazoa > Chordata > Aves > Apterygiformes > Apterygidae > Apteryx > Apteryx rowi. The sequence goes on along the minus strand of NW_020447397.1, from coordinate 2,045,360 downwards.
AAGCTGCCATCAAGTTTAGAACCACAAAAAGGAAATGTGAGATCACGTGTATGCTCCTGTTAAATCTAACACTGTAGTTAAAGAATACAGCAATCACTTTTGTTTATGAAAGAGCAGATGCAGTCTTCATCTTCTCAGTTGAGATTCTGATATAAAGTCAGAAACAACTCAGATTACACTGGGGACAAAGTAAGTAGTTGAACAAACGTCAGAAACTGGAGAGATGACTTTGTGCTCACCTTCTGCAACTCTTTTGATTTCAGTTTCCATCCCTGTCTATTTAATTGATATTTTATATCTATTCCTTTGTGTCACATCATACCTTAATCCTTTGGAATCTCTGAAGTCGTCATGCCGGTACTGCAGAATTGTCATCTATGAAATTTGTGTATTAGAACTCCAGCAGAAAATAGCTTTTGAAAAATACAGCGTACGTTTGGTTTAACTCTACTTACAAATCATGCTCATGCACAAATTATGCAGTCTTTTAGAGTTTTTTCTGAGTTAGATGTTGTTTCTATGCATATACCTAATTTGTGCTTTGGTCAAGTATTGTATCTTCCTTTTTTCTTTAATGCTTCAGATGAAAAAAACCCTCATAATATACTTTATACCATTTTATAAGTGGGCAAAATCATAAGGAAATTTATTTTTGTTTGTCTTAATGAAACGTTTGCGAATAGAGACATTACCAAACAGAATATATTCACAGGTTTCTGAGCCTAACTTGGACACCTCCTTGTATGCAGCAGGATCTAACTAACAGGAATCCTGAGATTAACACTCGTCTTTAAACTCATAGAGTCGTGCAAGGTTTTTGCAGTACCATTTCAGTTTGCTTTAATGGCAGCTAAGTGGCTGGAATACATTTGCAGAGCCAGAAGAGTTCTTCTTGAGACACAAAGCGCTTCAACCATCCCTTAAATGCATTTACTAATTTGTTGTTTTTTACTCTCTGCAAATGTTTTAAGGTCTCCTTACGTCGGCAGCAAGTAAGTGAGAGATTGAATGAGTGGGCTTTCTTCAGTGAGAAGAACAAGGAGCTCTGTGAGTGGCTGACGCAAATGGAAAGTAAGGTTTCTCAAAATGGTGACATCCTCATAGAAGAAATGATTGATAAACTTAAAAAGGTATAGTGTGTGTGTGTGCACTTACATATTATGCTTTTACTTCTTGCTTGGTTTGTGTTGCAGAGTGGATACTGAATTAGCTGAAATGGAGGTTTTACCTGGCATAGATGTTTATAGGTTCCAGTAAGACTGCATGTTTGTGTTCTTCTCTCGCTATGCAGCTTTTTCCTGTCTTTCTTGAGGTGGGACCTTTCAGGATATTAGAAAATTGTTTAAGTGAATGCCAAGTCAAAGACAACCAAATCCTTTAGTAAATGTCCAGAGCTGCCTGTGAAGAGTTTCTTAACTATAGAATATGTATTTACAGAATGGTTTCTTTCATTCTTCTGATAAGGTTGTTCATGGTTATATGATAATATTTAAGAGCTTGTCTCTCCATTGTATTAAACACCAGAAAAACAAAAACACATTAAAATTTGCTTGTATTTTTGTTAGTAGGGCAGAGCAGAATGTATTCAGAATAAGAACCCTCACCCTTGATTGCTCTTTGCTGACCAGGATTATCAAGAAGAAATTGCTGTAGCCGAAGAGAATAAAATCCAGCTCCAGCAAATGGGAGAACGACTTGCTAAAGCTAGCCATGAGAGTAAAGCATCAGAGATTGAATACAAACTTGGCAAGATCAGTGACAGATGGCAACATCTTCTAGATCTCATTGCAGCCAGGTAAAACAGTATATTTGATTTTAAGGGCTACATGGGACAGATTAATGTACTGGATACGGTGAAGTTAAAATCTTTTCTCTTGTTCACCTTTTCATATTAACTGTGAATGAGTTTATTCTCATCCATTTGCATATTTCAGTGAAATTCTCCTTCTTGTTTTACTTAACAGTATCTGACATTTCTTCAAGAGTCAATTCAAAAGACGTACCTGCTAGAATGACATAGAATTGGTTACAGTCAGATTTAGTGAGTCTTGATCAAATACAGTCTTTTTAGCTTCACTTGAATGCTTAAAATGAAGTACAAATGCGATTTTTTAAATCTTGGCAAAACAATCCAAAAAGTGCATTTGTTGTTTTGACTTGGATTTTCAGAAAAACTATTCCAAAACTAAATCTTAATTTTTCTGCCTGATTTTTTTTGACTGATGGAGAAGAGTACGGGCAGGTAGATGTATGCACATTGGGCCTAAAGATTCTTTTTAGTCAAGGTCAAAAATGTTATTGAACAATTTTTATTACTTAAAGAAATGCAGAGTTGTTGCTTGTATAAGATATTGATTTATTTATGTTTAGACATTTTTCTGCTGTGAGTTGTGCTACAGACTCCCTCCACTTACAGATAATAATTTTGTCACATTCTTGTATATGCACAACTTCATATAAGGTATATGTACTGTATATTTTACACTTCTGTGATCTGAAAAACATATGGATTAATACTTTAACTCAATTTGCAAAGGATTTGTTTTATTATGTTTTCTCATCCATTGGGCAGTTTTCTTTTCTCTTAGCATTACTGCATTCTTGCTTTGCAATCTGTAAGCATGAAAACAGTAAATTTTGTGTAAACAGAAGCATTCTGTTGGCTCCAGCTCCTTTTATAGTGGCTCATTTTGAAGCAATGAAAACTGTGTAATTCTTACAGATCATTAAGTCAGGAAGTGGTGCATTACAGACCAGGAGCCTGCTGGTTTCAGAGGATGTGATACATCACTGTTTGTTGAATATAACATGTGTTTGCCCTATTTTTGTGTGCATCTTTTGAAATATCTATGCATATTTTTTGTACTTGGACAAAATATGCTTCCTTTTAAGTTCAAATCACATATTAAAGAAGTTTCCAGTGAAAAGTGGTGATATACACAAATGGCAAAATGCATTGCTAAAAATCTGTATAGTCTACGCAGTATTGGAGATTAGTGCCCTGTGTAGAGACAGGTGAGACTTCCGGATTCTGCAGCATTGTTGGGGTGGGGGGAGGGAAGGTATAAACGGTGATACTATCCACTTCTTAAACTTTCTCCTTCTGGTTCCATGAAGCAGGGTGTTTAGACCTATACTAATTTGTAAAAAATACTCATTTACTTTTATTCCCAGATCACTTCCACTAACTAGTTAGACTACTTTACTAGAATGCTCAGCATTATTGTATGCAATTAAACAGATAATCCTTTCCATTCCAGAGATTACTGAAGCAAAAAAAACCTCTTTGTAAACTTTCGGTGTTGCATTGCTGAAATTGGAGGAACAAACACTGGAGAGGCTTGATACTAGGTTATGGAGATTTTGCTAGTTCATCTGTAGCTTAGGCTGATAGCAGTTAAAGCCTATAGTTGTTAATTAACATGTGCAGAGTGCTTGTAGTGAAAGTCTAATTCCCACTGGACAAAAAATTTGCATCCCCCAAGCTAATTTTTAAAAGACTCCAGAGGCTCTGCAGAATGTGCTGCTGTATATCTGCATATGTTCCTATTTTGGCATTTTGGACTGAAGTTTGCAGTGCATCGTATAACATGAATTTTGGCTGCATTCAGCTAGTAAATGGTGTTGAGAATAAAACACACCTTTCCATATTCTGGATTCCTGGCAGCATTAATAAATTACTATTGCCTGTGTATTTTTCTGTAAAGCTATAGCCATCCCTTGCCTGGCAAGTTTTTCATAATAGTTTGTTTCCTACGGCTGTGAACTAGCAGAGAGTGTTTTATGAAAATGCTTTAGTAATATAGTATGGTAATATGGTTCCACTCTCAATCTTTACCTGCCAATTTTACGCTGTTTGGTGGAATTACTCCACTCACCTACAAAGGCCTCTTTTTTTCTCACATTCTGTTTCCTTATCCACTTTTCTTCATTGCCTCTCCATTCTAAGGTCTACAGAAGAGACAGCTACAGAAAGGTAGTTTTATCTCTGCATGAGAGACTTCTTCCATTTCTGTCCTCTTAGAAGATTTTCCTCCATTCAGATGAAACTTCAGGTGAAATAGTCTGATATGCAGGCCAGCTGCAAAAAAAATTGCAGAAGTCTGCAGCCAGGAATCAGTGCTATAGCTGCAACTGCTCGAGCTTTGCGAGGAAGGCTTTGTTGTATGTTTTTTTCTCCCTACCCCTAGCACTCATGGTCCACATTCCTGGAGATGAGGCCTGGCACATGTGGATGAATGCAAGTTTTATTTAGAAACATGACCACTTGTCACCGTTCAGTCTCATGTTATCAAGCAACGTCTGCTAACATTTGTTTGGTGTGTGAGCATTTTCAGTACAGTACTCACCAGCAAAGAGAAGTTTGTCCCCTGCCCTCCCCCCTGCCCAAAGCACAGTCTTTGCAGGCTTTTGGAGCGCAAGTTCTTCTTTTTAATGCTGGAAAATTTCATGGTGCTGGCGGAGGACCTATGCGCTGCGAGGATGGCAGAGGACGGCAGTGCGGATTCAGACCTCCCAGACTGTAATTGTGATATCACAAGGCAGGCAGCTACTTTTGTTTCCTTTTTATTGATACGGTTCTTTCTGAAGTCTTGGCTTACTGGGAAACTAATTGAAATACTGATATGTAGAAATCACTACCTTAACTAAAAATGACTATTTTCTGCTCAGTTTTAAAAATAGTGGAGGGTGATAACAGCATACTTTGTTTTACAGCTAGTCCTTTGGGATCCTGGGATAACTTTTCGTAACTGACCCAGACGTACCACTAATAAAATCTCTTAACCATCTGAAAGAAACTCTAGACTGGTTTTACTGTTGTTTTTAAATACAAGAGCATGTACACACATGAGAGAAAGCAGACTTTGTATTTGTCTGCTCGCTGTTTGTGTCATCAAAGGGGCATGGCTACGAGCAAAAGGCAGAGAAGGAGAGAGACTGTATAGAAATTATTTCAGACTTCACAGACCGAAGCTGCTCTGTCCTGTACATTTTAATGGATATTTTGTAACTGCATGTAATACTTTAGCTCTGCTGTGAACTGAGCTTGCATCTTCTTGGATTTTTGATTCAACTTCTGTTCTGTTCTGTTTTCATACAACTTCTGTTTTTTTCTTCTTCACGTTATCTTTTCTAGTAGTTTCTATTTCTGTTGTTCCTAGTTCTATAAATTTATTCCTTGAAAGGGGAAACAGTCTGATCTGAAGAGAAAATATAACTGGCAGTACTATTTGTGCTTTGGACAATACTTTTTATTAATCATAAAATATTTATTCTGATTTTAAAAYGGAAATTTTTTTACAGTGTTCAGGTTCATGAAAGACATGTCCAATTGGTATGATTTCATAGGATAAGTGTTTCTTGAAACTTTGTCTCCAATTCAAAGTAGAGTTTTTCTACTTTTCTACTTTCCACTGGCTTTGTACAGGCATAGCTGACAGTCTTTCTGACTGTTTTGATGTTGGTTTTAAGTTTAATATTAGTAACCAGCTGTCTAAATGACTAATACAGTAGCTGTGAGTTCTATATGATACATTGTTAGGGATTTACACTGCTGTTCCTGTTTAGGTTTAAGTGGAATCTAAGGCGGTCTAGAGTAGGACTGGTTGAATTAAAGCTGTTTGGACTTAATTTCAGCTCCAAAATGTTCTCCCACTGCCTTGTCTTAATGTAAAACAGACATTTTAAAGATACGTTGCTTTCTTGGGAAGCTGGAGTATGGTAATTGCAATGTAGTAATGCAAGTATCATAAGCTCATTTAAACTTTCAGATGAGTTTTCCTCAATAAACTATAGAAACAAACAGTTGAATTATGCAGCATTTTCCTTTCTGAGCAAGGTCAAATGTTGAAGCAATAGCATGGTCAACAAGTAAAAGTACAGTATTCCATAGAGCCTTAGGTATTTGTAAAATTTAGCAAGCCTGAAATACGTATGTGCTTTAAAACAGCGTAATGGGTCCAACCCTTTGTTTTGAATGTGGAATCTTCATTTTCAAGCAGAGAAATTGTCTCAAGCCTCTTGCAGTAACATGCTCAGTGCTGCAAGAAAAGCATGAGATTATTATCAGAATAATTAACTTCTAAAACATAGTGTTGTAAATGAAATCTCAAAAGGCCACTGTTGCACTTGACTAGGGTTCCCACATACTTGAATGGTTTATAATTTGACCTTTGTCTCTAAGTTTGTCTCTAGTTCATTAGCTTTCAGGCCCTAACATTAACATGGGAAGATGGGATTTTGAGCTGGTATATTTTTAAGGGAAAGATACATCTTTGCTGCACACACATTATGCAGTTGTTTGTACACAGGCACAATGTTCAGTGAGGTGAAGAGTGCAGGCATCCTGCCTGGTTAAACTCAGAAGGAAAACTGTCGGAGGTGATGGATTAGACCTATCTTTTGTTTGCAGATATGTTTTCAGAGTAGCTAGAGGCACACGCTGTTGAGTCAGAATAGTAACTACAGCGTGGTCCGAGCAGCAGTTATTTATTTACCTGTATTTCTACCCTGTGGTGTTAGACTCTACAAATAGAGAACAGTGTGACAACCCTAAATGTGTGTTTGAGGGGGAGAGGGTCCTCATTTTTTTGATTTTTTTTTTCTTTGAGGAATTTAGATGCAGGTATACTTACAAATTGCGACAATCCTTGAGGGGAAGGCAAGTTTAGTAGCAGACATTGGTTTTGTTTGGAGGTTTCTTTTAGTATGTTATTTTTTCTTTTTTCCTTCCCATGACTAACTTAGATAATGACACTGAAAACAGCTCTATTTGGGACATTTTTTGCTCTGGCAGGGAAACATTCCCATGCAGTCTGACTGAGGCAAAGAGGGTATTTTCAAAACAACAGGCTGCAGGCTTGCAGTTGTACAAAGTTGTGCAGGTGCTGCAGACAAAATGTAGCTAAAATCCAGCACAGAGGTTAGGGTACTGTACAACTGTAAACAAGAAAATCCTGGTCCACAGCTTGGGCTTGCAAATGCTGGAGTAGTGTTACATGTGCACAGGGCCGATGTGACTCATTGTTCCCTTTCTTGCTCCAGCACACATGTAAAAGATCGACAGCATCCAGCCTTGAAAATCCAGGTGTAGAAGGGGCTGGATTTTAGTCATATTGCCATTAATGTCAATGACAGAAAAGCTGTCTGTGAGGTCCAGGAGAGAGATAACCAACCTTCCACACCCTACGTGCAAGTTTCAGTTGGTCCAAACACACAGAGCATTGCGTGTATAGCACGTAGTGAGAGAGGGTGGTGCCCCAAACACTGATTGYTTTCCAAGTATTTCTCTAAGGCTAAACACACAGCTGTGTTTCAGGCTAACCTGATGAAGGGGAATTGGAGTGGGGCAGGCTTTCAGCAGATTCTGTTGACTTGAGTCCCTGCATAGCCGTATTTTCAGATTACCCAAATTTTTTTCAGATTGCAACTCTGCAGCTGTTGGTCATGGGACTCTGGCATTGAAGCTGCATTTGAACTGTTCTTAACCATGTTTGCTACTTATGAGCTACAGTTTGACCATCTGTGATCTGGAAAGAGATGAAAAATTCAAAGATTTAACAGCCTTAAAGTTTTTAAAGTTGATGTTAAGATCTCTGCATTTTCCTTTCATGAGGAAAGGCCATTCATATTAGATTCTTAATGGCCAGTTACAACTACTGCATTGAGTTTGGAAATACTTGATAAATTTGCTGTTTAGTATTATGGAAAAATGCACATTGCTTTGTTTTAAGTATGGGTTAATAAGGTGACATTTTGTTTGTTTGACAAATCCAGCAATCTCTTATTTCTCAACCCAGCTTCATTGGTGCATTCCCAGCTGCACTCATCTCTTAAAGCTTTCTGACATTGAAACACTTGTGTGGGAGAGCAATAGAAGCATGAAAGGGAATATTACTCAAAATTGTCTGTGGTACATGAAAGAAGAAGGAAAGATTAGAAACAATTTCAGAATCCACTAGCAGATTTTTTGTAACGTGGAGGTAGAATGAAGGGAATTACTGCAAGACATTTTTACAGTTGAGACAGGCTGGAAAAAAATATTGGGGGTTGGGTGAACAGTTAGTCAGATTTCCCCCTCTCTCTTATCTGAAGTTCCCTGGAATTAAACACCATATGCTGGCCATTGCTATTGCATGTAAGGTCACAAGGAATATACTGTTTAGAAATCACTATGAAGTTACGTTCCAGTCTCATCTGTTTAGATCTGATGGCCATTAAGACCACATGCAGCTTAAAGCAGCCCTTGGGATTCAGGGATTCTCACTAAGTTCTTAGTTCGAGTTCTTTTACTAAAACTTATTTATTCAAGGACAAATCTCACCATTACAGTAGTTCAATGTTTGGAAATCACAAGGATGAGAAAACCCAGTTCACCTAGTGCACTCTACCACCAATACTGGTTAACTGCTATTCATAGTTTTTTCTGGTCTAAGAAGACCTTTTGCCTTCTGTTGGTCAAATAACTAAATTATTCAGATTGTTTGGGGGGTTTGTTGTGTGTGAGTTTGTTTTAAAAAAGGGTTTTTTTCCCCTAATAAACATTTATTTCAACTGATAAAGGTACAGAAATTTTGAAAACTTTGTCTGGCATTCATAAGCTCATAATTTTTCTTAACCAGAGCCTATGAATGCAGCGCTATTTGTATATATAACATACTTCTGTTACTTATTAAAGGAATACTTTAGAACACAACTTGCAGTCTAAGTTCTTTCTCTAGTGTGAATCCTCCTGAAACGCACAGAGAAATTATCCTTCGGGGTGTACTCATGCTCCTGTTTCTTTCTCTTACAGGGTGAAGAAGTTGAAGGAGACCCTGGTTGCAGTGCAACAGCTGGATAAGAACATGAGTAGCCTGAGATCTTGGCTAGCCCACATTGAGTCGGAGCTGTCCAAACCTATCATCTATGAAACTTGCAACTCTGAGGAAATACAAAGGAAGCTAAATGAGCAGCAGGTAAAATATAAGATGAGATAGAAGAGTAAAAATCTTGACATGGTCGCCACACTTATCAGGTGCATGATGGTGATGTGAGAACCAAAGTAAAGAGTGTCCTAGGGCTGTCCATATCCACCTAAATGCTGAGAGGGCATAAGGCAAAGAAGTCATCTTTAAATATCAAGGCAAGTGGTACTTACTGTGTCACTTACAGAGCCTTTTGCTGGCTTCGACTTCGAATCCACCAGGAGCTGCTTGACATTCCTGAGTAAGGTAAGGCACCAAGAGATGTAACCTGAATGAGCTATTGCAGTTGGTTTTTTTCCTTTGAGGTTTGGTTTTGTTTGTTTGAATTGTCTGTTCCCAGAGGCAAAACTGACACCTATTAGATCTTGCAAATTTTGCACATGCTTGAAAAAGACTATTTTTAGCAACCTTTCTAACTCTGTTTTGTTTTGCAGCTTGTAAACATGTTTGAGAATCACTTTGCACGCAAAGATGCCTGAACTATACATGTGAAGTTAAAATCAGTTGTTTTATAGTGCACAAAGCCTTTATGCAGTGCTAAGAACAAAGCAGTCAACACTGGAAGGGACAGATAAATGTTATGATGTATGTCAAGCAGTTTTTGGCATTACAGTAAACAATACAGCTAAGAAAATATACTATACTTTTTTTTTTCTGTTCCACTTCACTACTACATTATGTGCATGCCTCACTGACTATGGAAAAGTATTAGTTCCCTGCAGCAGAAAGAAATGTATGGGCTCTCCGTACATCATCTGCCCAATGTAGTTTTGCTTAGAAGCACAGAGCTAGTACTGTTGTTCTGTTACATCSCAGGTTGCAGTCTTATTGGTTATTTTTTGGCAAGAATGTCTTTCTGGTGTTAGTGTTAGCCTCACTGGTGGCGAGTTAGATGCTCTCCTCCTGAGTACTCTCTCCAGAGGAGGAAGAAATCCGTGGGAAGAGGAGTGCCAGGAGGCTTTGGGGATAGTTAGTTAATTTATAAAGTGCACAAACTGGCATTTTCATCTTTTAAGCTGAGCCTGGGGACTCAGTTTACCCAAGAACCTCTTCAGTGTTATTTCTGTCTCCCCTACTGATTTGCTATGTGGCGGTGCAGAACAGTTTATTAAACTATTATATGCAATTTACACAGGGTTAATAATTTATAACACACAAGAAGCATCACTAATGTGTGTTTTTGAGGCATTAAAGTGCTGTGTAGGGCTAAATATTGCTAGCAGTAAACTAGATACTTGAGATTTTTTGGTAGTATCCCTATGCAGGCACTCCACAATTTGTTACAGACCCTCCTTATGAGATGTGTTCTGGGCATGGAGACTGGTGTGTCTCTGTTTTCTGATCTTTCCTCATAGTGGTTCCCATGCAGTGACAGAATGCAGTGATACTCTCTGGAAGTGTAAGCAATTTCACTGGAGCTCCAAAGGTGAAAAATAGAGATGAACTTTATCCCGGGAGGATACCATGTTTGGAAATATTATAGTGATTTGATTTTGATAATGCTACAGGCCATGGTCAATAAAACAAACAAGCAAACATTTAATGTATGGAAACCAGTATTTTTATGACTACCAGGCTATATCGCTATTCACTGCAGCTCAAAACACCAGTATGTTGACCACTTTCTCAAATATTTCATCCCCCTTTTTTTCTTCCCTGTTAATGTTCTTATGTTCTTTTCCCTGTTTGGTCTTCCACAGAGGCCATGTTATCTTCCCTGCTCATAATGCTATTGATTCTTTATATGCAAGATTACATTAAAAATATAATATTGTGAAAGAGGAGGGCCAAATCCCATTTCTGTAACTTCAAGCATCATCTACTTCTGGCACATCAGCCAAGAATCAGCTCTGCAGTTGCTGTTCTCTGTAATGAAATTAAAGAGACAGTTAAAGCTGGATATCCTGGGGAAGTTACTGTAACCTCACCGCAGCATTTTCCTAGCATGGCAAGCTGCATTTCAAGGATTACTTATTTATTTACTTTCTAAATCTACTACGACTTGAAATGTGAAAAAATAGTATTTGTTTTGGGGATGATCAAGAAGAAAAGCTGTATGTGGGAGACAGCAGTGCATAAAAGCGATGCTCCTTGTGTGAACTAACCAAAAGGCTAATTGTTCTGTAATAAATATGGAAAGTTAAAGAAGTTAGGAAAGAAATACAAGGCTGTGGAGAAAAAGCATTGTAGACATCACTCATAGAAAGATTCTGTAGGTGATAGAAGAGTTTAGTCCTGAGGAATCCTCTGGACTACCAGCTTTGCAGTTCTCATTACCGCTCTACTCCAAAATAGTAAAGAGGAGATTGTGTTACCTGAATTTGCTTAACTTCAAGTCTCATAGCTGTTTGGAGTGCGTTTCACAGAATATTGCATCTATTTATAGTACCCACCCTTATATAATATCTCAGGATGGGGAGAAAGAAGCACTTGGACATCGTGATGAAAGACAGTACTTTGCAGGCAAGTGGAAGTACTTCTTCAGCCAGTGCTGAAGAAGCAAATACTGTGGTTTTCCACTCAGTGGATTTAGATCTCATTTCCTGCTGGAAGGCAGGAACTTCATATTGCTAATTGTTAGAAAAGTTCCTCTAGTTGCAGCTTAAACTTATGTAGACCTATGGCCAATTCATACTTGTTCTTCCCTTTTTGACACTGTACTTTCTCTTGTGTGCCATCCTTTATTTCACTAATAAAATTATAAAGAGTAGTTTATCTCTACTCAGCCTTAAACTATCCAAGTTCTTGCTCTCCTAAATAAACTTCCACATCTCTGATAATCCTAATAGCTCTTCTCTTTACCTGAACTAGAAGTGAACATAATGTTCTGGATGTAATCTCTCACTTTTTTGTGCAGTGACGTTAATACTTCTCTGTCACTATTGGAATTATGTTGCCTTAACCATGTGTGTGTCCATCCTAATTTGTCCGTCTAATATTCTGATGATTCATTGCAAATGTAGTCAGAAGTCAAGCAGGTTTTCTTTTCCTTGCACTTTTCCAAAAGAAACAGCCAGTTACTTTTGTGGTTTTTCTGTGTTTGAACCTGTAGTTCAAAACAGAAGCTGAAATGTTATTTCAAGATGAGACATTGGCATCAGTGCAGAATAAGCCATATCAACCAAGAAACTGACTTGAGAAATAATACTGAGCACACATGATAAGTGCTAAGATAATGTGAGTTTTCTTCAGCTGTTCTGAGTCTCCCTTTCCATTTCGAATGAAAACATTGTAAAATTGGAAAACTGAAGGAAGAACAATCTCCTACTGAAGATGCACTGTTGGACGTGTGCCACTGCTGACCTCATGCTGAATGTGCCACTATGCAGCTAGCTCATGTGGGGAAGAGTAGGCTCAGGAAGGGTACCTTTGCCAAATGCCTGCAGTAGAGAAGGACATTTTTTCTTGACACATTTCTCTTCCTAACTTCTTCTTTACATCCTCTGTGATAATGAGAAAGGGCGGGGGACAATTCCACCATTTAGTGGTGATTTTGATTAAATGGATGTGAAAGATCCTCAGCTGAATGTGTAGAGCTCTGACAGTTTATACCAGGTGATGTTCTGGTGTTCATAGGTCCTGGGGGAGCTGTGCATGCTGCCACATTCTCCTAGCCTTGTTGGTAACATTGCAACACCACTTGTGCAGATGCAATCTCTTAATACATATTCATTTGATGTTTTTTTCCTGTTTGTAACCTCATTAAATTTTGTTTTGAATAAATAAAAGAGAAATGCTTTTGGATGTATGCATGTTTTGCAATTTCTCTTAAGAATTGATTTCTTGAACTGCAGGAACTTCAGAGGGACATAGAGAAGCACAGCACTGGAGTGGCCTCTGTTCTCAATCTGTGTGAAGTGCTTCTTCACGACTGCGATGCCTGTGCCACAGAAGCAGAGTGTGACTCTATCCAGCAGGCCACGCGGAATCTGGACAGAAGGTGGAGGAACATTTGTGCAATGTCAATGGAAAGGCGGCTTAAGTAAGTCTGCAATGCCTGCAAACAAATATTTCTTTCCACAGGCAAAAATACAGCATGGGAAGTATGTGATAGGACTGCAGTACTGAAGTAATGGGTCTTATGGCCAGAAAAGATCATACATTAAATAAAACACAATAGTTATCATGCTACAGAAGAAAGAAAATAAATTTTTGGGTTGCATTAATAAATGCAATAATTAATAAATACAAGGTACGGATGTCAATTATCACATTCTACTCCCCTGAGGCTTTAGATGGAACAAGAGTTCATGGTGCTTCATAGAATTAATGAGGGAGAAACTGGAGAAAGTTCGGAGGAAAGCAGTAACTCCAAAAGTTTTAGAAAACGTGACCTAAAAGGGAAAGTTGAAACACTTAGGTTTAGCCTAGAAGCACTGAGACTGATGAGGAAACTAAATTATTGAATGAGTGAAATGTTATTCCGGATGTTAGGGCTTTTATGCCCCTGATGTTCCTAAACAGTTTCTCTTATGTCTGAAATTTTTGATTCTGAAAAATTTTAAGACTTTGAACACTTATCTATAATTTCCTAGTCTGCCCACCTTAGCTTTGCTGAGTGAGTGTGGGCAGTTGCACCTGAGCATCTTGAGTGTAGTTAGATTTACTGCTCATGCTCAGACCATCTGTACACTGCATGCCCATTATATCCAGAAGATTGTCTGGAAATCCTGCATGGAAATGTAGCAACACAATGAGAAGACAAAGCTCAATTATTTTCTATCTGCATCTAGGATAGCATGGCTTAATTTTATAGCCAGAAAAATGAGGCTACCTTGGGCCAGTGCTGTATACTCTGTGTTGACCAGTAATACATGTTCAAGTAGCTGATTGAACTCCTGTATTTATGGAGATTTTTTCTGTATCTTTTTAAGTTATGAATCTGATTTCTATGATGTTTAAGCAGTTATATAAGAACTGCAAGTAAAGTATACAACTCTTCAAAAGGCTGTGTTAAATTTTATATGACCTTTGGTTTTGTGGGATGTTCTTAAGGATGTATCTAGGAAAGGTTTTCTTAACCTTAGGCATATAATTTATTGCTTATAAATTGTGCTGATTTATATCCACAGCTTTCTATACTTCTGTATTTAAATAATTTTATACTATTGCTATTGTGATTTTTATAAACATAAATATTTCCTATAATTTCTATCTTTGACACATTATGTCTCAAAAATATACAGGCTCATCATATCTTTGTCTCCAGTGAATGAATTCAGAATTACTTTAAGTTAATGTGAAACAGTGCATTGAAGTGGTTTCTATTTTACTTTCTTGTAGACACATTATGCTATTAATTGATTTGTATCAGTAAACTAATTGAGCTATTAATATTTTAGATTTTTATTGTACTAGAAACAATCATCCACAGAAAAACTTTCAGATTTACAGACAGCTTAAGCCCTGGAACAAAGTATTAGTATGCCAGTGAGATCCTTATCATTAGATTAGATTTGACAGTATATCATCAATAAAGTATAAATTTTGCTTCAAAGTACTGAGTGGATCAGGTGCCTTTCAGACCTACATGTCTAAGCTTTGGGAAAATGTCTTCTGTATTTAAAAGACAAAGTCCTGCTATAATACAGTCTGCCACAAATAAAATAACATTGTTTTGAATGAAGTGGTGTTGAAATTTCTGGGATTTCGCAGTCTCAGTATTTAGTCAATTTGATTTCAGAATCGAGAGTCAACCTTTATTTTCACATAAACAACTGAAGTCGAATGGTTTATATAAAGAGAAAAGTTGGACTATTTTTTTTTTATAAAAAATTTTATTGAGAGATAGCATTTTACTACTTGTTGGTGAATACAAAAAAAATGTTCATGTCACTTTGCAATGCAGAATGATGACTGAGAACTTTAAAATGTATGCTGCAGCATCTTTAGTTTTCTGTAAGAAAAGGTTCTGTAGCTGCAGGTAGCATGGAATTTCTCATCTCTAAAATATTTGCTTAGCTACCTATACTGGACTGCATTTCTTACACTCAGATTTTTAGAGCTCCTATTGCATGCTTATAATGTTCCTTTTATACTGATTTCAAAATTAGATTTGCAGCACGCTTTAAAAAATTGCCATCATCTTATTCCAGCTCAATCTGGAATGAGCCAGCCTTTTCTGTTGTCTGTTTATCAACCCTGCTGTCTGACTTGGATTAAGAGCCAGTTATTGTTTGGTGCAGTGCTGGTCCACTATTGCAGATGATAAGTTAAACTATGGTAGGTCAGCTGGCCTTCAGTCCGAGCATTCCCTAATTTTCCATTATCTATTGCAGAATTGAAGAGACGTGGCGTCTATGGCAAAAGTTTTTGGATGACTACTCTAGATTTGAAGACTGGCTAAAAACCTCTGAAAGGACAGCTGCTTTCCCAAGCTCCTCTGGTGTGCTTTACACAGTTGCTAAGGAAGAACTAAAGAAATTTGAGGTGACTTATAATACTTGAAATTTAATATCTACTGATCACATTACAGCAGCCAGCTGCTGTTCTTCCTTCCCATACATAAGTCACTCATCAGAGACACTGTATTAATATATTGGAGTTGATGATTCTGCAGCTGCTTTCAGTGGCAGGTTTTTAAGGACAAAGGAGCAGTGGAAGGTAGAAACTGAAAACACTAATAAGTCAATCCATTCTCACATGCCATTTGTTCACCAAAGTTACATTTCTCAGGTTTTTTTTTCCTTCTGCAGCTTTTAAATATGCCCAGTGAGTAGGTACTCCATAACATTTATAAGTCTCTCTTGAGCACATATCCCTTCATATGCAAGTCACATGTTTTTGCTTTTGCTGTGATTTCATCCCTTTATTTCTCTCTGTAATACTCTGAAACCATCCCTTTACCTTTTTCTGTATTATGCACAATATCCCCATTTTAGAACCTGATCCTTGAAATGCATGTATGTGCAAGTGCTATTATATGTCCACATGGTGTCCCCCCAACTTAAAAGTTAAGTGTATGTTTGAAAATTGACAAGTTGTCACTTCAGTCAATGCTTAACAGCACATTACTAAACCCATTATGTTTGTGTGTGTGTGATGCTAGTCACATAATTACAATGGGATATGTGTGTGTAGAATGCACACACACCCTCCTTGTGTGGTCAGTCAGAGTTGAATATCTTCTGCTCAACTTCAGATTTGCAAGGAAAATATCAAGATGAAAGAGAAAATTAATTCTAAAGAAAGAGAACTAGTCATGGGCATTGTTTAGAGAACTTTGTAAAGAGTCAGATGCTATAAAGTATATGCTGTGAAGAAGAACTGCAAATTTTAAACAATGTCTAAGACCAGTTAATCCTTTTTGGTCTAACAACTAAATCAAAAAAATAAACTGCAAAGCTTTGGAACACCTCAGCCAGAGTCAGATTTTATTATTGACATTGACATTTCTGAATGTACTGGCCAGGTTTTATTGTTAACACTACCAGACTTCTTAATTAGGGCGAGGTAGAAAACTGCCATAGAATATTGATGTTTGCTTCCTGGCCATGAATACGCCATCTCAGACCTTCTTCCCCTTGTCCCTTCATCCAGTGATCAGGATCTGATCTCCTGTTCAGCAAGTTACTGTGTGGAAAACAGTACCAAAAATATCTTGGCTGTCTTTGATTTTCAGAGCTGACCTGACTTTGCCCAAAGTCTGTTTCACTGAATGTGCTTTCTTGCTTTTCATGCTGACCTTCCCTTTCCTGCAGGCTCATGGAATTTTTACTGCCTACACAGAGTCAACAGAACTAGCTGTAAAGAGAACAGTTTAGCAGCCTTTCCAGAGGCTGCTTTGCATGTAGTTTGGTTCTGCTTTTCTTTTTTGGGGGGGAGATGGGAGGGAGGAAGGGAGGGAGGACAGTAGTACATAGTTTCTACAACTACCAAAAAGCAGGGACAGAAATCACGACTGCTCTTGTGTTCAAATTCAGTGGAATTCACCGAATTCATTGTAAAGTTACAGCTAACTATGCATACTAACTGAAGTGGTTTAGTAGTTTTCTGTTTTAACTAAACATTTTTTTTTCTAATTTTATATTCCGCTCTATATTCTCAGTTGGATTAAAAAAATAATTGAGAACAGCAAACTGTGTTAGAGCCTTTCTCTTACTGAGTGTGGAGGTATTGACTTCACTGTACATATCAAAAAACTGTCCTCTCCAGTAGTACAGAGAAGTGAAGAGAGCTTACAGGGAGGAAGGCAAAAAATGAATTCCTGTGTAGCTGAACTGAAAAAGTGGAAAACAAATGTGCAACTGTTCTTTTGCTGGACAAGGCTTGGTAACAGGTGAAACAACAACTGTAAAATGGCACACTTGTAGATTCATGTTCCTAGCAAATATAAAGTCATATTTGTGCATTTGATTTGAGAATTCCCCCTCTCTTTTTTTTCCCTGTGCAATTTTAACTGAAGTCAGTTCTGCTGAGGATTTCATTCCAGTTGCAAACCTGATTGTTCCTTGTTGGTTGCCCTGTCCCCAATTTAACTGGCATTAAAACAGAGAATAGTTCTACTGAGAGGATCCTGCAGGCTTTGATCTTTTCCTTTTTTCAAACGGGCTCTTTTATTTTGTCTCTGGTCTTGTCACAGAAATGTGCTTATTTCATTTTTAACTTTGACTAGCACAATATGAATAGTATATAGTGTTTGTATAGAAATCTTATTTGCTGATATTTTAATAATAATTTCTATACAGAAGTGTGCTGTCTACCACACTCCTCCATTCCTTATCAAGGGTAGCGTCTAGTTTTGGGAGGAATTGTTTGTTTATTTATGTTGTGAGCAATATGAGAGAGCAAATTTGCAGAACTACAATGGGAGCCAAAAACTGTTCAGCCTTGTATTACTTACATATTATAGAGAGATCTGGTTAAAAGTCTTTTTTGTTTGATTGCTTGTTTGTCTGTTCCTGTGACAACATAAAAACAAGTTCTTTTTGAAAAATGGTTCAGAAATAAATTTTTTGAAGAGATTAATTCAGTGAACTCCCTTACAACATGCTTTCTCTACCTTGCTTTGTGATTGCTAGTCACAGCATTAAACTGATGGGCTAAGCTACTTATTGTTTCTGCTCTCCAGTTGAATGGCTGAGGCTTTTGTAACAATAGAGGAGGCACTGAAAGAGCGTGGCACAGACACTTGCCCACACGTAAATTGGTATGGATATTAGTGAAATTTTCTTTCCATGAATATTTTGTTAAGCTAAAACTTACTTGTATACCAGTATACCAAAGATAAAGGGATGATTCCTTCAACACCATTTTTCACATTTTTCTGGAAATCTCAGAATAAGCAATTCAATTTCTTAAATCTACTCAATGTTTGTACTATAGCAGACTCAGTATGCAAGGAAATCCAGTGAAACCACAGGAATCTTGACTTCCTTTTCTTTTTTTTTCTTTTTTTAATTGGTTTCATAGTTCATTGTTTTGTTCCCATTCTCAAATACAAGGACATAAGATTGAGCAGAAAGACCATTCTCTCTTTTTGGGGATGTTTTTAGTCATTATAACAGGTATTCTTGTTGCAGTATGTCACTTAACTATGTTAGTTTTGTAAACTTTTTTTTTTTTTTTGGCTCATTCTAGTCAGAAGGGAGCCTTTCAATCAGATAACCCTTAATAGGTGTCTACATCCCTCCTGGAGTCTATTTATCCCCAAAAGATCAGCTAACACAGGTCTGAGTGTAGAAGTAGAATCAAGATACAGGGAGAGGCTGCATATGTTTCCTGATTTCAGTAGGTATAAGTCTGATGGTATCTTTTATTGATCCTCTTCTAGGCTTTCCAGAGACAGGTGCATGAAAGTCTGACTCAGCTGGAACTGATTAATAAACAGTATCGCCGCTTGGCCCGAGAGAACCGCACTGACTCTGATTGCAGCCTCAAGCAGATGGTCCATGAAGGAAACCAGAGATGGGACAACCTACAAAAGCGAGTTACTTCCATCCTGCGCAGACTAAAAGTATTTTTCCATTTTCAAACCCTTTGCTTTCACTGCTATAGTTTATGAATGACAGTAGTCCAGGAGCTTCAGCTTCAATATGCTTGCAGTTTCTTGAGGGGATTTCCTACATTTGGAAGCAGAAGGGAGCTTATCTGCTCACTTTATCTGATGTAGTCAAAATATGAAATTTGTAAGGACATGCCCAGTGATCTCAAACACCGTCCTTCTTAGAAGATAACTTTCACAGATCTGCTAGTTGCAGCTGGAGACAGTGTTAATGAAAAGGGAACCTTAGAAAGCATGGAGGAGATGAAAGAAGAAGGTGTACTGACTTCAGATTAGATTTGAAGGACATGAAAACTGTTTCTTCAGAGAACCACTATTTCTATTCTTTTGGGGGTTGGCTGATCATTTCATGCCCCTCATTCTTTTCCCCCAGCATTTTATTGGCCAGCGTGAGGAATTTGAGACAGCACGTGACAGCATCCTGGTATGGCTAACAGAGATGGACCTGCAGCTGACCAACATTGAGCATTTCTCAGAGTGCGATGTCCAAGCAAAGATAAAGCAACTTAAGGTAAAAAGATAATCGCATAGAGAAAGGAGGAGGGAGGAGAGAAGGGATGAAAATACTAATGGGGGAGGGGAAGAATATAAGAAACATTATGCAAAAATGCAGCCTGAAACAATCTCTTACTTGCAGACTGAGACTTTACCCTCAGAACTTTTAGGATATGCTAGGTTTCAAAAGGTCCTTTTCTGCCAGAGTAGAGAGCTTTGTGCTGTGACAAATTTTCAGAAAGCAGGGGTGATAGTCTCCATTCCCTGATTATCAAAGGAAATCTCAATAAAAACTATTAATGTCAAGCCTCCGCTATCCCAACACATAACAGTTTCTATATTTGTCAACCATTTCTGCATCAAAAGAAATGCATTATTTGGAGAGGAAAAGGTGAAATGTGAAACACATAATGTTATCCAAAATTCCAGCATGTTAGCTTTAGCATCTTTGTCCATTGTAGACATTTGGTCATAGGCATGGCTTGTTTAGAGAATGGTTTTCTTTCCAAATATAACAAGTGAGGAATGAGATGGTAAACCATCAAGTATCACTGTTTTTTACTAGAAAGGCTGGTTAAGGAATGCTAAATTTGTTTTCTGATTATTGCTCTTGCCAGAATATTTGGAACCATCCCTGTTTGTTACCCACATCATTCTTGCTGAAAAATGCTAGGACTTGCATCCTTGATAACTTAAATTGTTTTAATATTGATTTCATTAATAAAGCTTTGGCTTTTTTATACAGGCTTTCCAGCAAGAAATTTCACTGAACAACAACAAAATTGAGCAGATAATTGTGCAGGGTGAGCAACTAATTGAGAAAAGTGAGCCCATGGATGCAGCTGTCATTGAAGAAGAACTAGATGAGCTGCGTCGTTACTGTCAAGAGGTCTTTGGTCGTGTGGAACGCTACCACAAGAAACTGATCCGCCTTCCTGTGTGTAAACTTCCATACATGTGTATTTTTTGTTTGTTTCTTTTATTGCCATTTTACAAATGTGAGAATTAGGAGACAGAAAGATGTTGGAGTGCACTAATATGAAACTTCTGAAACTTTCCAAAAAATCTGTGGTTTTAATTTTGTTACAACCTTGACCATCTGCCTCCCTTCATTACATGCTATTTATGTCCCATTGAGGGAGCAAACTCACCAGATCTAGAATCTTAGTAAATCATCATGCAAATCTTTGCAAATTGGGGATTTATAAACTTTGTTAATAAGGGTGGCAGTGCAGTACTAGTGATAAGCACATCTCCCTGCTCTGTCAGATAGTTTCATTAACAGATTATTGAGTTCTGTTTTACTTAAAAAACAAAAATGCTAAAGTGATTCTCCCCTTACAGAACTGTCAGATACTTGTCTCTGGAACTGAACACACATCCAAAGATCTGAGAGCAAAATGTTTTGGGGTAGCTCAAATCCTACTGGAGGAAAGGAGCAAAACACAGGTTTTTCATGGTGTGAAAGAATATAATCACGATAAAGGTCACTTATGCTTCCTGTGGTTTGCTTCCATAGGTTTCTCTAACTCATTGTCTGCATTGCAAGTGGCATCAGTAAAAAGTCTGGAGACATTTGCTTGATGTGAGACTATGCAGTGCCTTAAGCAATTAGGTTAAGCTGACATTACAAATATTCTTGTTTGTTCTGTTATTTGGATTTTTTTACTGCATCTGAAAATAAGGAAAGAGAAGTGTGAAAGAAGGGTACAAAATGGAAAGCCCATCAGTTTCACTGTTATCTAGTGGCACTTTTATTTCATTGACCCCAGTTGAGCATGCAGTGCTTCTGCACGTTGCATTGATCGGTTCTGTTTGCGTTACACTTCTAGCTGACTGATGACGATCATGACCTCTCTGACAGAGAGGTGGATCTGGATGAATCAGCAGATCTCTCTGACATACACTGGCATGACAAATCTGCGGACAGCATTCTCTCCCCACACCCTTCCTCCAACCACTTGCTGCCCCTCACCCAGCCTGTGAGAAGCGAGCGATCAGGGCGGGATACCCCTGCAAGCATGGACTCCATCCCCCTGGAGTGGGATCATGACTATGACCTCAGTCGAGACCTGGAAACAGCTGTTTCACGGGCACTGCACTCTGAAGAAGAAGAAGGACAAGACAAAGACTTCTACCTTGGAGGAGCAGCTGGTGTAGCAGGTACGGTGGCAAAATGTGTGTCCTGTTCTCTCTCAGTAAAATGTTGCTTGCATGACCACTTTGCCAAGGAGCTCATGGAAAAATATTTTAAATAGCCCCTGAAGATCTGAAATAGCTTTCCCTAAGTGATCCCACTGGCCTTCTGGCCTTAGAAAAAGTGCTGGAGATTCCTGGATGACTGCAGCCTTGGAATATCACAGAGGCATATGTGATATGACAGGGAATTGGCTGTGTCTCTCTGCCTGCGGTCTGCCAGATGGGATATGTCATCTGTAGCAGTAATGCCTAATGCATTGTCCTGACTAGAAGAAACTATACTGGATACAGCAAGAAGCATGAAACAACTGAATGAAGAAATTCAGGGGGAGATTAGACCCACAAACGAGACCAAATCATGAAGTGCTTAAGTAAATCTTAACTCATTCCTTACCCAGGCAAGACTCCAGTGTTCTGGCAACTGTGAGTTTAGCCTGAGGTAGGATCTCACGTCTTGCTCTCCTAGGAAGATGGAAATCCTTTTTAAGTGTGTATGCTTTGTGTAATAAATCTTAGTGAGTGGAAGTGCCCAAATGCAGCTTATTCTGCAGGAAGACTTACTGGTATATCATACTCTGATCTCATGGCTGTCTTTTAGTTTTCAGGTCATTGCTTTGTTCTGAGAAGAGTCAGGTTTGCTTTGATTTTACGGCTTTTTTTAGCAGGCTCTCTGTGTTTCACTCTTCATCCTTTTTACTTCTCCAAAAGGGATATTGCTATTAGAACCATTTATATATTCCATCCAAGGAAAAGGACTCCTTCTGTGAGGAGACAGCCATTGCTGAGCTGTCAACTTAGACTGTGCTTTTATTTTTTCAGATGTAGAGATCCCTGAAACTCTTGAGGCCTATGTAATACTCACAGAAAACACACTCAGAAATATCTCTGGTAGGCATCAAAAAAGACTAAGTACAGCCAGATGCAAATACCACAGTGCACAAGCATAACATCTTTTTCTTCTCTTAGCATCTGCTATGCTTTTCACAACTTACAAAATAAATATTTCTTATGCGATGGCATTGGCATGTAAATGTAAAAGCATCCTGMTTTACTATTATGCTTAAAGGTATTATTAGATGCATGGATGAAACAATGAAGTTTAAAATATTGTCTAAGATGCCCTCCCACCTTGGCTAACTAGACTAAGCTGACCAGTACTTTGCTAAAATTGGCATCTATTCTCTGGAGTCCCTTAACAGGACTCAATGTTTTGTTACTTCTCTGAGAGAAGAGTGGTTCCTAATGAATAAGGCAGATGGAAAAGATAGTGAGCAAAACCTAATTTTCATATTTACATTTTTTTCACAGCCACAGCTTGAATTATTACTTATATGTAAACTTTTGGGCTAGTTGTTCCAAAATCTTAAAACGGTAACAATGCCAACGTGAGGTATTGTAGTCCAGAGTCTTTATCCTAGTCTTTCCTATTGGAAGAAGGATTTTTTTTCAAGTTGCTTTCATTTTTAAAGATTAAACCTACTGTTTCATTTTTTGAGAAGAAACTCTCAGAGAGATTAGATGCACTTACAAATACCTTCTCTCATGATATCACAGTTTTCCTCTTTGAAATAGTGATGTAATTGCAAAAGTGAAATGTCAAACATTTTAAAACCTCAATTCTACTGAGACCTCAGTTTCACTGTCTGTTTTTATTTCTTCCCCAAAAGAGTGTTGTGAAATAATGTTATGATTGATTGGGTTAAGAGGGCATTTTTAAGAGTATAACGAATAGCAGTCTATATAGAAAAATGTGTGTTGATTCCTGACTTGTGAAAATCTTGGAAGTAGTGAGAGAAAGGCAACATTTAATAAGTTGCTCCATCCATTTGGGTTTTTTTGGTATGAAAAAAGATTAACCACCCAAGAGGCACCATTTTCTGTCATCAGCTGGATGGAAGGATCCCCCTGTCTGTGCATGTTTTCAAACGTGTCTTTATAAACAAATTCAAATCAGGCACGAAATGACAGAATACAGATAAAAGTGATCATATGGCTGTACCCTGCCTCAGGTCAGAACTGGCTATATCTAATTCATATCACAGAATTCACTTAATCTCTATAAAAAAATGCAAGTTTATCCTGCTTCAAAAACATTGGTATGAGTTCCAAACTACTTGGATGAACAGAGTATAATCCACATGCGAAGTATCGTGCAGATATCTAAGCACTATTTTTGTCAAACCCTTAACTGGAAAAACACTGTAAATTTTGCTGCTTAGTATGGTTCCCTAAATCAGTTGTGGACTATTTGCTGTGGGCCTTCAAGATGTCCAGTCATCTTTGGACCCTGAGGATACAATTATAACAGTATCACTTATCATTTATATAATGCCTTTTTTCTTCAAAATTTTATAGAAATAGAATCCTTTCATGTAGATCAAAATTCTACTCTGTGTAGTGCAGAGAAGTAATGCAAATAGAAATAAGGAGAAATCAAATTTTAACACAGATCATGGGACAGGACTTCAGGATACAAAGTTGCCAGAGAGCAAATCTGAAAAGAAGCAATGCTCTCTCCAAAATGTGTGAGGATAGCACACAATTAATCAAGAACTGTGCCCTTCAGAGAGCAGGCATTCTCTGGGGGAAAATGTCCCTTCAGAATAGGTTGCAAGCCTGTTTGAAACTCTGGGGTCTTTGATAGCACTTTTTTTGGTATAATCATCTGTCCTCTGGAAGGTTGCTAACACCCTCTAATGTAATTAATTGTCAGTTTGCTTTGACACTGTCCCACTCATACTGCTGTAATCACACTTCTCCTGTACTGTCTAATCTAGCTAGTGCTGGTTTGGTTCTGGTATTTGTTCTGCCTGTGCAAAAGGTAAAAAATTCTGGAAAACTTGAGTGTCAGTCACTATTTTTGTTTTTGGTATAGCAGAACCTGGTGCCCTGGAAACACATATCCGACAGCTGGACAAGGCCTTAGACACCAGCCGTTTCCAAATACAGCAAACAGAAAACATCATCCGCAGCAGAACACCTACGGGACCAGAGCTGAATTCCAGTTACAAAGGATATGTGCGTGTGCTTGAATCTCATCACATGCTGACAGAACTGAAAATCACTGTTCTTAGACATGGTGATGTGTTTTGGAGCACAAGTCAAATCAGTACTCCAAGCTTAGATTTGCTATTGAAAGAAATATAGCTGTTGCAACAAAGCAATTAGATATTATTGCTCCTCAGACTTACTCACTCACGTGGTTGCTACCCTTAATCACATGCTATTGTTGTTTATGTTATTAGTGTGTTTACAATAGCATAAGATTACAGGAACATGACTCTAGGGAGTTTATTTTCCTGTTACATTTTTGCAGATGTCCAAAAGGACTTTCTCACACACACGTTTTTATCCGTTTAAAGATGATCACCCTTGTTTAAATTGCTCTGCTTTTAAAAGCAGATTTTATAGCCTGATGCACAGTATTTGTTTTACTGATGAATTATAAACATGCATCATGTAACCAAGGTTGCATATAGGGAATCTGTGATTAAAAAACTTTCTCAGAGAGGTTTTCTGGAAAGCTGGTCTATAAATTATTCTAAACATTTCATTCCTGAAAGAACTGAAAGATTAGGTGCTTGGAGGCAAGATAACATTTTCAAACTACTGTTAATTTGCTTTATCACATCTTCTAGTGTCTTTTCTTGTAGTATCATGTTTAGAATAAATGTCACCTACAGATATTCATTCTTTGATTCCTGCTGTACCAAGCAGCACCTTGGTACAATGGCAACCAAGTTATTTCCATTTAGTTTGAACTTATGCTTTAAGCCACCATATACATTTTGCTGTCAGTATCAGTGCAGACTGTTAAAGTAATAGACTTTACCTTCATATTTGGACCTACTTTTGGAAATTTATGGAAATTGCATTAATTTTGTACAGTGCACACTGAGGTGGTCTTTTTTGTTTCTTATTTTAACACAGATGAAACTACTAGGTGAGTGCAGTGGAAGCATAGACTCAGTAAAAAGGCTTGGATATAAACTAAAGGAGGAAGAAGAAAAATTATCTGGACTCATTAACCTGAACAGTACTGAAACACAAACAGCTGGTAAGTAACATCTAGTTCTTTCATGGAAAGCAATTGTGAAAATCTGCAAGCATGTGCAGTGCTGTTCTGAGAAAGCACGTGGTATTATATACTGCTGTATACATTTACCAACCTTTTCCTCTTCCATATTGGTGTGGAGAGAATGACTGTGTCTGTTACCATGTTCTGTTTAACATCTATTAGATCATTATAAATCAGTAAGTATTCCTTGTATATACCATATAAAGGCACTAGGCATACAAGTACATTTTAAGAACTTCTTCATATCATGAGACATAACCCTAAGCCTATGGGCAAGTCCCTGTAGATGCAATATGTTTTTGTATTCAGCTGACAAGTTTTAAGCATCTGCTGCAGAACAAGTGAATTGCACTGTAAAAACATGGATTTCTACCAGAGACTACAAAGGCAGGGTCTCCATTCTCACCTTGGTTAGATGTACTACCTGTGCAGTCCTTTTTATTCTTGGATGATTTGGTTTTTGATTTTAAGTTGATGGGGTGATATAACTCGTCTTTCTCTAAACCATAGTGTTTTCAGATAAATAACTAAAAGAAATAGTTCCTAATTTTCTCTGTTTAAAGTCAGTATTTCTCTAATGCATCAATGGTAGCTTAGGCAAACATGGTGAGGTGTGAATATTAAATTGTAATAGATAGAAATACTAATGAAAATAAAAAATATGTGGCTATTTAGACATCTTCAGATTTCATGCCCCATTTGCATTTATACTAATTTATTGTGTCTTTATACCAATACAATCTGTTCTAAAGACCCTTATGTATCAAATAACTGTTCTGTAAAGTCATAGGAATCTGACATTAGAAAGTGATAAAATTGCCTGTTGGCTGGTCTCTTATTCAGATTCTTCATTCTTTCTATCCAAAGTCTCTTTCTTCAAACTAACTTAGTTTTCTGCATAGTGTTTGGTGGTTTTGAACTTTCTGGGTTTTATGGAGTTTTTCTTTGTCCTGCACAGGATTCAGCTGATGCAATTGTGTGGCTCATTAATTTTTTCTTTTGTTGAATTTTGTGTTTATTTTTCCAGGTGTAATTGACCGATGGGAATTAATCCAGGCCCAAGCTCTAAGCAAGGAGTTGAGAATGAAGCAGAACCTTCAGCAATGGCAGCAGTTCAACTCCGACCTTAATAGCATTTGGGCTTGGTTGGGAGAAACTGAAGAGGAGCTGGAGAAGCTCCACTGTCTTGATCTCAGCACTGACATACAAACTATTGAGCTCAGGATTAAAAAACTGAAAGTGAGATTTTTTTTCCCCCCATGAATTACCTTATAAGCAGACCTCAGTTGAATGCATGTTAGAGAGGTAGCCCATAGGTGCAGTTGGTTTGCTCCATGCCACACGTAGCAGACTACAACTGATAATTGAAGAAAGTAACTGTCAAAGTGATTTTATAAGTCAAGTTACTGGCAGAAAAATATACTACCAGCATTTACTACAGAATCCAAATGAATTTTTGAAATATTAATTCTATGCCAACTATAATTCCAGAATGCACAGATAATTACTGAGGTCAGCTGAGCTAATGAAAGAGGGGGGGGGAAAGGCCAATTTAAAAAAAAAATCTTCTGGAGAAACTTGTATTGCTCTTTTAAAAGAAATGGATCACTGGGACATATTACTTTGTGTGAAGGAAGGAGAGAGAGAGAGAGAGAGAGAGAGAGCATGCGCCCAAAAGAGCTGTAGCCTGCCCACTGATGTCACCTAGTGCAACATCTGCTTTACAAGTATAAAGAATTTGGTGTCCTTTGCAACATTCCCTTCTCCTGTCATCTCAGATGCATCATGGCCTGAACACTGCTGTTATAGTATCTCCTGTGTATTTTACTGCTACAAGGTCTCCAAATGTGATGCTCCACAACTTCACATTCAGTTATTAGCATCTTATAATCTTGGGCACAAAAATGTGGAGCCAATGTCAAAATGCACTGTGCTCCATGCTAGGAATGAGGTGGACAGACAGTAAACACTGTTTCCGGCAGTGATCCATCTAAAGCATATTAATGCTGATCTTTGCTGGAATCCAAATATAGCTGCCATAAGTAGTACAAAGGTCACTGTGACATGGGGCTTTTAAGTAAATGCTGTAAACTAGGTGGAAAAGGGGACATTTCGTAAGAATCCTGTTCTTATCTCACCCACTCTTGGAAAGCCCATTAGTGCCCTCCAAACCAAAAGAGGTGGGGTTTCTTTTGTGGCTTCCAATGTAAACAAATCAGAGTTTTTATACATGTCCTGCTTCTATAAATTGAAGTAAGTTGTTTATATTCTTTGTGTGTTTTCTTTTCCCTCAGTAAAAGCTTTTATTTTAAAATACTGTTGACAGCAGTTTCCACTTGCAAAACATGCTGCTTTTTATGTTTATCAGCAAACTGAGAAGTGAGGGCAAAAGTTTTATTGTGAGCTGTAATAAGATTGCCCTACATCTCTTTAAATTTTCCTGGGCCCTCCCTGTCTTTAAATATCTGAAGCATGAGCCAGTTCTTCTGATCTTTAAAATTCAACTATGACTTCAGGCTTTTAAGACTTTAAAAGTTTAATTGGCTTGTTCTAGTTTATGTTCACAGTAAAATTTTAGTACATGTTAAAGAGTGAACATTTGTGGTGTTATCACAGAGTTACCACAGAAATCTCATATCCAAAGCAAAGAGACTGTTACAGTAACGTACCGTTCTGTAGTTACTGATGGCAAATCACTGCATTCTCCTTGATGCCTGCTCTACCTGGCTCTTCTAGAAGTCTCATATCTTACCAATTTCATCCCTTTCTTCCCCCCACCCCACTTTGTCTTGTCATCAAGGAGCTGCAAAAAGCAATCGATAACCGCAAAGCGATCATCTTATCCATCAATCTGTGCAGCTCAGAATTCACTCAGTCTGACAGCGAAGAGAGCAAGAAGCTTCAAGAGCGCCTGTCTCAGATGAACATGCGCTGGGAACATGCATGCAGTATGATCGAAGAGTGGCGCTGCTCACTGCAGGATGCATTAATGCAGTGCCAGGTCTGTATTACACTTTGAAATTATCAGCATCCCACATGTAATCTATGTCATCATCTGGTGTGCTTATTATCCAAGCTGAAACTTGCCCATATGAATTGAAATACAACTTTGGCTAAATGATTTCTGAAGGATACACTTGCACTACCTGAAGCATGTGTTTCAAGCCCAAGGTTTTCTAAAGTTGTCATATGTGGAATAGTGTTCTAATCTACTATTTTGCACCATTATAAGCTCTGCTGTTTAGCCAGTAGGACCCATCATAGGATAAACTAAAATCCTAAATTTGACTGGAATTTTCTGCTACAGTTTAAAAAACATCACTCGTCACTTACAGGATTTCCATGAAATGAGCCACGGGTTGCTGCTCTGGTTAGAGAATATTGACAGAAGGAAAAATGAGATTATGCCCATCAGTCCAAGCCTGGACTCAGAAACTCTGCAGGATCATCACCGACTTTTAATGGTAGGGCTATAATCACACCCTTCTCTCCCATCATCAGAAAAACAGCCAATCAGATTTATCTTTTTCTTGAGGGCTAGTGCTGTATATTTGTATGCTAATATACAACTGTGGGACTAAGGTCGGGAACTAATTTAAGTTCTAATTTAATGCCAATCACTCTTGTCAGTAGCAAAACTAATGATGGAAAACTTGTAGGCAACAGCTAGGCTTCTGTCCATCTTGTCATTTTGTTGTGTTTGGTGTTTTGAAAAGTCTGTCTTTGGGGGGAGCTTGCTGAGCATCAGGGATGTTAAACAATTACAGAATGAACTACCAGCTGTTCCTCAAATTTCAAGTGAAGAATTAGAAGTTCTGGTTACATTTTCTCAGGATTGGAAATTGTTATTGCTCCTCTTTTCTTCATTCTTTCCATTTCATTAATTTCGAAAAATAAATTGCAAAAATAATTTCAATTAAAACTTCTGGTGCTTGCCTTGGCAATAGCAAATCAGACGTGAACTACTGGAGTCTCAGTTGAAGGTGGCATCACTGCAAGATATGTCCTGCCAGTTGCTAGTCCATGCTGAAGGCAAAGACTGCCTTGAAGCCAAAGAAAAGGTGCATGTCATTGGAAATAGACTGAAGCTTCTTTTGAAAGAGGTCACACGTCACATAAAAGATCTAGAGAAAATTCTAGACATTTCAAGTAGTCAGCTGGTAAGTCATCTTTTTATTCCTTGTCATTTGTTAGGCACACATTTTCCATTCCTCTGACCATCTTTCTCTGATCAGTGCCTTGCTTGTCTTGTTTGCAATACTTACAAAGATAATACACTTGTAATCTTGAATATCATGAAGTAATCTTGCACTTCATAACRTAAACATCTCCTTTTGCAATATGTTTGTTTTTCTTGTTATTCAGTAATTTTTTTTTTGGTATAGCAAGAGGAATTGAACATCTTGCTTTGTTTATATTGCTGTTACTGATTTGGTCAACTGGCAAAGGATATGAAATAATTATTCTAGTTGCAGTATCAAAAATTGGTAGTGTGTCAGTTGTCATTTGAAAGGAAGATGATGCCCACTCTTCTGAAAGAAAAGATGTAACATAAATCCTTTAATAGGCTATAAAGTCTCTCATTGTGCCTTCTGAGCTTTAAGCTGGATTCCAAATCTTTTAAAATTATCTTGTACCTCAGGGTATTTGAGAGGGAGTTATGTATATATCTTCACTGACTCTGGCAGGTGTAAACTAAAGATTTCAACATTCTCCATTGGTCTCAATCTCCACCATTTTTTTCAAATCTTGGACTAACCCAGTGTATAAAGCATGAGATCTCAGCTCTTCGCTTCTGCTAGTGGGTTTTTGCCTGTGTTTGTAAAATCTTGGTGGTACCCACCTCTTGGAGCAACTATAGAGCAACTATTTTTTCCTGTATTGACTTTGCCAGAAAATGCTTCACCTAAAGCAATTATGTTTTAACTACTTGTTTGCTTTTCTTTTCCATCAGGGCTAATGGAGAAAACATGTAACGATTTAATCTTATAAATTTGCTACCAAAATTTAACTGTTTTATTTTACTTTCTTGGGAATTAACTTTGCTGGCATTTCACTCTGGGGCTTGGGGTTTTTTGAGTTTGTTTACCTGAACAGCTAGTTTCTGTCTTTCTGAGATCCATTCCTTCTGAACTTTAGGATTTGTCCTCATGGTCCTCTGCTGATGAATTGGACACATCAGGCTCAGTGAGTCCTGTATCTGGAAGAAGCACTCCAAGCAGACAGAGAACGGTAATTTCCTGGCACATACCTTCTGTCGCCTTCTGGGTGGGAACTCTAGATGTCTACAGTAGTTTTAGCCAGCTGAAAGGCCCACCTTCTCACTTGATAGGAAAGGAAATGACATAAACCAAGAAAAAAACACAGCTGCTTTCTCCAACCCTGCTGCATATCCCATCCTGCATGAAATTAGAATTGGTAAATATTCTCTAAAACCAGGGCTGTCAGTGTGGTTGGTTTACCATGATATGGCATGTTGTGTCTCTTGTATTTTGTTCTAGTGATGGCAGCATCCCAGTCTGGTCTTGTCTGCTATAATCAGTTCTCCATTTCTGTTTGGCCTTCTCTTCAGAGCCTTCATCAAGAATCTCAATAAGTATTTCTTCTTCATTTCTGATGAAGGTTACAGATAGTCTTATTGAGACTTTGGATGAACAGCTAAATAGAGCTGAAGGGCATAAAGCATTATTTGAAACAGCTATTTGAACAGGACCTAATCAATGGCTATATGATGGCAACTCTGGTGTTGTCTGTTTACATTGCTGGCACAAAATTCAAGAATTGTAGCAATACATGCCTAGCACTTAACGCTTCCATACTCTGAGCCCAGAATGGAACTGCAATTATTTTGTCTTTTTCTGCAATACTGTTGGTTGATTACTTTACTTTTTTCCTTAGTTCTTAAAACAATCAATTTTTTCCATTTGCACTTTTTGTAAAGCCTCTGAGTTCTATCGTGATAAACTTTACAGCTCTTGAAATTGATTTTTTTTTTCTTGTTTTTTGCATTCACTAGTTTCCTTTTAGATGCTAGTATTAGAATGTAAAGGAATACTGGCTTTTCAAAGGGAGAAAGAATATAAACCTGAATATTTTATTTCTGAGGTCAATGCTTTCATCTTTTAAATTTAGAGTTAAATTACTAATAAAAGCTCTGATATCACAGAAGATTTGACTGGAGGATGCCTGACCATTGCAGGAAATGGAGAAGTATCTTACCATAAAAAACTCTGGCTAAAGAGTATGTAGAATTATAATAGGTTTCATGTTAACATTTTAATATGCATTTGTCTATCTCTAATACATTAGTGTTTATGTACATGACTACTTTTTTTTTTTTTCATTTTTGTCCATGATGTCTGATTCCTTGGGGTCTGGTTTTCAAACTTCTGTTTTTTGCACCCCCAATTTTGGAGACTGAAGTCATATTGCTTAGAATTTCAGTGCCAAATACACCAATGCTAAATAAATAATTACTAATACCAAAAATCCAATCAGACTGATAATCATCTAACTGTATTAAATGTTCTAGCAAATAGTTGTGAGTGCAGGAAAGCACCTACAGTTATTTGGCCTTCAAAATTGTGGGGAGGAGGTGTAGAAGAGGCCAGGCTTCTAAAAGGAGGCACCTGGACCTTTTTTTTCTTGAGAATACTAATTTTGCTGCAGTTACATTTTGAAATATATATTTTCCCATATTCAGTTCAATTTTTGTTTCATATTACAAATTATTCGAGCTAAATTTCTACCGAATTTTTTAATCCAGAGCTACTGTTTATAAATGTAATGACTACAAATGTTATTTTCAAGTTCACTGTGTATGTTCCAATCACTTTCATACTTAACTAAATGCAAAGAAAAGCCAGTTTCCTT
Organism: Apteryx rowi; assembly: GCF_003343035.1. Taxonomy (NCBI): domain Eukaryota; kingdom Metazoa; phylum Chordata; class Aves; order Apterygiformes; family Apterygidae; genus Apteryx; species Apteryx rowi. The sequence goes on along the minus strand of NW_020447397.1, from coordinate 2,012,746 downwards.
GGTTCATGGGTATTGGTCACTTCATTTGATTTTTTTTTTTTTATGTTTCCTTTGCTGCACTTTTAATTTAATTTCATCAGTAGCTTGTCTTTATTTGCCTGGACTGAACATTCTTCTTTCTTTACCCCCTATTCATTGCAAACAGCCACGGGGCAAATGTAGTCTCTCACAGCCTGGACCCTCTGTCAGCAGTCCACATAGCAGGTACCTAATTCTCCTGGTTTCTGCACTCTGTTCTAGAACCCCAAGAGGATGATGGAAATTGGCCGTTACGGGTGTCTGTCCCCACCGACTCTGTCAAGTGGCCAGGATTTAAACAAGTCTGAAAACTTTCCTTTGTTATTAGTTTGGCAAAAGTAGGTCTCAATTACTTCAAATTATTTGTTAATAGAAACACTGGTTAATCCTTGGAACATGCAGCTTTTGCTTCTCAGGAAATTATTTTTTATACTCCTGATCACTGTGAGTGTGCGTTTACACTCATGATGCTTATTGATTATTTCATTTTGGCATAATTTAACAGAAATACCAGTAGGTTCATGGCAAACACTTTTTATCATCCTCTTTACCTCTACATATTAATTTAAGGCAGGTAATAAGCCAATACTATATTCTAGAATTCACAAAACCCACAGATCTGGATGAGACATACTAACATCCTTTTTCTTTCCTTTTTTTTTTTTTCCACCTTGAAATGTTTTGTTCAGTTTGTGGGTTTTCAGCACTTATGACTCGAAATTAAAAGTCAGCATCTGAGGTTTTTAAAATTTGCAGTCACTTTCTCTCCCCCTGTCAGAAGACTTGCAGTATAATGTGCTAACATTGACATGACTCTTGCCAAGTGCTTGCATCCATGTATTGCTCTGGGAGCAGCACTGCCCCATCTCTGTCTGACCAGTAGAGAGCAGACTTGCAGCTACAGCTTTTTGCTTTCCACCTTGTCTCCAGCAACCTGTCATCCCCGCAGCTAACAGTGCTTCTGCATTCTCTGTTGTTGTCAGTGTGATGTGTGTCCCTTCACTCTTTCACTGATCAGTTCACTAGACTGTAGAGTTATGAAATTAAAAAAAAAAAAAAAGTAGGTGAACGGGTATACATATACCCATTATGTATGAAGCAGAAGTCCTTTGCTATTCCAGTATCTTACATGTTGCAACAAGAACCTAAATTAATCAGAAAATGTGAAGAAAATATCTTTGTTATTTTAGTTAAGTCCTAAATCTTATTTCTTCTCTTTATAGCAAAAATGAATTAATTTATTTTTAAAATAACTTATGTTAAAGATTTGAGCTTTGAAAGAGAGCAACACTGCTTTAATACAGTGATTAATCAATAATCAGGCAGCCAAAAACATACCTTGAATGTATTATTTTTTCTGTAAGCAAAATCAAGGTTTTTTCAGAAAAATCAGTCTCAAATATAAATGAAATAAAGAAAAAAAGAAGTGCTTACTGTATAGATGTTTACATAAACACTTAAAAAACTATACAATGTAGCAGATATAAAGTGATATAACCTTCACTGCTTCCATTGGTGATAAGAAGCTGCCTTGTTTATGGGACTCTTTTTCTTTTTTGAGGGGGAAACATAATTAAACCACATAGGAAGTAGGTGACACGTACACTCCATCTTTCTGTTTGATGGAGAATGAGAATTAGTTTTTCCAACTCCAGTCTGCTATAAAGCTTGGCATTCTGTTTCTCATAGGGAGTGGGAAAGGGGAGGAGTGGGGCTTTACTCTGCAGCCATTAACATCTAAGAGGAATGGAGGATGTCTTGGGCAGATAAGCATGCTTGCACTATCAACRTTGTACTCAAAAAATATATTGTGTGTGCTCTTCCGCTCTCCTGTACATTCAGACCACCTCTGCCAACCTTTTGAGAGGGTTTCTGGTTATAGGTGTGAGCAGCTGGCTCAGAGTGCAGCTAGCACTGCTTTGCAGCTTGGAGATCAGCCTCTCTTCCAGCAGTGGCATTGGTGCGGCACCTTTCAGATCAAGTCTTTCCAGCACTGTTTATTAACACATCTTGTAGCAGTACAACACAATGTTCAATTTGTCATTCAGACAAGCATGGAATACGAATGAGTCACTGCTGAATAGGAAACTTAATCAAATGCGCAAGCCAGACAGGTTGTGGTTGATGTATAATGTGGTTTTAACTGATAAAGCAGTACAAGCTGTCACTGTGTTCTTTAATATTTTGACATGCCTCTGATCAGAGTACTTTGTGTTTGATCTTGCACTGGATCAGCAAACCCTGTTAGAGTTTAGTATACAGGAAGACTAAAGTCAATTTTAAAATGTTTATCACGTAGGAGGTTGTGGAAGAAAGTTCATTTAAAAATTAGAGAGACAGTGTTTTGTGTATAATAAGCTTGATATCACTTTGCCTTCCCCATTATCATAGCAAAAAGACAAGCGTATCCCATGTGATGCTAAGGTATAACCTTAACCTAGATGTTACATTGTGGATTTCATTAAACGCACAGTCAGGAGGTATTAGCAATGGTGTGCTAAGTGGGAAAAGCAAATCCAAGAAGCACCTTCCCTTCCTTCATCAGTTTAACAGAGCTCTCGTAAGTGCACACCTGGCTCTGTGCCTCTGGGTTTTTTGAAGTGATTAAAATGTTAAAAAGATTAAAATAATTGTTCAATTTGCTCAGGGGTGTTTACATTGTCTCTCTTGAGCAGCTCTATTCAAGTCTTGGCGCCAGAGTGCCAACCTCCATTTCCTGCTCTCTCCAAGCCTCCCCCAAATGACTAGTGGATGTTTAAAGGTCACTTGTCATTCCTGGAGCAAACCAGGCCACAACACTCTTTTTGGCTTTGGCCGCATAATGACAGTCATTGTCACGAAGTGGTTCGAATATGAGGATTGGGCTTGGATTGCCAGGGTTGTGCTCCCATGAGTGCCCAGTGCTCTCTCTTAGAGCTTGTTACTTAAACTTCATATATAACTGCCTGTAAAATGGATGCGTTCATCTTCTTTGCAGGGTAAGCCAAATTTGGGGTTGGGGCGATATGATGCTGAGAGGCAGGGAGAGAAGTGATGTCAGGACACAGCCAACAGAGGTAGCTCCTAGAGAGGTCTCCAAAGTCACCAGAAGGAGTCATTGCCTGCTCTCACCTGCAGAATCGCATACTGTCTCCTTCATAACTTCAGCAAGCTCCGTCTTAAGATCTTAGAAGTAGTGGGGGCAAAAGTCTACTGGAAACTTCATCTCTCTGCCTATGAGAAAGTACAATCATTTCCACCTTGAATATATTCATGGTTAGATATAGTCATTTGTTCTTGTGCCAACGTTATCCCTTCCTTTATTTAAACAGCTGTTTTCCCTCCCTTGTGTCTGTTCTGCACTATTTTACAAGGTTTTAGTCCCTCTCAGGTTCTACTTTGATAAGCCCAGCTCTTTGCCTCTGTTCCTAGGAGAATACTTTATTTTCTGACTCCTTTAAGCCTGTGTACATTTGAATTCACTTTTCAGAAGCATGGTAACCAAAATGATACAAACTGCTCCAGATGCAGTCTCACTAGTGCAGACTAGTGCACAACAAACAAACCCCTTTTCTCTTCTGGAAATCTCAGATTGAAATATATCTTGAAATTGCTTTTGTCTCTTTTCACAGCTGTATTCTATTAATGGCTCATGGCTATCCTGGGTAAAATAACAGCTCTAGGTTTTTGTCTTCATATCTTCAGCATATGAACTTCCGAATTTGTAACAGAATTTTTTATTACTATCTTACTATAATCTTAAACTTCTTAAGCTACTTCTTAAACATCTTTCTGATCTTTGGCATCATCCACTTTTTTCTGTGTGATAAGCCAATCCTATTTTGTGTTTGGAACAACTTTCAACTTCTGTCATCATACAAATGAAATTTGCTGTTCTTTGTCCATTAGTCACTTCCTTCCCCACTAAACTCACTGTATTTATTTCTATCAGCTCAGCTCAAATGATAAATTCTTCTCTTACAATCTTTCAGATGTTTACTGCAATCCAAACAGATTACTTCAACTGTATTTTCCTTGTCAGAAAATAAAATAAAAATCAGTCATCTGTAAATGAAAGTACTTATCTGAGCTGAAATTAAAGTTCAATTTGCCCATCTGACGTATTGGCTGATAAATTAGCTTCTCCTCTCTTGAAATGCTTAGGAAAGAGTTCCAATTTCACTGACATTACAGACTCCCACAGTAAGGGTTGCTATTGCTTGCTCTTTGTAGGTTCATTTATGAGATTTCTTGACATGAAGAAACCTACAGTTGGCCTGGTTTGCAGCTGTGACCTCCCCTTTTATCTAGTTAGTAGAAATTGTGTATGGGCTGAGTAACAGGTGGCCTTGCTACTTTCTGTCCTTAAACAGCTGCTAGTGTGACAAATAATGGAGTAGTCAGAAGAGAGAAAGCAAGAGATGCAAGCTCAAGAGAAAGAAATTACATTTTTCACCCAAATAGTGTACAGTACTTCGGCTTTCCTTTCCCCTGCTGGAGTAAATAGGAATTCTGCTCTATATTAATAGTGAGCCTTTTTTGTTAACAGTCTATATTTTAAACCACCTTTCCTTACCAAATCCCTTAAAGACTTTAAGGTGAGCATTCCATTTTTCAGCCAATTATGTCCATTATACAGGAGTACCTGCCATAAACAGTGTCAGTATAGCACTTGAACTTTTTAGTACTCACCCTCTGAAGATTTTCATAATGTTTCATTATTTGCTTGTTGAATTGTTTCCATGCAGTTTTAGAAACTATTGTTCAACACCCTACCTCACTGCAGAAAAGGTGTTTTAAAACACTTTTCCATGAGCTGTTATAGTTTTTGAAAGAAAATTTATTATGTTCCCTGTTGAGAGCAGCTATGCAGTTTGCACATAATTTCACTCTTTTCTTTTAGTAAACATGAAACAAAAAGTGCTGGATTGTGCTACCACATCCATAGGAAAAGAAAAGGATAATTAAACAATACTTCTGATTCTGCTTCTTGGAAATTCCCCTTCAGACACCCAGTGTTGTCTCAGAGTAACTTTCTGTTAATGAAGAAAATTCAGACTTTGCTGATTATCAGAGAACACTTACTAACTGCAGAAGTATAGCCTTTTTGGATTGGGATTAACAACATTTGTACAAAGAGAGCCATGTAAATAGGTGGACTGTGCAATCAAATGCTTGGAAGGTAATTAAGCACTCCATGTTCCCTTTGTTCCTGCCTCAGCCCATTAACTTCCCATCTTGGCATTCTTGGACAGAAGAAGTCCTGATCTAATTGAACTTTAATATGGAATGCTCTGATGCTGTTAAATGTGCCATATCCTTTCAGTGTGTTCTTTATAATACATGATCTTACATAATACAAGAATAAGCAGCTTTCTATCCAAGCTATAATAATGCAGATTCAAACAACGTGCAATCTTTCGTTTTGATCCTCACTCCTTCCTGAGATATTTAGGTTGGGTTAATCATTTAGCATACTTGAGCATACTTGTTTATTTATCTGTTGGTTGTTTCAGTAAATCCGTCTGGTTTTCTTGAGGTCTTTGTAATGGGATGATACGTTATATGAGCAGGCCAGTAGAAACAGCCTCAAGCTGTAGAAATAAGTTTTTCTCACCATGTTGGGAAGGGGACCCTTGCCAAACTTGGCATAGTTTTGAAGATGGCATTTTGATTTTTTGCATGCTTTCTCATCCATACAGGATGGAAAGCACAAAGGGATGGCAAGAAGGAGACTCTAAGGAATCAACAGCCACCTATATGCTCTACTGGGGGAGCATCTGACATCAGCCTACAGGCCTACTCTCCCATACCTTCAAGTTGAGACTAAATCTACATTTATGTGCATTGTTACCTCTTTAATCCTAGCAAACCATATTTGGGGGCTTCATAACTGTAGCAGCCATACAGATGTTTTATAGCAACATCCATGTCTAAAACAAAATTGATGACATAAAATCTYAATGGAAGAATTCTTGATGCAAATGATTTGAAGGCTCTAAATTCTTCTGGTTTTTGGCTAGTTAGTGCTAAAGTACACTACTTTTCCATGCCGTTTAATTAGCACACTCAGACCACTCTGTAACTTGCAGAATCTCTCTTTTTAGTGATCCACTTATGTCAAAACGTGTCATCCACTTATTAGAGCTCTGACAATTTCAGTCAAAAGCAGAAATGTGAAATTTGTGTCTTTATCCTTTATTAAAAAGTAGATTGGAGTTCTGTGCTTAATTTGAAGTGTCCCTTCGGAAATGTTTGCCTTAGGTCTCACTTCCCCCATAGACATGTAACATATGTTATTTCWTGACAGCTTTCACAGACACAAAGGGGAAAATTACTCAAAATGTGAGGGCATCCAGTCAGTTAAGCAAATAAATTTTAATTGCTGATTCAGTGCAAAATTCAGAATACATTGTACTTTGTAGAAAATTAGTCCCCACTACCTGAATGTTGGTATATTAATTAATTGAGTATTGATGTAACTGAATTGTATTGCATTTGTGCTATTCCAAATGAAATGAATTTGGTAACTTCTGCAAACCAAATGCAGTTGATAATTTAAACAAGGAGACTTCCCTTTTAGACAGGCATTTTGTTTTTTCCCCTTCTCAAGAGCACAGTGCTTCAAGTGGAAAATCTTTCGCATAGTTGAGGAGGGGGCTGTGCTATCACAGAGACCATTCTCTTGTGATCTTTTTGGTGTTTTCCAATCCAGTCTAGGAATACGGGGTCTCTTAAGGGAGCTGGGGAAATAGCATATTYGGTGAAAAATACTTCTGCTATTTGTCAACCAAAGCCTGTATTAATTCTAAAACAAACACTCAGGGAAGGCTGACTGTCAGAAAGCAACGCCCACCCCAGTAGTGTTTGAGTTTGTTCTCCTGTTGATCTTCTTTCCTCAGGTCCACAAGAGGTGGCTCAGGTTCCTGCCCTTCTGAGTCCAGGCCAGTGTGGCAGCACTCGTCCTTCTTCCTCAGGGTCCTCCGAGCTGCTCTGCCTCTTCAGCTGCTTTTGCTGCTCCTGATCGGGCTGGCTTGCCTGGTGCCGGTGACTGAGGAGGACTACAGCTGTACTCTGTCCAATAATTTTGCCCGATCTTTCCACCCCATGCTCAAATATACTAATGGCCCCCCTCCATTATGAAGCCGTGGAAGACCTTGGTGGAGGGCTGGCCGGGAGGCAAGGCCTGTTTTAAAGTGTTATGGCACTCAGTGTGGCAGCTTTAGCTCTCTGCAGTAGCCGCTGTGTCCATATTCTCTACTGGCACTCAGCTAATAATGCATCAATGTATCAGTATCAAATTGCGCAATGTATTACCTGAGTTGCATCACTTCAATACTTGCATCCCTGGCATGAAGGATGATGTGAAAAGAGGGAAATGTCTTTCTGTCCAGCATTCTGGATCTTTTAGCCACTTTATATCCAGGTCATCGCCCTATACTATGCATAGCCAAGGACTTTATACTGTAGACCCTTTCCTATGTGCTGCTTTAAACGAGCCATTAGCCAGTCTATGTTAAATTCCTTCTCAATATCTACAGCATACAAAATAACCAGTGCTAAAGAAATTTTAGAGCATTTGTAACATACAATTTTAAAGGATCTTGTATTGCAATGCGTTATTCCCGGTGGTTTCTGTTTCAGGCATGGTGTTCTAACCTTTGCTTTGGATGCACAAGCTGTAAATCTGAGAAGCACTTTTTTAAGGTTTAAAAAAATGGATGTAATAAATAAGATCATGAAAGGTTTTATGAGGAAAAATGTTGAATGTCAAGTTGAAAAACAAAGAACATATTTATGTATGTACAGTTTGCTAAGCCAAGTTTTGTTTGTATTGATTTCTTTGCATTTATTATAGATACCATAAAATATTTTGTCTACGTGCTTTTTAATAACAACTATGAAAACCTCTAAGTTTAGAATGAGATATGTATGGTATAAAAAAAATTACAAGCCGTAAAAATGCTGCAGTTCTAAAAAGAATTAAAATAAAAAATGCTGTAACAAATTAACAATATCAGGTATATGCGGGAACAAGAAGATTTTTGCAAACTTGTTAACAAACAGTAAAATACATAGGAAAGTATTACATTAGAATAGAAGTTGTGCTGACATTGAAAGCTGTCTTTATTTTGAATTAATAATTTGGTGACTTTAGGTGGGTTTGTTTTTCAAGCAGCTTCTTGAAGTTCGTTATCACCTGTGGGTTGTTCCTGTGTGCATGTGCGTACATGTATTTGTACACACATACCCTGTGCTCTGACAATTGAACAACTGTACCAGCCTGCACTGAAGCAGACTCTTTTCTGTGGGTGTACTGGAAACTTCTGAAGAACCTCCATAGCATCTTGGCACTGAGACTGATGTTTATGCTTTACCAGTTAGTGTAGTTTAGTGGAATATACCCAAAACATAGGCATAAACAGCAGAAAAACAGAACAAGATGAAAACTCATAAATTTACCAGAAATATTATAGAAAACTTGCAATCTGAGCAGTGGCAGACACTTTGCCCAGCTTATGAGTCAGAACTTGGTCAAAACAGGATTCTTTTCAATTTTTAAGAACTACAGAGTATGATCCTATGTTATTGCTCTTTAAAGTCATTACACACAGTGTAAATTTTTCCTACAAGTCAAGTGTTTTTATGTAGAATATACTGGCCTATGCAACAGAACAAAGAAGTCAGAAGAAAATGTAAGCACATTAATTGCTGTTACATAGAATTACTTTTCTGGGATGCCATAATTTGAGCTTTTATGAAGGAAGAGTTGTCAGAGGTAGAGTACTACTAACTGAACTCGTGCCATTGGAGGAGCCAAAACAAAACTTCCATTTCAGAGAATTGTGCAGGTGCTTATATCTTAAACATTTTCCTGAAAAGGCTTGTGTATGTCAACAACATTTTCAGTGTCTGAAGCCCAGAACTTGGACTGGCATAAGTATCTATTCTCTTCAAAGCACAGTTTTCTCTGTTGGTATTCAGTTGTTATTCCAGGTTAAGTTAGTATCTATAATCACTCTGAGTAGACAAAGATGTATATTACTCTTTTGGCATACCAAAATGAGTTATTGCCTGTAAGAAGTCTGACTGATTCATAACATTGACCTTTCCTCTCTTTTCTAATGTCATTATCTATGGTGACATAATTTATGTCAATGTTAATCAATGCACTTACTTACATTAATAATTTGGCAGTTCACTCACTTTAGATCTGTTAGTTCAGATCTCTGCATACTTTAGATGTCCCTTCATGAGCCAGTCCATGGTATTGATGGTTAATTGTGTGTTGGGGTTGGGTGTTTTTTTTTTTTTTTCCTTCTTTTAGAGGAAATCATTACTGAGAGTAAAAAGAGCAATTTAGCAAGAAGTAAGGGTTTCAGGCTGCCTCTGTGGCCTATTTTATGGTCAGATATTGATGATCTCCTGGTAGTACATGTTGTCTAAAAGGCAGCAGATAGCCTGCAAGTACCCAACAATTTTATCTTCAGAGCTCTCTGATGAAGGAGCCAGACAAGAAGTCACAGGTGAGACCTGTGTAAATTTCTTACATTATTTAAAATTTGAGGGAAAGGCAGGGAGGTTTGAAGGGAATTGGTTAGAAGGGGGAGAGGGGAGTACGAGGGACAGAAGAGTCCTATTTAAATGATATCAGATGCAATAAACAAACTAGTTTATCGAAAGCATACAGGGCAACACCTGGCATGGTTTGAATTGTAACTTGACACTTGAATTTTGCCAACTATTTTGTCACTCTGTATTCCCTGCTTCCCCAGATCTCCAACTATCTGTATATATGTCCCATTCAAAACTGAACTTTTTACCATTTTTACCCATTCTTCCTCTTTACAGCTTTGCTCATTTCATAAACATAGACTGTTAACCAAGAAGTGCTGGGCAACAGTACACACTGCAGAACAGAAGTATGAACTGTTTGCTACTTTGGGGTGGTATTTATTGACCTTTTTCCTATGTCTTCCTCCCTGACTTTAGCCTTTAGCCCCTCCCTGACTTTCAGCTTGTGTCTGAAATGTAAAGAGTTGGATGAAACAGAGTATCTTGCTTATTAGATTACATTAGATTATAGGGGGAAGAAAAAGGCTGATGGATTTTTAGGTTGGGGGGGGGGGGAGTTGTTGTTGATTCTTCCTTTAATACTTTCAGTGCACTCAGCTGCACCCACTTACCTGGCTAAAATTTGTGGAGTAGAGAGTTTAGCATAAGAGGGAAAGGGTAAAGACTAATATATAAAGAATTTTTTCCATGCTTACTGCCCAGTGAGAGCTGCATGCTTTGGTCAGTTGTCACAGCTGGTTTCACATTTCTGGCTTCCTGTTCCCTCACACTCCAGTTTACTCAGTGCTGTAAAGGTCATCTTCCTCTCTCTGTAACCACTCTGTCCTTAGTGCTGTGAGCATTATCACCACATAATTTTTGCTAGTTTCCACATTCAGGTTCAATACAATACCAACTCTTCTGCTAGTACTGCTGTCTCTCCTATGGGCTTTTCCTGTGTCACTCATTTCTCTGCAAATTCCATCCACCTCCCTCTATCTCTCTCAACTTTGAGTCCTTCACCATTCAACCACTCCATTCACACTCTCAGCCAGTGGCACCAGCCAGCTTTGCAGCGGGAGCCTCTTACCTATCCCACTAAGGTTGAGCTGCCGTCTGCCTACCTCTCTCTCATTGGGAGGCCATCTCAGAAGAATGTGTGTACAGGCAAACATTTTAAGAATAAATGTACAACCTGGAGTTTGAGATGCTCTGTCTCTGTGCTCAGTCTGCAGCCTGTCATCTCCCCTTCTAGAGCATCCCACCTACTTGGGATTTGCAAATAGGAGTGAATGAGTTTTGGTAAACAAGCCTTGAGCCTCAGCTGCAAGGCATGAGGAAAGGCTATACAGGAGCTACAGAACTCGCTGAGAGTCTGTGTTCAAGGTGCATGTTGAAGCCCAGAAAATGAGCATGTAGACCGTGCATCTTGGATACCTCTATTATTGGATTATAATTTTTCCCTTTTTCTGCTGTAGACAGATGCACTATAGGTGTAGTCATCCCTGAAGCTTGATGCATTTTGTGACTGGGAACCCTGTTTCCTGGCTTACAGCTACCTCACAGAATCACAGAATGGTTGAGGCTGGAAGGGGCCTCTGGAGATCATCTAGTCCAACCCCCCTGCTCAAGCAGGGTCACCTAGAGCACGTTGCACAGGATCACGTCCAGGCAGGTTTTGAAAATCTCCAGAGAAGGAGACTCCACAGCCTCTCTGAGCAACCTGTTCCAGTGCTCTGTCACCCTGTTTCAGTTTGTGCCTGTTGCCTCTTGTCCTGTCACTGGGAACCACTGAAAAGAGTCTGGCTCCATCCTCTCGACACCCTCCCTTCAGATACTTGTACACGTTGATAAGATCTCCTCTCAGCCTTCTCTTCTGCAGGCTAAACAGGCCCAGCTCTCTCAGTCTTTCCTCATAAGAGAGATGCTCCAGTCCCCTAATCATCTTTGTGCCCTTCGCTGCACTTGCTCCAGTAGTGCCACATCCCTCTTGTACTGGGGAGCCCAGAACTGGATGCAGTAC
>NW_020447397.1:1743863-1999080 GCF_003343035.1 Apteryx rowi | reverse complement strand
GAGCTATCCCACCATGTCTCTGTAATGGCAATGAGATCATGGCCTGCAACCACACACAGATCTCTAGTTCTTCCTGTTTGTTCCCCAAGCTGTGTGCATTGGTGCACAGGCATTTCAGAGAGGTGATTGAGCATGCAGGTTTCCCAGGAGGGSTAAAAGAGGGTCCTCCATAGCCACATCCCATGCGCACTTCCCTGGCTGCATTCACCCACTTAAGGCATCCCGACTTGAGCCGTGTTTTGCCAACTACCCTGTCTCTATAACTCTCCCCTTCCCCATCTTTCCCGGTTTAAAGCCCTCCTTACCAGGTTGGCCAACCTGTTGGCAAAGACATGCGTGGCCTGCTTAGTGAGGTGGATCCCATCTCTCCCSAGCATTTGTCAATCTTCAAACAGGGTTCCATGGTCGTAGAAACCAAAACCCTGTTGCCAACACCAGCAGCACAGCCAGTCATTAACTTGGAAAGTCCATCTCTTCCATCCATCCCCCTCACTGGCAGGATTGAGGAGAAGATGACCTGGGCTCCCAGACCCTTGACCACCATCCCCAGAACTCTGAAATCCTGCTTGATGGTCTCCAATTCGCCCTTGGTGTCATTAGCACCCACATGGAAGAGCAGCAGTGGGTAATAGTCCGAAGAATGGACGAGCCTAGGCAGTCTTTGCATAACATCTCATACGCAAGCCCTTGGCAGGCAACAAACCTCTCTAGACATGAGATCAGGTTGGCAGATAGATGCCTCCGTCCCCTGCAGCAGGGAGTCCCCCACAACAATCACCCGCCGCTTCTTCCGGGCGTTCCAGCAGGGCACAGGGTCTGTTGTCCCAGTTACTTCCCTTGCAGCCATGCCCATCTCCTCCTCATCCTGGAGGGCACTAACCCTGTTCCTCAATTGCAAGTCCTCAGGAGGAATAGGAGCCTTTCTCCTCCTATCAGAAGTGACCTGCTTCCAGCCACCTTCTACGGTGTTATGATGTACCGTTTCACACGGCACAGAGCCCTCCGGCAACTCCACTGCTGTGGGGGGGGTGAGACTCCTGCAGCTGTACAGTCTCCAAGAATACCTTGTCTCCTTCTCATCCTCTCAGATGCTACTGACCTCCTCCYGTAACTCCCTTACCTGACACACAGCTCATCAACAGCAGCACACCTCCTGCAGGAGAGCTGGCTGCCAGCCCAGGCCTCCCGGAGAGGCCCCAAGCACTCCCTGCAGCCTGAGACCTGTAGGGCTGCATCTGCTGTCAGAGGGTCGGTCTGGGTCCCAGCCTCTGACACAGCGACTCCAATGGCTACTGGGGAGTGTGCTCTGCAGCATGTCATGACCATACTTGAGGAAGCAAACACTGCTGGGATTGGAAACAAAGGTGCCTTCCTGCACCCTTCTGCACAAACTTCTATGCAAACTGCTGCATCTGTTCACTGCACTCTAGGCCTGACTCTTATATAGGCCTCTCCCTAGCACTGACTCACAGGGTGCTTGACCCACCCTAAACAAGGGCCACCTGGATCAAAGGCCCCAGCTCCCTCTGATCAGGGGCAACCAAGAGAGCTTGTCAGCAGCAGCTGCACCTAGCTAGAGCTTCTCCCAGGAGAAGTTAAGGCCTGCTGCAGTTGTCATTGCCTAGCTTCCCCTTTCTTGTTGGCAGCCATCACCTTCTAGTTCCTTGGGGATGCCCAGAAAGCCCCCACAGCTTCCAACAAGGTCCTCAAAAGTTCTAGTCAGAGCCCAAATACTGCTGCGCAAACTGCTGCRCCTGTTTGCTGTCTCTGGGAGCTGCGCTCACAACCACTGGGTGTTTAAAGGCATAGTGGAAACTGGTTGCTCAGAGACTCCAGACCATATGGTAATATAAAAGCATCTTCTGCCTTATACTTATAATAATAATGCAAAATAAGGAACACCATTTGCCCTGAACTTATTACATGAGTTTCTCCAGTTTTACCATAGTTTATAAATCCAAAGATAGATGCAAGACTAAAATTTAGAGATATTTGTCAATCTTAGGAGTTCAAATGGTCTGAAACCAATAGAAATTGTGCATGCCCTTATTTCTCATAGCCGTAAGTCTGAGGATGCCCTTTGCCTATCCCTGCCCCCTGTTTCCAGCAGTGATAATGGCTTCATTCTGCAACAGATCAATAGTCTGTCTTCACTGATTGCCACCTTTGCAGCTCCCCTACAAATGCTCTGGGTATATGCAGTCTTGCCTCCTCCTTCCTTGCAACTTTCTTCTACAGCTGACTATTGAACTAGGGCAGAGCAGTTGGGATTAGAGTATGAAAAGTCATCCCCGTCCCTCTGAGTTTTGCGGTTTCTCATGGTTGAGAAATCTGTTTACAATTGATAGCATCTCTCAACATGCTCATCATCATCAGTGCATCTGAGTGCATGTTCAAAGGCATAACAGAAACTGGTTGCTCACAGTCTTCAAACTGCAGATACTATCTGAATTTAGCTAATGTAGGAGGATTCTGGGAAATAAGACCAGAGTAAAGGAGGAAAAAAAAAAAATGCATATTTTAAGCAAGAGAAGTAAGAACAGTAAAATCGAATACAGAAAGAGGAAGGTAGAGAAGAAGGAAAAGGGACTGTGGCTCTTACTACTTATTTGCACATCTCATATTTTATTTAGTGTTTAAAGCAATGGATTGTGGAAAGAAAAAGAACAGGAAATGCCATAGTGAAGTAGGGTTTGCACTCAAAGTGGGTGGCCTGACTATAAAATTGTTCAACTCCTGCAACAGTCAGTTGCAGAATCCACCTAAACCAATTGTTGCCTAAATTGCAGGGATGGGAGGGTAGCTGGGGCAGGGTTTGGGGCGGGGGGGGGAACATTTGTCTTTTGGTTTGAGGGAAAGAGGGTATATCTCTTACATTCACAAGTTTCCATAGTCAGGTATTTGGTCCAGTAACCTTAACACCAGCTGACGAGTCTAGGAACTAGCTGGCTGTTTTTAACTCTGACAGCCATGATGTGAAATGCAGTATAGCAAACTGAATTTTGTTGTTGTTTTACCATTTGGCCATAATTAGACCTAAAGGAGGCACAGATATGAAACCTATATTTGGAAGAAGTGTGCTTGTTTGAAGAATGTTAAGAATATTGGAATATTTTAGTGTATTCTATAATAAAAGATTAAATGGGAATGATCTGATGAATTAATTTGTCTTACCAAAAAGCTGTAGATAAAAATCTGTGACATAAGATACAAGAAAATGAATAACTACAAACTTAAGCAACAAAGACTTGCCTTAGACTAAGTCCTAGTTAAATGATAGGGATCTGAATTTTATTAAATGGTTGCTCTAAAAGCAGATGGGAACTGAACAGCTGTGGTTTTTATTGTTTGATGCTGCTTAATATATTATTCAAAAAATAGAAATGGTCAAAACTGCTTGGCTCAGTAAAAATCTGTTTAAAGAACTGAGAAATACCAAATTGAGTTGACCATAGTGAGATCTGAGTAAAGCAACGACAAGCTTAATTTTTGGAAGAGGGAGGAGGCTTTAGGAAAGTATTGTCCCCTTTTTGTAGGTAGTCGGAAGTGCTCTTGGGGCAGAAGGGGTGAGCTGTTGTGTGTCTGGGTTGATGCAGATGTGGCTGTAGTTTGCACAGAGGCTGCTCAGGCTAGGCTCTGGGCATTTGCAGGCACTTTGTAATTCCTGGGAGGATGCTATTATTGCTGTTGTAATTGTTTTTCTTCATTCCATTGTTTGTAGAAAGAATGGTTTAAAAACAGCTGAAAGAAAAGCTACCAGTGTGCACTTTTTTATTTATGTAAGTGCTCCCAAGCTTGTCTGAGAAGTGGGAGATCTGTGTCTGTATTCTTCTCTTTATAAATTTTTCAAACTGTTGCCTGAGACGGTATGCTGACCATTGAGCTGTAGGTTAAAAAAAAAGGTTGTAATTTCAACTCCTGTTAAACTTGGGGCACTGTGCAAATGGGTGTGCGGATACTGGGGGCAAGAAAGAAAAAGCACTAGAAGAAAGCATGATGCTGTAGCAAAACTTTTTGCCTCAGAAATGAGCACTCAGTCTTGGTGTATAGAGGAGCTAAATATTTCATAGGCCTACGCACGTGTTGTAAAATCTGGCCATAACAAAATCTTGAAGGCATAATCATTATTCACTTGCACAACTTTCAGTTGTTTGTGAAGTGATAATGCAGTGGAATGATGCAAAAATGTGTAGGAATGGAAGAAAGCAGGAAATAATTTTTTATATCACTGTCTGCCTGCAGAAATGAAGACGTTAGCAAGGTAATGTCTAAAAGTACTGCAACACCCAGATCTAACAGGGACATGAGAGGTAGTTAGCTATGCCCCTGCTGAGATAAGTGCTAAATGTTATTTTGATGGTCAGTTTTCCAGAAGCCTTCATGAGCATCTTTACATTTGGACCTCTGTACCTGCAGGATGTTATGCTGAATTATAGTAATTGGAGCCTGGCTGGGCATAGGAGAAGAGCCTGCACACAGTGGCTTTCCATGGGCATTCTTACTCTGGGAGCTTAATGATGAYGGAGGACTTGTTTTGCATGCCTGGGTTTCTCTCTCTTCTTTACTGCCTGGGTGATGGCGACAAGAGTTGCAGAACAGAGGAAAGAAATGTAATACTTATCCAAACTATGAAATAGATGGGGCTTTTAATGTGGCAGTATCTGACTGAAGAAAAAGTCCAGCGTCATTTAATTTTGAAGAATAAGCTTCTTTACAGTTACAGTGTGGTATAATTTCTTTGAATTTTATTTTTCCTTTTCTTTGCTTCTTGCTCAGCTTTCACTGACTGTAGTAGAACAGCTAGGCAGCATAGCCACTAGGCTTTGAAAGAGGGAGTGTGTCCCACCGACCAAGAATGCCAAGTTGTAGCCCAGCTACAGCTGGGCAGAAGACAGCTGAAGAAGCTGCTGTCATTGTTTAACAAGGGTATTGCCTTAATTAACAGAAAAGTAAAAGCAGCAAGAATATTTTTCATGTATGCATTAACTATGTCACACCTTTTTAATTAGTTAATTAGAGTACAACAATACACTGGAACAAAACATGCATCACTTACATGTTAGGAAACAAGGTTGGGGGAGGAAGCCCACAGCACACGTGGGCAAGTGTGCACAAGTACAAAATACTCAAATATAATGATGTGGCAAAGGAGAACTAGTGCCTTCTATAACTGAAAAAGAAAAGAGTTTATTAGGTCAGTTACCCAAATAGCCCAAGGAGGAGGTCCTTGCCAATATGGAGACAAACTTCCATCCCTCCCTGGGGAAAATTTTCTTTCTAAACCCAGATGTAGTGGTCAGCTTAACCCTGAAGGGACGGGGAAGTCACAACAGACCAACTAAGTACTTAGGGACTTTCCAGGTGCCATCAGGAATACTCGAGGCTAGACCTGACACATTGTTGGCTCTAGACACAGCCAGTCTCTGATGCTTTGCAGGAGGAAAGGAGAGGAAAATAATTAGGAAACAGTTGTCACTTAGACACACAGGAGCAGTCATATTCCATTTCACTAAAAAAAAAATAGCATAACATTGAGCTGACTACTGGAAAACAAGACACAGAGAAACATTCTTTAAAAAACTATGCAAAAGATAACAAATGAAGCAATTTTCTCTGGTTAATTCTTTATTTTCAACATCAAATAAGTTGATAAAAATCTTGCACCAATCAGGTAGCCCACCAGGTTTTTCATTTAGACTTTTCTAGAACTTTTTAACTTTTGCAAAACAAAGAAAAAAACCTCACCAAAACAAAAAGACAACAATAATTTTATATGCATCAGTGAAGAAACAGAATACTTTTTGAACAAATACATCACGGCAGCTGAGCCTATACCAAAGAAAGGACTTTCCATTGACAGAATAGGTAGTGCACACAAAAGCATTAGAGTATATACAATAAGGTGATACATAAAGTGGCTTGTTAATGCATGTCTCATCACTAGCAGTCTATCCCTTCATTCCCTGATGGGCACTTACTGAAGAAACAGACTTCTAATTAGAGGCACACAGGAGTACAGAGCATACTAACTTGCAAGATGGCAGCATATACATTTTTTTAGGCACATTTGAATGCAAATTTTTTTTATTCTTTTTTTTTTTTCTTGTTTTTAACACAGTGCAAAACTGAGTACCCTTATGGGCAACAATCACTTTGAAAACAACTTTCAGGATATAAGACTATCTATATTTGAAAGATGAAAAAGAAGTTGCAGATAGAAAGGGTAGGTCGTTAATACTGGGGAAATACTAATTTAAAATTCTCAGATCAATTTGAGATTATGCTATAGTTGCAGGTGACAACATAGACCAGTTTGTATTAAGATATGGTCTTTAACATGACCCTTCTTTTACATATGCTGAAGTTCTGTCTTTAAAACTATACTACTTTTGTAGATAGCACTGAAAATGCTATCTTTATTCAGATTCAGAAATGCACTTCACATCGGTTCAGCTGCGAATACCTTATATACAAAATCCCATTAGTGTTAGGTTGGGTTACATTCTCATTTTAAAGCAAGATATTACATATACAAGACAGGCTTGTCCTGTTCCTACCAAAGTCTATGATAAGATTCAGACCCTATTAAGGCAGAATTTTTACTTTGCTGGTGGTTTGTTTTATTTTAAACATTTGGCACAATTCTTTAGGAATCAATCAGCAACAATTGGCATGGATATAGGCTTCATTACAAACCCTGTTTTGGGGGGTTGGAGTTTTTTGGTTTTTTTTCCTCAAAGTGCAGTGAGCTGCTGACAGTCCTCGCAATATCCTTAGGAACTCAGTTCATCATTTTTTGTTGTTTTAATTATATTTTTAAATTATCAAACCCTTCAGTGTACAGAAGGAGAAAAAAATCAAGAAATATCATTGAGACATAATGGTAAATTTACCACAAACACACACCAAGAAACTCTCATTAAATTATTTTACCCCAGTACAAATCCTACTGCCCTAACTGGGAATTTTACCTGAGACGAAGTCTGCAAGATCGAGACATGGCTCGGACCACTACAAACCAGAGTAGCTTTCACATATTGTTGGAAACCCAGACACCACTACGTGATATACATCACGCTATCTCCTCTCCTGCCTCCCAAGCTTTTCATAATAACTGAGTAACAACCATATTCACAAGCAAAGCAAGTTCATCTGGTCTATTTCTGTTTGGCTTATGCTGGTATTACATTGCCTATGTTTCTAGGGTTTTTTTGTTTTTTCTTTTTTTAAAAAATCCAAGTATAAACATTATAAAACAATGATTCTTTCATTAGGTACTGTCCACAGACATCACTATTAATGTTTTGGTAAAAGCATAATTAGCTGCCCTGAATATTTTTCTTTCTTTTTTTTCTATATGCTATATATTTTTTTTTAATATCCAGCACCAGGCATTCAGGTAGTACTGGCTTGTCAGCTGTAAATATAAAGTATATATACATATACATAAAATAGCATCCTGTAAATTAACGATTACCAAATGTCAGGCACAAATGTCTGCATACATGATAGCATAATTCAGAATTACATATAAAGAAAGTTGCCGCTTTTGTATCGTAGACTTTGTTTAATCAATAGAATGGCTACATTCAGCTGTCTGATATGTGGACAATCATCTTTATAGATAACTATGT
The DNA here is from genome assembly GCF_003343035.1 of Apteryx rowi. Taxonomy (NCBI): domain Eukaryota; kingdom Metazoa; phylum Chordata; class Aves; order Apterygiformes; family Apterygidae; genus Apteryx; species Apteryx rowi. The sequence goes on along the minus strand of NW_020447397.1, from coordinate 1,991,446 downwards.
GAAGATTAATATATTCATTAAGGTGCTACTTCAAATAAAATATCATGAACAAGGTAATGACAGAGCTTTGAAACTGCCCCAGTGTAAATGAATCTATTCCTGGGAATCACTGGGGGTTTTTTCCTGGGTGCCTTTCACTGTTGTTCCCATATGTGTGGAAGGATTGGCTGGATCTCAGTTACTTCACTGCAAGGGCTGAGCCTAGGAAAGCATTCATAATTACAATTGGAAACTGATGATTGTTTCTGGCATTCCAAGCCACATTTTGATACCCTCCTATCTGCTGCCTGCCCCTTCACAAACATGCTTTTCAGCTTCACCGGGACAATTTGTAGAGTATAGAGGTACTTACCCTACCTAAGTATGACCAGAATCTGGCCCTTTGTTATGAATTGCTCTCCCTGAACTAATTTTTTTTTTCTTTAGGCCAAATTTGCACTTCAGCTGACATAATGAACTTTTCTGGGGTGTAGGAGGGGGAGGCATTTATTTAAACCTAATTGCTGTGCAGCTTATGAGTCACAAGCTTGCTCTGCGTGTTCTGTTAAAATGAACACACAAGTTGCAGGTACAGTATATTTAAAGAGCAGCTCTAATACACGGTAGGCTACAAGTGAATGATGAGGGGGTGAGTACTTAAGTGTAACTACAGCAATTCCTGTGTTCCATTGAAATCTTAACCTGCACTCATTTCAAGGCATTCAGGATTCTTCTAACACATTTGAAAAACAGCTACAAAACAAAACAAAGTGTGCATTTTTTTGCAAGGCATTTAGAAGCCTCCAAAAGCCCTTAGGTACCAAATTTACACTTACACACACACACTCTTACTGAATACATAAAAAGACAAATCCTTCCTCATGTTCACAAAAAAAAAAAAAAAAAAGACAGTATAATATGCATCAATAAAAGGCCTATTAACTCACAATGACTTCTTCATACATTTAGGCCTGGACACTTAACTAAGGAATTTTTTCGAATATATAGCTAGTGCTTAGCTGCAGATTTTTGAACAGCATCTGTCCTTTGCTCAGACACTTATGTGAAACTGTGATGGACATCATTTCATACATTTACTAAGAATCTAATCCTTGCTTTGGAGCACAAAATGATCCTATGCCCTTCTGCCTTCACACTTGCTCTGTAATTTGATCTCACTGTACACAGATACTGCCAGTGTAACAGTGGGTGTGATTAGACATAGGCACTACTGTACTGCAACAGTCGCACTATTTCCTATATTTAGTTACTGCAGGATATTCCAGTCAAGCTAACGTAAAGGCTTCAACTTTACTAGTAAGTGAAGCATACCCCAAACCTTTCTCTGGCGCTTTGACCAACTGCTACGGACCAGCCTATATGCACGCTATTAAACTTCCCTACTGACAGGGTGGTTGCTTCCAACTGGCTATTGGAACTAGTCCCTGGTCCATGCTAACTCCCAAACTGCTCCTGAAAATTGGAAGTGCAAGATAGCACAGGAAAAAAAATATATCATTAATCTCTTAAAACAGCTCTAGCATATATAAAAATCACATTCTAGTACTCAACATCATTCTCTGACATGTTTCATTTACTAGCATAGAGGCAGTCAAACAGCAGCACCAACTTCTACTTTGGATAACATCCAGTAAGGATAGATTGGTCTTGTTCTTTCTTTAAAAGTCTCTGCTCTTCATGTGTTGCTGAAGTTCTTAATATCAGAGGACCTTTTGTGCATTTACGGTTGAGCTGAAGAGTCTGACTAACCCTTACAGAGAGCAGTTGCACATATGCATGGGGAAAGCTAGGTATACTTTCCTGTACCCTGTACATGCAGTGACCTGGAGTCTTATCTACGGCTGAGAGCCTTGCCCAGTTCTGGTGTTGCAGATGAGCTGGATCTTAGCAGTGATTCTGTGAATCCCCCAATGAGAGCAGAAGCAAGGAAAGGTAATGCAAAGCCTACAGCTCTGGCTGCAACACCAACTCTCCCCTACCTGGGTAGGCAAGACTCTGACAACTGGAATGGGACAGTCCCACCCGGCTACGCCAACCTCGTACTGGCATCCTGGCCCCTGAGTTGTTAGGGCAAAAAAGTAAAGGAAAGTGGGGAGGTTTTTTCATAAAATAGTGCTAGATCATATATGTGTGTGTAAATTTCTTTTTTTTAAAGACCTGATGGTTTCTGTAAACATCTAGTCTGATTTAAGAGCAATAGTCTGTTATCACTGTTTGCCATGTTGTCCTTCATATACACACTACACAGCAACAAAATGATTTAACTTTATAAAATCAGACGAGATGGGGTGCACACAGTGCAATTTGGATAGAGGGTATAGTAAGAGGACCTGAAAGCTTGGTCAGTATGACCTTGAAAGGGAATCGTCTGCTGATGTAAGCCACAAAGGTAAAAGAAACAAGAAAAAGAAAAGGAAAAGAAAAAGAAAAAGAAAAGAAAAAATTTTCACAGACAGGGGTTCTTTTCTACTGTAGGAAGAAGAGAGGTGGGAATCTACCTAAACTACCTCAGTACTTTAATGAGGCAGTCACTAGCAGTGGAGTTTCACTGTGGCACACTAAGATGCCAGTCAGCTTTTCAGCATTCCTCACTCAAATACATCTGGGATCTCTACCAAACAGTTTCAAAGTTTCAAGCAAGTAAAGGATTAAATGGGCTCAGAATTTGGGATGGATACCAACAAAGGCTACCACTATGCAGCTACCCGTACGCATTGGCGGTATGGCCTATTAATTTATGGTAGAATGAATGTTTAAGTTTAGATTAGGACTTACCCAACTTACATGCAAAAGTAAATAAAAACACTGCAAATTTCAAATTAAGTTAGCCTGACAATCCTTGCTGGCTGTCCGTAGCAACGAAATGTCTTCCATTTAGGATGAATGATCAGTTTAGGCAAGCACTTGACAAACACTCGAATGGAAAATACTGGTGACTGATGTCATTGGAGTGTTTACATAGGTRGCATTATAGCTGAAATGAAGCATGAACTACGTAGTATGCTGCTGGGTTTCTCATACCATTATATAAGCTGATTCTTTTTATATTGTATTCTGCATATTCTCTTCTTCTCTGTTGCTCATATAAAAAGACTGCAAGGAATGAGATGAAGCCGATGCAGTTGTCAGCTGGCTCCGGTTCTCCTCTTCCATCGGTGCAGCACTCCTGGCTGCCGGGGAGTGCAGTCGGTGAGCATCCAGCATCTCCAGCAAGAGATCATAGAGGGGAACTACGTTTTTGCACTTCATATTGTACAGGTGCTCCATTCCTTTGTTGCTGTGGGTTTTGATGAAAACAGAGATTACATTCCAAATGTGCTATGAAAAAGCTATCAGCTAACAGTAGTTAGATTCATATATATTCCACCTTACATAAAATGCAATATCTAACTTAATATTGCAGTTGCTGTAGGCTCTTTTTGCAGTTAGAAGATGGCAGCATCTTAAAAGAACAATTCAGCCTGTCCATGAGCAGATCTGCTTTCTATGGGTGGCTCTTTTGCTCTCCTTTTCCTAAAAGGCAACCTAGAGCAAATGAACTCCTAATTTAGGCACTTTGATGAAGTGGGTGGGATGAATCTGGGCTTTCCCATAATAAAACATAAAATACTGTCTTTTTTCCTAGAAAATAACCTTAGTCAATTTGTTAGCAAATGATCACTTGTAGCAATATCCATTCCCAAAACTACAGAAACAATAATTAACTTTACTGCATCTGGAACTTCCTTAATTGTACAAATCCTTAAGAAAGAAGGGGGAAAAAAAAGAAAAAAGGATGGATTAACATGCAGACAAAGAAAGTCCACCCCCCCCCCCCATGAAACACTCACACAGCTTGGCTTTTTCCTGAAGATCTGTATCAGCCTAGCATATAAAAATCTGTATGTTTCAGCATTAGTAGCTGTGATGTGGTGCTTACCACTATTTTAATTTTATTATCGAGCTAATGAAAATGAATACCTGTGTAACAACGATGTCACTTGTCACTTTAAAAGAATAAAATCTATACCGTCTCTTTGTACTGTCTCTTTTTATAGGCTTGTCATATTACTAACATGCCAGCTACTGAGCGGCTACCTTAAGAGGTAATTAAGTTTATAAGAATCACTGCTGAGACCAGCAGCAAATATATTGCCTCAAGCACTTCATCTCTAATTAGCAAACGGCATAGTGCTCTAGACTGGGATTCAGGAGATCTGCATTTTATCTTTATCCATAAAAATATCAATAGTGATACTAATCTCCTTTCTAAAGTGGTTTGCAATCAAGCCACTTGTGAAAAGTGGCCATATAAAAGCAATAGTTTTATTAAACCTTATCTTACAGGAAACTAAGTTTGTAGAACTAGGCTTCTGTTACATTATCACCATCTGTGCAGTGCTTTTCAAATAGAGTAAAAGAAAGAAGCACATAACGTTAGAAGTAGATACTGCTTATGGCACTATTGAAGAAGCAAAGGAAAAGAAAAGTAGAAGCAACAAATAGGGGGAAGTTTATTCCTTCAAACAGTAATCCAGCATGCTATTTAGCACACAATTTCCTTATGTCTTTATAGAATATAAACACTGACTGTATTATTATTATTATTATTATTACTTTTTTTTTGGTAACAGCTCTACACAGTTTATAATGCCACTTGTGGAGGAAAGTGCTATTCCAGGTGTGCCTTTGTGTGTCTGTGAAACCTCCCTTGCACCCCTACAGCACAGCAGGACTGACTGCGTGCTTGCTCTCACCTCATGTGCCTGATGTGCGAGAGGATGAGCAGGAGCTGAGCCAGTCGTCTGTGTTGTTGCTGCAGAGAAAGACCCGACTTAGCCATAAAGTGTATCAGAGTATCCGTGATTTTGTCCAGAACACGGTGAATATAGTCTCTCTCTTCCAGAGATTTCAAGGTGCTGGAAAGAAAAGTGTACACACCTGGAGTAGGAAGGAAAAAGAAAACAAACAAACCACAGACAAAAATTACTTTGGTAGAGTCAGACTTGCTCAAGGTATGCCTCATGGCTGGCTTCTTTGGCTGTGTTAAACCACAGGACCTGACCGTGTGTCAACCCTCCTTTCCCTTCCCCTCCGTCCTCTTCTCCCTTCATAACCTGCTCCAGTGAGAGGCAAGTCTGGCTGCCTGAGACAGGAGTGATCCACAGCACTCGCCAACCCAGTTGTTGACAGAAATAATCAGGGAGCCAGGCCCGCCAGATGTGCGGCAGCGCACCCTGCACCATGGCCTAGCAGGCACACTGGGTTATGCACATCTTCTAATCTCCTGGCAGCTGGGAGGGATGTGGGGAGAGTCACTACAGAGCATGGAGACACACAGGGCAAAGCACAAACAAACCAGATCTCCCAAACGGGGCAGCTGGGAAATGGAGGCGTTATCCAGGAGCATGTATGCAGAATAAATCAGTCCATTTATGGAGGAGAATATGGAAACTAAAAACTTCACAGGTTCATAAAGAGCACAACCCTTGCCCTGACAAAACTCTCATCCTACTCCAGAGATTGGTTTTGGCCATCACGGATGAAGAAGGAAGAGGAAAAAGGCACCACTTCCAAATCCGGCTCCATTCCACAGCCCAAGCCAGCTGCCCTTGGTGATGGGGGACACATGCACCCAAGAGCTAGACCTAACTGCAGACTGAGTTCCTCTCATTCTGTCACTCAGCTCCAAAAACTTGAGGAGACACTGTTCCTCTTTGAGAGCTCTGCGTTACTTACTGGGCCAGCCCAGGTAAACAGTAGAATGTACAGTTTATTGTGTAAACAAAACCAGGGATTTTTAGCCACATTCACCTCAACAGGAACTTCCAAACCAACCAAGACCAAACCAACCAAGATCAAACCAACCAGACAACAACCTTGTAAGGTGCATTCCTTCATCTGCAAACCTGATTCTCCTTTAAAAGCCATGTCCAGAGCAACTCATGTAAATACAGTCATATTGTCTCCTGAAAGTGAGCATCTAGAAGTTTTATACTGGAAAGAAATTTCTTCTAGAGACGAAAACACCTTCAAACTCGCCACCCAACACCCCTTCTATGCCTTATAGAAAGTGCTCTGACCCAAACACAAAAGCTTCCACCGGTAGCAACTCTTGGGTTCATGAAGCACATCAGTTTTCTAAATAGGAGATTCTGAACTATTTTGCACTTTGTTGTCATGAATTTGTTCTGGAAGAAAACATACAGCCAATGTGAATGTAATGAATAAAAGAGGGTGAAATAAAACTGCCATTTACCAATAAATGACTTGAGTGTATTTTAGGCACCTTAATACCCAGACTGCAAACATGAATAGCCAACTGGTATTCTGAATTGTGCTTCATACTGGTTTCTTGAGCTCCTCAGTTTCTTCTCCTTTTTTTTTTTTTTTTGGGGGGGGGGGGGAATGAGGGGAGAGAAGAATAACCTAACTGGAATTCTATGAGAAGGCAAAATATTAAGTATTTCCATATAAAGCAGAGAATGACTCAGTTGGTAGTCTGGCAGTAATGGGAATCTGGTCTTCAAGACCAGTAAAGACATACCTCTGAATTATCTAGACTTCACCAGTTAGATTCAGACAAAAAGAATGGGATGCTGAATATCACAAGACCTCCAGCACCATGATGCAAACACTGGCAGTTCAGGTAGCTCACTGAAACATCAGACTCGTAACTCTGAAGCCAGCAGTCAGTAGTACTGAGAACATCCAAATTTTCTGTGAGCCAAGAAAAAATACGAACCTATTCCACTTTGTTTGGAAAAAAAATCAAAGGGATACAGAGACAGGAAGAGAGAAAAAGAGATCAAGACTATTAAAAAAAGGATAGCTGACATACAGCACAACCTCTGAAAATCATTAGTCAGAAGTCTTAATTTTGGTGGTTTCCACACACTAGAATACTGCTTCAAATTTGCTATAGAAGAATGGCGCAATGACCTCTTTTCTCACACAGCTTTTTATTTTATTTTTTTAACTGAAATAAATTCACCAAAAAGAAACTAAAAGTTCTTTAGGCTTTTGTCAGCTGAATGACTCTTAACCATCCTCACATATGCCTACTTACAATACTGGGCATTATAGCTTAGTAGCTTCCTGCAGGGGCAACTTTCTTAAATATGACTGATAAAATATAATCCATTAGAGGGAAACATTATTCTCATAATCCCATAGTGCTTCCAGGGCATCTTAGTTCAGGCAGAGAATATTAGTGTGCCCTTGTAGCAATATCCCTTAGTTTCATAGCTTTGAAACCAGCAAACAAAAAAATCCTGTCAAGAGGAATTGTTTCTCACCTAGGCCTAGTCCAAGAGCGATTAAAAATTATAAGTCAAAAAAGCACTCCAAAAAAAAAAAGTAGCATTTTCAGGCAATTACCAATCTATAACAACAGCCAAGAAAAATGACTGTTGGTTCTCATTTCTGCCCCAGGTGATTGCTCCTGCCCCAGGCGATTGCTCCTGCCCCAGGCCAACGACCTGAAATTTCCCCAAAAGAAATACCAGCTATCCATCACACACACACACACACACACACACACAGATTTGGAAGATGAGTGCATAAAAACTGTCTTAGCAGAGTGAAATTTAACAGCCTCAAAGGTCTTTCCAAGCTCTGAAGCAGAAAGAAAACCTAAATTGAATAGCTACCAAGTTGTTTTCCAACTCTATATAATATATCAGTATTGTCAAATACTATAGGAGAGAGGCTGAAAAAGCACTGCCCTGCAAGCAAGTGCCTACCTGCCTGTGTCTGCAACACAAGTTATGCACAGAACAGATTCTCTCAGGGACAGCAGCCTTACAATGCCAGATGTTGGCAAACAGTGGTAAAGGACTTTTTGGATATTACTGGAGGGGAAAAAGCCCTCTTCACCTATTCTGTCGAAACAACCTCCAGTTTAAAGCATCTTTACACTTGGTGTTCAGTCCCACCAAGCAATACCCCTGACTCTTTATCCCCTTCCACTATGCCCCACTGCTACGTGTCTCCATCTGTAGCAAGCCAGGCTGAGCTCTGAGCAAATTCAGCTCTGGACTATGCACTCTTCCCAAAAGAAGAAATAAATAAAAAGCGCAATTTAAAAGGAGTTGGAAAAATCAAGAGAAAAGAGTAACAAAAAACAGTCACATGAAATAATGCATCAAAAAGTCTGCAGGCTGCATGAAATCAACTAAATCTTTCCATCCCTATGGACTAAACAATTAGGTGAATTAGCTGCTAAGGCAGAAGTGACCTACAGCGTTAACTCCAAAATGAAAGCCCATTGCTTTGCCACATGGCATCACTCTTCTTCTCAGATCTACTCAAAAAGTAAAGGTCTGGCAACATGTTGCCCTTTGATGTTTCTAATACTTGTTTTCCAGTGTTAAGGAACAGCATTCTATTATTGAGCTAAATCTGTTTTTCAAGAATGCAATTTTTTTTTTAGTTGAAAGGTTTATTGCTGCAGCTTGAAGGGCAACTTGCATACAATGCACACAACAACACATACATAATGTAGCCAGCAGAGAGGCCAAAAATTCATTGTGTGTTTTTCTGCCGTTTCCTTAGTATAAGGTTTATGTTTATTTGGGTATTTAATCATAGAATAAAATTTAGGTTTGAAGGGAGGGGTCTGGAGATCATCTAGTTCAACCTCCTGCTCAAACAGGGCTCACTTGAGAGTTAGATCAAGCTGCTCAAAGCTTTGTCCAGTTGAATTTTGAGTATCTCCAAGGACAGAGATCCTACAGTCCCTTTTGCTGACTTGTTCCAGTACTTAAATTCTCTCTCTGTGAATAACTTGTTCTGTTCATCTAATCAACATCTCCCTTGCTGCAGTTTGTCTCCATCGCAGCTCATCCTTTCACTCTGCACCTCTGAGAAGAGTCTGGCCCTGGCTTCTCTATAACCCGCTCATTAGCTCTCTGAGGGCTGCAGTTAAATCCCCTCTTAGCCTTCCCTTTTTCAGGTGGAACAAACCCCACACTATCCTCAGACCTCCTGTACACCGCACGCTGTAGAGTACTTCACATTTCCTGTGTGTCCAACACTGCACCTAAAGGAGGTTAATTACAGTCTGCAAAGAGAAGCATCTCCAGAGGATAGTTCAGAGTACCGATGCTAAATAAGTTATGTGGCTATTACACATACMCCAAATTATCTTATTTATCTGTCTCTGTAAGGCAGCCTAGCCTCCTAATTTGGGCATCTAAAGGATCTGACAGCCATAAACTCGTGCCCACATTCCCAATTCCCAATAATTAATTCTTCTGACATTTCTAAAATTCATAGGCTATAGGAATGCAAAAACTGAAGTAGAAAAGTAATTATGTTTATCCATAAAGGCAATTACAAGCAATATAGACATGCATTCTGTGAACATATACACATATATGTTTAGTTTACACTGTACTCAGATATACCGCAAAAAGTGCAGTACACAAACCGAAATAAAACATGATGATTTGCACAACAATGCTGTAAATTACCTTCACCATGAACCTGCAGCAGTTTTACTTGAACTGTGCCTTCTCATCTATCACCATCAAGACTCTTCTAAAAACATGCAACCTTCTGAGCAGCTACAAACATTCATTTAGTGTAAAAAAACAAAACAAAAAAACCCACAAAATCAGATCACTCAGCCCTGACCTTGCAGCGCACACAACACCATTGATCTGAAATACTTGCTGTGCAGTACTGAACCTTGTAGGATTGAAGAGCTAATATCTCCTAGCCTCACCCAGTGGGCTCATCTATTTTATGTGCAGAAGCAAATTTGCCTCTGATTATCTAAGTCCCACTGACTTCACTTGCTATATTTTTTTCACAATTTTTCCTTAGAGGAATCTTGAAACAAAAATCCCATTAATGAAAGTGAGATGTGCTTATAAAGTATACCTGGCAATGTCTGGCAGGGCACTGACTAAATAACAAATCTAGTTTTCTGGATCAATACTAAATACAGCAGTGGGACAAAAATTCTTAACAGTGTGGGTCAATGACTTCAAATTCAAGACAAGAACCTTCAACACATTTCATTCAAGCTTCCAGTTCTATTTATGTTCTAACTTTAATTCAATATTTTTATAAATCAATTACATATTCTAGATTTATTTAAGAGGATTATTATATTTGAACATATTAGCTAAAAATCTGGAGGAGCATCACTTTTCACGATGAACTAGAAAATATTCTGTTGTAATTATCAAGATTCTGAAAGGAAAATAAAATGTCAGACTTAGTGTTTAATAACAGTTACCACACTTTGACAACCAAGATAAAAACAACAGCCCTTCATTCTTTATATGCCAGTTGCTTGTCTCAGATCTCACTCTTTGGTAATTAGTGGCAATCACAACAAAATCTGAACCACGTTAATGTCTCATAGAACATTAGTGAAGTATTTTATATTTGACAACATTAGCATAACATGTTGTTGGAACTTTATTCTTTTTTTTTTTTTCCTGAGTAGATCAGGTCCAAATGTCCATAAAGGAATTAGTGCCTGGTTAATAAGGCAATGTCTGGCATGTTTAGAAACAGCCTTTGGTGAGAATTAGCTGAACTCATATTTCATACAACTTGGGAAAGTGCTCTGTTAGCCTACCCGATAGAAAAGACATGCAGTCCTCCACAGGTGTTTTGTGCAGAGGCTAATACCATCTGTGAGCTTAGACACAGCAGGAAAAGTGGAGAACAAGGGGGTGAATCTTCAAGGTGTGTCTTTAAATTCTGGCATCTCTAGCCATTAGGTAACAGCTTAGCAGAGACTTGAGTCTAAAATCTCGACTTTGGTGCCTACATTATTGTTTTAGAGCTCTATCATTGCCATGAGAATATTGTGAGTTTCAATTCTGCATTTAAATGAAAATTGTCTGGATCTTTTTGCCATTTTAAACAGAGAAAAAACCCTCCTGTGTGCAGCAGAAAGTATTTTCTGCCACACTCCACAATCTTTATTTCCTTATTTCAGTCATGTGATGCAGAATTCATCTCAGCTAACTTTAGATATTTATGATATCTACACCTAAACCGGTTATCTAGTCACCTATTTTTATCTTCATATAAATACATATCCTTATATAACTTTTTATATATATCTTCATATAAATATTTATTTTTATCTTTTTTTAATCCAGTCACCTATTTTTGAAGATTACTTTAGAATGAGGTTTACACCCTAAAAATACTTACTTCATTTCATCAATTATAAAGGTAAAAAGATCACATCAAGTTTAGATGTCTGTATTTTACTATAATGTAATCCATGATCTTTATATCAGTTCTGATAAACTCAGCCACATCTTTGCCATCATTTCCCTTTATTTTACCATTACCAAAAAGGGAAAGCATAGGCCCTGTTTTATAATTAGGCTTTGCTTTTGGATGCCGTAAGTGTGGCTCCAGCTACTTCAGTCTTTCCTAGTCCACACTTTGTCATGACCTGCCAGGGCCTAGTTCAAAACAATGAAAAAAAAATCATCCTTTATGTCTGTTGCCGTCTGTATATCAACTCCTTTTTGCATTAAATCACTGGCTCCTAAGTATACCACTGAACAGGTTCACCCTCCTTTATCCCTGCTGGCTGTCGTACGTTGTATCTATGTTGATAGTTCCCTTTCAATTGCTGCTGTTTCAAAATGAAAACATCATTCAGTGATAACAACCAGCATTAAAACCGCACACAGAAGCAAGAGCAATTACTCGAGTGAGGGCAAAGTGCACCACTTACCAGAATTGAGCAGGACGATGGACTTAAGGCACACAAATTCCTCCCCCTGAAGATTCATCATGCGGAACCGAGCAGCAGTAGCCAGCAGCATGTCAAAGATTTCCACCATGCCCTCTACACATTTCCCTTGATTCCTGTGTGAATATCATTAAGGGGGAGACGTTCACAGCTTTAATCCCACAGCATGAGCTTTTCAACCCCGGATCATTCTCTTGCAATTTGATTTCTCAAACATCGTCTCACTAGCTAGCACTTGATGGCCTAGCTGATGCTCATTTGGCATACATGTGATTACAAAAACATGATTCCCCCCATGCCACATAAGATGAATGAATAAATATTCTTTTTCCCAAAGACATACCAATTTCCTAAACTCATCACCAGGAGGCATTACTGTGATGGAAGGTATGAGACTGACTCAACTAAACCTTCACCTGGCRGACAAAGATTTGCTTAAACATTATTTTGATTTCTTTTTTGTGTTTCACTTGCATTAATTTGTCTTCCCTTTCTTTTTTTCTTTTAGTTTAAATGGTTCCAATTCTGTGCATAACATTTCTAACTAATGTTTTGTACTTGTTTGTACCTGCCCTTGCAATCTTTAATGTTCCAGCCTGCTCCTCCCATTTTTATATCAGCACTGTGCCTCCTTAAAGTCTAAAGTTTATTCATGAGCTGAAGAAGGACTTCTGAGGCCAAAATCTTGTCTATATCGGGGGTCTGACTGAAACCACAACATCTCTCCACCAGTCTCACCTCTTTTTGCATTATAACTTTAAACAAACTTAAAGTCCAAAGCTTCTGGGAAGTCTTCAATCATTCATTAATAATGGCGATTAATACTACCCTCTGCTCAAAATACTAGGTATCTTCACTTGGCTAATGTTCATCTTGCACACCCAACCCACACTCTGAGAATTAACGTAAATTGCACATATTTTTATTGAGAATTTTGTCTGCAACTTTGCTCATCATGAAATTTTAGATCATTCAGATTACTATTATTTTTAGCTAAAACTACCTACTTTTACTTTTATTAGGACTTCCTGGGTGAAATTTTAATTTCTAAGAGTTTATGAGTGGTGAGTAAGTTTGCTGATTAAAAATACACCATTTTTAAAAGTTTAGTTTTTATGAAGAGAATTTTAAAGATCTTTACCATAGGGAACTGCAAAAGAAATTTCAAATTATCAGATGACTATGTCATTATAATTTGTAATAATTCAAACACCGATTGAGCATTTCCTAATCTCTTTGTGACAAAAACAACAATTTGACTACTGGCATAGATACACCTGCCTCAGTCCTCATACAGCCACACTGTTGATACCCTTTAGCTGATGTCTAAACTCCCACAGGACTCTCAAACAAAGCATTCACCTTCTTTTTTTGGCTGTGGTCTGAGAAAATTCTTTGGAGTTCTCATATCATGCCTAAACCTAAAAACCAGTCAGAGGAGAGAGGATATCTGTGTACTTGTGCTCCCATCTTCTTTCAATTTCAAATCCCCATACAGCTTAATTTTGTGCTTGAACTTAAATCTGCAGCTCCCTTATCCTAGGGCAGTGCCCACCAACTAGTGAGGGCATGTGAGAGAAACTATTTCAACTTGCTGCTTTGAGAGATGTTTAAACAAAGCAGAATAATATCAAGAAAACAAATGTAGAGACACTCCCTTAAAACAGCCAGCAGCCATGTTGGTTAAACAATGCTGATATAAAAAAAATATAAAAGAGCCAGTGGCCTGTTCCATTTGGAAGTCCAAGGTCAGAGTTTGAGTTCCAGCTCTGCACCAGGCACCATGGAGATTCAAAACCTGGGCTCCTGAGCAAGTTTTTCAATCACACTATAACAGCGTGTGCTCTCAGGGTGGGGTTGTTGTTTTTTTTGTGAGAAGAGTTGATCCAGCCTTGGGATCTAGTAGGAAGGCATAGACACCTTTCATAAGACTGGTTTGGTTCCTCCTTCTTGTTTCAGCTCTCGGTTGGCTAAGCTGCTTGCTGAGCACTCCTAAGTGCCTAATTCTCCCCATAGGCTTCATCGGCACTTAGATCAGAATTAGGATTTCCTTGGCAGGGCAGGCTGCAGTACTTGGCAATGCAACATTTACGGCCCTTCGCAGATCTTAAAAATTTCACTGAAGAAATGGTGGTTTAAATTATAACAGCTTCTCACATACGCCCAGCAACCCTCTGATGATTTCATATATTAGGATGCCAAATGCTATGGTACAAGTGCAGCATAAAAAAAACTTAGACAAAAGATTAGCAGGCTTAAGATTAACAGGCAGGCAGGCTCGATGCAATGTTCCATTTAAAGTCTGCGATGCCTCTGGTACGCTCATTTACAATGCCCTGAAAGAGGAACTGAACTAAAGGACTGACCTCAGCCTGGTATATTTGAACACAACTTTACTGAAATTTATAGTTCTGCCTCTTTTGTATCACAGCTGAATTTGAACTCAGACATGGAGTTTTCGATTATTTGTCAGTACTTGTCAGTACTTCAGTGACTTATCAGTTCTACTGTTTAATGCTGGATGCGGAGAACTCTTCACCACCAACCAYCTTGCTGTCCTGATGAATCCTGCCTCGACAGAATAAGGCTGAAAAACTGAACTGGTTGGTCTCAACCATATTTCTTCTCTGCCTGGACATTGATAAAACAAAGGCAAAGCAATATTCAGTAGCACCACTGGCAAAACAAAAACAAGCAAAAACAAGCAAAAATCAAGCACTCAAAATAAGGCATGAATATATGAAAATTACTATTGCTTCAGAATCTATTTTGTGTGTTAAAATTTAAATCCTATTGAAGTAAAAAATGCAGGAATTTTTATAGTGGGACAAGTTCCTCTGCTTCTGATACAATGAATATTTTTGCCTATAACTAGAGGAGGATTAACTTAAATAATGCCCAAAACAAAAAGTTTGTTTAAGAATTTAGAATTTCAGAATTATGCAGAGAAGAAAGTGTTTCCAAGCATCATATGGCAAATGGCCCACATTAAAAAAAAATTTCCTTCGTGGCTAGCTAAAAGACATTTGTTTGCTTTCTAAAAACATCAAACTACTGCCAGCCACTGTTCAAAACACTTTATAATATTACAGAATCTGGACAAATTGCCAAGACCACAATTAAAAAAACCAGTAATCTCTTTGTAAAATGAGACCTTTTAAAATACCTTGTGGTCATGCATGACATGGAAAAGATATGTTAATAACAAAAAGAATTATTGCCAGGTACTCTACAAAAATAATTTAATGGATTGTAGTTTACAAGATCAATATTCCAATGTCTTATCAAGTGGTATAACCTACGGACAAAACTCTATATTCATTCCTGTATGCATTAGGAAAATAGATCTTATTTACCTTGTCTAAATTTCCATGTGTGCATATTTCACACCAACTGAATTCACATGAGACACAATAAATAAAAAAGATGTAAAATTAAGAGATTCTAAGTATCTTCTAATCTCAATTACTTCAGTATCTGTTGTGTGTGAAACACACAACATCTGGTGTCTGTGGCATCAGAGAACTCCATAAGAAAAAAGAATAGATAAAACACTTCAGGTGAAGTCAGATACCTAGCTTTAGGTGTTCAGGTGTGCAAGCAATAATTTCAGAAATTTTGTTTTATTATCAGAGTTAGGCTGCAGATCCAGCTTCATTGAAATCAATGGGAACTGGAGGAGTTTAGCATCTTTGAAATGCAGGCTTCTAATCAAATATTTTTATTACCTTGGCTACAACACTGGTTTTCTCTGTTACCCAACAGAAACTATTTGAAACAGGTGTTCCACAGGAGAAAATAACTCTGTTCAGAAGACTCTTTTCTATTTGTTTGTCTCATTTCAGTGACTCCTTTCAATAAGGATGATTTTTACAGCAAATTACTGGCATACTATGTATGTAGTGGTGCTATCTCCAGTTCTCCTAAACTGCCTTCCTACTTTTTAACATAAACGGACAGTATTATCACAGAATCACATTATCATGTATTTATAGCTGTATGTCCAATTGATAAGGCCTAGATAACATCACTGAAGGACAGATTAAGCAATATATTTGAAGATTGTCTTTATCCCACCAACATGCTGTTGTCTATGTGTACTTTCAGCTTACTGAAAACAAAACAGTAAAGGCATGCTCACTGCAAGGTGACAAATTGCATTCTCAGAAGAATCCTTAAAGTTGACTATTGGGAAATGTTTAGGGAAATTAAGGCAAGTGAATTAGGCTGTTAAGCGTAATTGTTAAACTGTGTTAAGCTAATGCATATGAATAATATGTGCTTTATGGTAAATCTATAGAATCATAAATCATTCAGGTGGAAAGGGAGCTCAGGGGGTCTCAGTCCAAACCCCTGCCCAAAGCAGGGTCAGCTGTGAGCTCAGAATGGGTCACTCCGGGCTTTATCCATTTGGGTCTTGAAAACCTCCAAGGTCATAGACTGTACARCCTCTCTGGGCAAACTGTCCTAATGCTTAATTGCTTTCATAGTGAATATAGTGAATTATTTTCTCTCTTATAACCAGTGAGAACCTCCTCTTTATCACCCCTCAATCTCCCACCATGCATCTTAATAAAGAGCCTTAATAATATCCTCGTAACTATTAGAAGGTTAGGTATCCCTGAAGCTGTCTCTTCTCCAGGCTGAGCAGGCCCAGTTTGCCTCAGCCTCTCCTCACAGGGCCTGTGCTCCAGCCTCCAACCATCTTGGTGGCTCTCCACTAGACATGCTCAAGTTTATAAACATCCTTCCTGTAATGAGGGGCCCCAAACTAGATGCAGTATTCCAGATATGGTCTAATGAGTGTCAAGTAAAAGGGAAATAATCACTTCTCTTGATCTACTGGTTACATTACTGTTGATGCAGTCCAGGATACTGTTGGCTTTCATTGCTGCCAGGGTGCACTGCTGGCCCATGCTCAGCTTGCTCTCCAGCAGGACCCCAGGTCCTATTCAGCAGAGCTGCTCTCCAGCTAGTTAGTCCCAAGTTGAACTATAGCAGTGGGTTAAGTCCATCACTTTTGTTGCTGAATTTCATGAGGTTCCTTTCAGCCCATTCTTTCAGCCTAAGTCTGAATGGTAGACCTGCCCTTGAACTTACTGACTGCACCCCTCAGTTTGGTGTCATCTGCAAACTTGATGACAGTGTGCTCCATCTCCTCCTCCAGCTCACTGACAAAGGGAACAGAACAGGTCCCACAGACCCTCTTGAGGAACTTCATTTGTAACTAGCAACCACATAGAGTGTGAGCCATTAACCACAGACCTAGTCATTTTATCACAGAAGGAAATGAGGTTGGTGAGGCACAATTTACCCTTTGTAAATCTATGGTAATTTCCCCTCATCCACTTCTCCTTCCTGTGCCTTCCTGTGCTATGATTTTCTAAGGGACTAAAGTGATGCTCACTGACCAGCCCCAGATTATCTTTCTTTCCCTTTTTGGAGCTGGGTGCAATATTTGCCTTTCTGCAGTCACTGTGGACCTCCCCTAGTCTCCACAACCTCTCAGAGATGATAGAGAGCAGCACTGTAATGACATCAGCCAGCACTCTTGGATGTAGTCCACCCCATAGACTTGTATGTGTTGAGATTTCTCAGGAGATTCATAATTCAGTCCTCTTTTACTAGCTCAGTCCTTTCCTCCTTGAATCCTGTATCAAGGCACTAATAGCCTAAATGCTATTATGTCTTGGCAAGCCCTAGATATTGGGAACATCTTTTACAATACAGGATCAAGTGACAGACAAGTGGGAGGGAGGGGATGGATCAAACTGCCATCTACAACTGCTTGAAGAGATGATGGAAGCAAACTCTTCTCAGTAGTGGTAGATGTTAAAACAAAAGGCAATGGCTACAAGTTGCTGCTTGGAAAATTCAGGCTGGATAGCAGGAAAAACTTGATCACTAGGATGGTTGTGCAGCCCTGAAACAGGTACTGAGACAGGCTGTGTATTCTCCATCCTTGAAGACTTTCAAGACTCAGCTAGACAAAGTCACAGCTGGACTCAGCTAGTGTTGGCAATGGTCCTGCTTCAAGTGGGAGATTGGACTAAATGACCTGCAACCAACATTTCTATGATTCTAAGTGAATTTCTGGAGAAGTTCCTGAGAGAAGTTAGTTTCAGGGTTTGATTAGAAGCAAGAATTTATTACTAGTGTTGAGCTTTTTAACCAAGGATCCAAACATGCAGCCAGTACCTGAGTACAGAATGAGAGCAAACTTTAAATCATACTTTGAATGAGGTTTCCTCCACTAATGCAGTGGTAAAAAAAACATTCTATTACAGCTCTCTGGCTTCAGTTTAAAATCTGACACAGAATATAAAATGGAAAAGGAAAAATAAAATACAAAAGTTAACCTGACTTTCTCATAATTTGAAACCTCTTTATAAGTTTAAGCTTGGATTGTACTTTGGACAAGGTTTGGAAGGAGTGCAGTTCTGTCCTATTCATAATAATCTGTACATTATCAATACATAGCTCCTCAACATTTCATCCTCCTTACATTTCATTCACATATTTCTTTTATATTTGGTTAGGATTTATTTCTATTTCATTAAATTATTCAAAGTCACGGCATAGGAAAGAAAATTGTTTATCTGTCCAGAGACAGGAACACAAATGCAGAGGGAGGAAACCTAAAGTAATAGCATGCACATTTGTCAGAAAGGTACCTTCAAGTATTACCTTTTGCTTTCTTTTTTTCTTTTTTGCTTTTAGTTCACTAAAATCTTTTTTAGTTGATTTAGTACACTGTTACAGTAATTATTTCATGTTGTGCAAACAAATATAATATTTTTGGCTACTTATGCAAAAATATGTGCCATTAGTGTCAACATATGAATCACAGTCTGAGAATCACTAACAGCTGGGCAACTGTAGTAAGGAACTGGAATTAGCATAGTTCAACATGGAATCAATCTTTTTTTGCCTTAAAGTGAGAGAAAGAGTTGCTTGAATGAGATATTTGCAATTCCAGCTTAGATTTGTAAGAAATAAAACTAAAATATCAGTTCCAAACATAATTTTGAGGGGAGAAAAGTAGCAGGACCAGAGGAACACCCCAAGAGCAAGTCTCTCTGGGCATCAGTGCTCATGGCTTCTATGACAAAAAAGCAACAATTAGGATTGAGTCTGATGCTCAAATGGGCAATTCCCATATCTTCCAGCACTGACAAAGTTACCACCCAAACCTTTTATGATGTCTATTTTGCTTGCTCCTTGAGCCAGCTCTGAAACAAAAGCTGCTGGCTCATCCGCAGCCCAAATGGGACATGATAAAATAAAGCCAAACAAGAAGAAATTCGGGAAGGCTGGGAATAGATAAAGGAAAAATTCAGCACAACCGTGATATCCAGTGCTATTTCTGAAGCACAGAAGACCTCTGAAAACCTTTTAAGAATTGTATATGTCCTCTCCATTCGAGTATTATTGTAGGCTTTATACATAAGTGGTGTCTGTCTTCAGGCCAAGAGACAAAGTTTATATATGTTAACACATTCTATTAATAGACATTGCTAAACACTTTCTACTTGTATGTAAAGTGAAGCACTCAAATATTTTAAGGAAGCATGCTGTTAGGAAAGCTCCATCACTAGAGGTTTTGAGACCAAATCAGACAAACATCCATCAGCATTTCGTAAGTACTGCCAAATCTGCTTTGGAGCATAGAGTGGACTACTTAACTATTTGAGGATTCACCCTTTTCTAAAGTACTATGATTTATCAGTAATTAAAATATGAGGAAAATGTTATCAGCAGTGACATTCTACTTCAGGCCATCCTGCATTAACCAGTAACTCTAGGGGACTGTGGAAAAGGTTGGGGTTGGGAGGAATGAGCAGGAAAAAATAAAATAAAAAAAATAACTCCCCTAACCTCCACAAAAAAAGAGCAAACTACAAAGAACAGGTGGGACAAAGAGAAGCAGAGACTATCAGGAGTAAACTAAACCCCGGTATCAAATGTAAGACCTACTGATGACTAAAGAGAGAGAAATGCCTAGCTTGTTGTTCTGCGTAGGTACTCATGAAGTTAAACAGCACTTTGCTTTTAAAAAAGGCTCTTTTGGTCAAAACAATTAGACTTGTACAGTCATATGAACTTGCAGATGATCAGGTCTCCAGCTTCTGAGAGAGAGAGAGAAATGAAAGATACAGGTCTTGCTCTGACACGTTTCTGCATGTTCGCTTTTTAGGATCAATTTGTTCATGAACTTTTATTACTAAAGATGATAACAAAGTAATTCACAGGTAGTAACTTCTTTTACTCACCTTATTTCTCTCCAAACTGTCTTTCAAATGGCAAATCCTGAAGAACATTATAGACTATAATAAAGCACTTTACCATAAGAATAAAGTTTCCTTTAAAATTTAATTTAATTTAATTTAAAATAAATTAAATTAAAATATCCATTGGTGTTATCACATCCTGCTTTTCCTGTAGCATACTAAGAGAGCCCTTCTATTTCCTTTTCAATATAAGCTTCTCATCAGAACAAAGACATGGATAGACTGCTGGCTAACATCTATTTTAAACATTTTTAATTAAGTCTGAGATTTAAAAGTCATTATTGCTGAATAGGAGACAATATTTGCAATAGATATTTTGGAGATGCACATTTGTAGATTAAAAATAAGTAACAAAAATCTAGTTTAAAGTGTTTTTCACCTATGGGTTTTCACAGAATCACAGAATGGCTGAGGTTGGAAGGGATCTGTGGAGATCATCTAATCCAAACAYGCGCTCAGAGCAGGGTCAGTTACAGCAGATTGCTCAGGGTCATGTCTAGTCGGGCTTTGAATATCTCCAAGAATGGAGAT
Organism: Apteryx rowi; assembly: GCF_003343035.1. Classification (NCBI taxonomy): domain Eukaryota; kingdom Metazoa; phylum Chordata; class Aves; order Apterygiformes; family Apterygidae; genus Apteryx; species Apteryx rowi. Next base: position 1,970,905 of record NW_020447397.1, on the reverse strand, counting down.
TCCACAACCTCTCTGGCCAACGTGTGACTGTGTTTCACCACCCTCACAGTAAAAAAATATTTTCTTATGTTTAAGTGGATTTTCCTGTATTTCAGTTTGTGCCCTTTGCTTCTTTTCCTCTCACTGGATACCAGCAAGAAGAGTCTTGGTCATCTTTACACCCTCCCATCAGGTATTTACATACATTGGTAAGATCCTTCCTGAGCCTTCTCTTCTCCAGGCTGAACTAACCCAGCTCTCTCAGCCTCTTCTTGTATGAGACATGCTCCAATCCATTAATCATCTTCATGGTCCTTTGCTGGACTATCTCCAGTAAATCCATGTCTTTCTTGTACTGGGGAGCCCAGAACTGGAGACAGCACTCTCAATGTGGCCTCAGCAGTGTTGACTAGAGGGAAATGATCACCTTCCTCGACCTGCTGGCAACGTTCTTTCTAATGCAGCCCAGGATACCATTGGCCTTCTTTGCTGCAAGAGCGCATTGCTGGCTCTTGGTCAACTTGTTTCCACCAAGACCCCCAGGTTCCTTTTGCAAAGCTGATCTTCAGCTGGTTGGTCCCCAGTCTGTACTACTGGTGCTTGGGGTTATTCCTCCCCACGTGCAGGCATTTGTATTTCATTTTGTTGAACTTCATGATAATCCTGTTGTCCCATTTGTCCATCCTGGTGAGGTCCCTCTGAATGGCAGCACAACCATCTGGTATATCAGTCACACCTCCCAGTTTTACATTATCTGAAAATTTGCTGAGCGTGCACTCTGTCCCATCTTCATTAATGAAGATGCTATACAGGTATCAAGGTGAGACTGACAGGCCTGTAGTTCCCCAGATCCTCCTTCTTGCCCTTCWTGAAGATAGGAGTGACATTTGCTTTCTTCTAGTCCTCAGGAACCTCTCCCAGTCACCACAGTATTTCAAAGATAATCAAGAGTGGTCTCGCAATGACATCGGCCAGCTCCCTCAGCACTCGCAGGCACATCCCATCAGGTCATGGACTTGTGTATATCCAGTTTGTTTAAATGTTCCTGATCCTCCTCCACCAACAGTAAGTCTTCATTGCTCCAGACTTCTGCTCTGGCATCAGAAGCTTGAGATTCCTGAAGGCGACTCTTAGCAGTAAAGACAGAGGTGAAATAAGCACTCAGTGCCTCTGCCTTTTCTTTGTTCTTTGTCACGAGGACTTCTCCCCAATTCACCAACGGGTCCATGTTTTCCCTAGTCTTCTTTTTGTTGCTGATGCACTTGTACAAACCCTTCCTGTTGCCCTCATTGCTTCCATCTATCTCCTGTATACTTCCTTTCTATGCATGAGTTTAGTCAGGAGCTCCTTGTTCATCCATGCAGGCCTCCTGCTACCTCTGCCTGACTTTCTACAGGTCAGAATGGACTGTTCTTGAGCTGGGAGGAAGTGACCCTTGAATATCAACCATCTCTTCCAGATCTCTCTTCTCTCCAGGGCCTGGAGAATCCCATAGGGTTTTTTCAAGCAGGCCCCTAAGGAGTCAAAGTCTGTTCTCCTGAAGCTCAGGGTCATGACCTGCTATGTGCCTTACTCCCTCCTCTCAGGAACTCCACCATCAGAAACTCCTCCTAAATTCCACCATCTTATGGTTAGCCATGCAAGGGCTGTTGCCGACCTTCACATCCCCAACCAGTTCTTCCTTGTTTGTAAGTTTCAGGTTCGGCAGCATGTCCCCCCTCATCAGCTCCTTGATTATCGGTGTTAGAAAGCTATCATCAATGCACTCCAGAAACCTCCTGGATTGCTTGAGCCCTGCTGTGCTGCCCTTCCAGCAGATATCACAGTGGTTCAAGTCCCCTGTGAGAACCAGGGCCTGTAAACATGAGACTTGTTCCAGTTGTCTGAAGAAGACCTCATCTACTTCTCCCTGAACAGGTAATCTGCAGCAGACTTCCACCACAACATCACCCATGTTGGTCTGCTGACTAATCACAACTCATCAGCTCTCAGCTGGTTCATCATCTATCCCCCAGGCAGAGCTCCATGCATTCCCACTGCTGTCTCATATAAAGGACAACTTCCTCTCCTTGTCTTCCTGGCCTGTCCTTCCTAAAGGACATCTATCCAGCCACGGAAGCACTCCAGTTGTGTAAGCTATCCCACCACATCCCTGTGATCTTGATGAGACTGTAGCCCTGCAACAGCACACAGACCTCTAATGTCTCCTCTCTGCTTCCCATGTGGCATGCATTACCCCATACTGCATGCATTAGTGTACAGGCACTTCAGAGAGGCACCTAGCTTTGCTAATTTCCCATGAGAGCTTCCCCCATCATGCTGTCTTCTCAGCACATCCTTATTTGTGTGCATACACTTGGGTGGCCCCATTCTGCTCTGTTCTGTTGATTATGAGGTCTCTATTTTCCACATTGTCCTGTGTCCTTTGCTTGCCAGCCTGGTCCACCACTTCCTCACTTGATTATGAGTTGTCATCTCCCTCCCTCATCAGTCCTATTTTAAAACTCTCCTCAACAGCTTGGCCAGCTTGTTGGCAAAGATGCTTTTGCCCCACTTGGTAAGGTAGGTCCTGCCTCTTCCTAGCCATCCTCAATCCTGAAAGATGGTCTAATGATCATAAGAGCCAAATCCCCGTTGTTGAGACCAGCTACGCAACCAGTTGTTGACCCGCAGGATCCATCTGCTCCTCTTCAAGCCCCCTCAGCACCTTTGGGGGTTGACCACCTGGGCCCCCTTGCCCTTGACCATCACCCACAGAGCCATGTAGTCACACTTGAGTGTCTAATCTGGCTAGATCAGCATAGGCTCATCTGCTAAGCAGATAAAGAAAGAGAGCACAATATTCATATCAGCAGTTCCGAATTAGGTCAGAAACACGTAAACAATTAAGTACCAAAGTACTTGAATTTTTTTATTTACCTGGGTAAAAGATGATTCTAAATAGATCCACAAATAGGTCAGATAGGAGAAATCTCTACAACTCTGCTATCATAATTCTAAGAAAACTTTACTTTTAATTTTTTTTAGCATTTCATAACTTTTATTAGAAAATTGCTATCAAGGCTCTCCATTTAGGAGTATTAAAGTTGTAGCAGACATCTACCATGACAAATATAACTGGCTGAAAAACTTTATACTGGTTAACAGAAAGAACTTTTTTGGCTTCACTTGATTGACTTCAATCTGAAACAGCCTAAAACCCAAAAGACTTCAAAATTCCCCTTATATCAGAAAGGTAAAGAAAGTTTCATTTTGGAAAGATCAGCACCACCATTCAAGACCACTTAGAGCTGGGGACCTGAGCTTCTACTATCAGAGTGACTACATAGACGATCTTACCATTTGTGTAAGAAACAGGGACTATCTGTAATCCAAAAATGATTTCATTCTTTCTGAAAACTTCTGGTCTATACCTACAAACCCACACATGGAACACTTTTTTCTAACAGCTGGAGATTGGGAAGATCTTAATGAAAATATTTTTTTTAGCAGTTCATCACTTTCATCATCACCCAGCATCTCTTCAAACTGTGGAATGATCCTTCTGACTTTTATCTTTAATTTTTTTGAATTACAAAATCAAATAGTCTTTAAAATTTGCTCCAAGGCCCAGCAGAGATTCTGATTTTCAACAGACAGAACTGATAAATATTTTTTAAGATCCATAACTCTGCCTCTTGAAATGAATGTTTCATTCTCCGGGGTCTACTACATAATAATTAATCTCAAAATCTAATAAGAAAGGGAAAGGTGAAGAGAAATTAAATTATTTCAAGAGATTCATTAGTTCTCTACAGCTTAATGCATTCAGTTCTATCATGTAAGTAACCTGATGACAGGATGATTGTCTGAGTTGGGTTTCCAGTGAAGAACATATTGCAATAAAAGATGGGATGAAAATAAAATGTACTTTTTTTTTTTCAAATTTATTTTGAATTGCAACTTTGGATTTGTTCCCTAGGTAATAAAGAGCAGCAAGTCACTAACAAAGTGTTCTGAATCAAACATCTGTAACCATTTTCCTTCCATTTTTCTAATAAGTCAACGGTAATTGATGCACCCACAATTACACAATGCCAAAAAAAAAAAAATGTTCATTTGCTCAAGAGACAGACTGACTAAAAGTATGATGTCCTGATGGATTTGGAATATTTTACAAGGTGAGAGAATAGGAAAACATTCCATGATTTCATTCTGTTACTGTTCTATTGTATCTAATCTTTTGTCTGTCAAAACGTCTGAAAGTTCTAACTGCACAGAAAACTTGGGAAGACACTGTTTTCAGAAGTGGTGGGAAACTTTCAGACCATATCCATAAAAAACATAAATTATTCAGCCGCACACTCATAGCGAATGCCGTAAGTCTTTATGCTATTAATGCTAGCTGCAGTAAAAAACAGAACCATGGCCTCCTGCCATTGCTCAGTATGGAGGTCAGTAAAGGGAAAACTCTTCAGTTTCTTCTGGATGAGAAAAAGAGATGAAAAAGCTCCATCAAGCACTGGAAGGGGAAATGAACAACAGTTTCCAAACAAAAAATGTGAATACCAGACACCTAGATTTCTCCATAAAAAGAAGAAAATATCCTGATATAAACATGGAAATACTGACTATATTTTACTATTTTTTGAAGTTCCTAGACTGATTGTTTGCTGCTAGACATTTTTTCAATTTTGATAAGAAAATAACATTACAACATAGCAGGAGAACAACCATACTGGCTCGTACCAATGGTTTATCTAGCCCTGGGTGAAATATATAGGTCTTTGCTTAATACTGGTATCCTATATTAAGAAACATCATTTGTTTGTTTTGAAATTACATCTGCTAATTTCATGTGATTACCTCTATTTTTAGATTGGAAGAGATATAAATAGTGGATTACTATAAATCTCAGTGTGCTCATGACTTTATAGAATTCTTATTAGCTCTGTTTCATTCTCCTTTCACCATTTAGCTTCACAGGCAGAATAGTTGGTCTAGAGTTACTCTTTGTATGGAAGCTCATCTTTGTCTTTGAACACCTATGTTACCCTTCTGGGTACCCATCTGTTTTACAATATTCCTGTTAAAAGTGGGAAAAATCATAAGGGCACAGTTTTCAAAGTACTGATGAAACATGGATTTACACAGTGTTATAATGATGTTATGTATTATTTCTTTTTCCTGTCATAATGATTCCTGGGACGCAAGGTATAGTCTATTTACTTTCAAACTCTTAGTGAGCAATGAATCGCTGATTCCACAGAACTGATAGCTTTAGCAGTGAGATCTTGTTCTCGGTGGAACAATCAGCTAAGGATCCAGTTTATGAAGGTTAGGGTTACTCCCTTCCTATGTGTACCAGTTCCTTTTGTCTACACAAAATTTCTCTGATTTTTTGTTGTCTAGTCATTCAATATTGTGAAGGTCTTTTTGCAGCTCTCACTTGTATTTATTTGACAACTTTCAGTCATCAGCAAACTTTATTCAATTTACATACCTTTTTCCAGATCATGTATATATTGGTTGAATAGTATAGATCACTATATGGATTCCAAATATGATTTACCTGAGAAAACTGACCATTTACTCCTCTCTTTTCCTTTAACAATTTACTTAATCTATTTGATGACTTTCTCTCTTATCCCATAGTACCTTAGTCTCCTTAAGAACCTTTCATTATCAGTCTTGTTTAATACTTTTGGAAATCAAATGAGATCTCCCTTGTCCATTTGCTTGTTAATTTCTTCAGAGAACTCGTATGTATTTTTGACACATGACTTCCCTTTACAAAACACACGGAAACAATTTACCACTATGTCATATTTAACCATGCATCCACTAATTCTCTTCATTACACTATATTCTACCAGTTTTCCTAGGGTGGACATCAGGTTTATCTGTCTGAAGTTTCACCAACCTTTTTTAAAAAGCAGCACTGCATTTTCCATTATGCTGGTACTGAGGCTGTTTTAGGTGAGAAGTTATCCACCTCAGTTAGCAATTCAGCTATTTCAACCATGAGTTTCTTTACACTGCTTGTTTGAGCACCATCTGGTTGGTAAGATACTTTTGAGTGACACTCCAAACCTTTAAGCAACCGCAGATCAGAGTGATATTTCAATGCAACAAACAGTTTTTAAAAAAATGATGAAATATGTCTCTTCCTTATTCCTGAAGAAACATTACATTTTCCTCAAAATTATAAACAGCCTATTGTCAGTCCTGAAAAATTTCAGTCCTGGTCTAATGACATTTTTAAGGTCTAGTTTCTTGGGAGCCGTCCAGACAGGAAACATCTGGCTCATCCCACTGTAAACCTACGCCTTTACTTCTAGATTTGCCTCATACAAGTTATTAATTTTCAAAAACAGCATATATAAGTATTGCATTTATGATTTTTTTTATTGTATCAGGTACTGCACATTAATTGCAAGCTCTTTGAGTTTATGTCTTTGCTGATTATGCCTATTTTTCCTAATCTATAATTATTGTCAGTTGAGCTTTTTTAATAGCATCAATTGTACACTGTAAAATGAACTAGTTATATGTGATGGGCAGACTGCTAAAGGTCCTGATCTTGAACCAAGACTTGAGTGATTAGGTACTGCATTAACAGAATAAGAAAATGCGCATTACCCCACAGAACACCCTATCTAATTACAAGGCAGAGTGGGAATAGAAAGGGATAATGAGACGATATTCATCCGTACAATAGCCAGTAGTCTCAACATATTGGCAGCTTAATTGTTCTGTATTTTTTTATAGGCAAAGCAAAGTTTTAAAGAAGGCATTTGAAGTGAGTCATGAAGGGCTATTTTGCAGATATTTTCAAGGACTTCCAGGTGTGAATGGTTACATGGGAAAATCACAGAGGTATTTGAAAATTTAACAAATAGACTCTCACAGAATGGGAAGAGAGTCTCTAAAAGACCTTCAAAGAAAAGACAAGCTGGCGTTTAATATGACACAATAGGAGGCATAAACTGGGAGAACAAAAAATCAGAGTTGCTCAAAAAATGGCAAAGTAGGAACATTATTTTAAATGCTTTTCAGATAGATATGAACAAGTATTTGTATTTTTCTAGCCAAGAAGAGGGAATGAAGTTGTCCTAATGAAACTTGAAATGACCTGAGCTTTATATACAGATGGATACCAAAGACTATATCTTTGAGACTTTAGACAGAAAGAATCTGTCAGATATAAGATAAGCCTGAATGTGAAAAATGAAAGAGATGTATAAATTAGAGATGATGTCTGGCAAGGAATGATCAGAAAGAGGTAGAGGTGCAGACAGAGTGTGGCAAAGAGCTCCCTATTAATGACATTGAACTCGAGCTGAACTCCAGAAAAACACAGGTTAGAGACAGACCAAGGTTTTAGTGTCTGTAGTTGGTGAGTCTGGATTAGAGACAGCAGTTAAATTTATATTTGCAAATACTGTTAACCMCATACATCACGTAACAGGGAAAGAGCGATAGGGATTCAGGACAGAATGCTGTGGACCCTCATAGGAAGATGAAAACAGTGAAAAGGAGTACGCTGTAACAAACAAGCTGAAAGTTAAGGGCAGAAGCATAGATGAAAGAAAATTGTATTATTGTGTCCATCTCTTCCATTATTTTAACCATTAAATGGGATGATTTCATTATTTAAATCGACAACAGTAATGCATTAAACAACATTTGCATTCTTCTTGCAATATTTGTCCAGGTATTTGATTCAGTTGAACGACTCCATTGACTTAAACACACTTTGAATTGTGCTCTGTTCTGTCTTCTCAAATTTTACAAATATGCTTTTGCCCTATAACATTCTCAAAAGGCAAGCTGCCTAAACCAAGGCAGCACATTGCTAACACATAGTGTTAGCACTAATTAATTAGTACATCAACAGTTAATTAACATATCAGTTCTCCCCAATGTCAAGTACTTTTAGTATTTCAGTTTCAGCAAATATCCCCACCAAGTAGAGCGAAGCAAGTATATGATGCCTTAGAAATACAAGATGTATTATGTTATTTGAAAATGAGAACATATAATATATCTACATTTTTAGAAAGTCTTGTTTGAAAGTCAGAAAACAAAAAGCTTGTTATAAAGTTAATTGATTTTTCATCTCTAAAATAATGTATGGTTCCAGTTGCACACAACTGTTTTCCTTAATCCAGCAGAGAGTTGGCTGAAACCACACGAATCATCTACTCCTCCTCCATTTTATTCGGAGTATGGGAATTTTTACTTGTTGAGGAAGAAGTTTCACATCTTTTCCCCAGTTCTTTCTCTTAGCTAAGAGGAAGATAAACAGTACTCTGGCTCTGCTCTTCAGTTTTCAATTTTTTCTTACAATCTGCATTATGAAATGTGGAATGGTTGGGTCTTTGGAAGCTAGATTACAATTTATAGTGCAGTTTTCAATAATATATTGGTTTTGCTTTCCTACAGTAGTAAATTTTACTTCTCAAGCGAACTAAGAAATTATTTTAAAACAGTAATGTTTTCTTGACTTTTTGCCCAGTCTAAGGTGGCCATACCTGCAGGTATTTTCACTGCACAAAATGAGAATGTGTTTTATACATATCTTGTTCCATGGCACACAGATCATGTGCTTCCACAGATAGAACAGGGTTTTTACTAAGGCAATAAATACATCTAATTTTTATTCCTATGAAATGTTACATATTATACTGTTAGGCATTTATATTTTAATGAAATATAAATTATAAGTGTAAACTTTATTTTTTTGCAAATAGATAAAAAAATCAGAGGTTTAGCACTGCACATGTACAGAAATGAAAGCTCAGTTTCCCACAGTTAACAGAGCAAAGCTGCTCAAAACACGTAGCAATAGAACATTGTTAGTAACCCATGAGACATTTTGTCATACATTTTTGGAGCTTAATGAAGCAGTGATAGTAGATTTAAAAGAAATTTAAAAGTCCAATTGTTTTATTACTTACTATAATGTTGATGTTATCAATAGTAGAAGAGAATCAGCTTTTCTGTTAATAAGAGTTTTGTCTGCTTAACCTAACAAATGGCTGAAGGAGTTGAAGGCACCACCTCTGACTTTGTTCCCAAACTCTGCTATGGTTTCCTGTCCCTCCAGAAGCAGGGTCGAGAGAGCAGGGTGCACGTCCAGGTGTTGGCTGCTTCACCACATATTCTAGCACCTTAGCTCAGCTCTTCCTTCATCCTCAGTTTACACCAAGATGCCCAACTCTGCATGGAAGTGACTAACGTCCACACACAAACTCCCTTCTGCCAGCTCTGTTATGTGGGTGGCAACCTTCAACAGAGGAGCGCTACCAACAGCTAGGATAACTATATCTTTACCACTTTGTCACTAGATTTGCCACAGTCTTTTGTCAAACCCCTAGCTCACTGTTTATTCTCCTTTAACACTCTGTCTCAGGGCAGAAATTTTTCATGACTGAAAAAAAGAGCACTTGTGTATGCATTAAGATAGCTAGAACACATGTTTAAAGACTATCAATCTATCTTCCTGCTTTTATTCATGAAAAGACTGCCAGCTAAAATCCTAGATATTGTTGTATGACAGGCACATATTTTTCCATCTCTCATTTAGAAACACCTACAGCTTCTTAGCAAGGCTGGCTAGAAAAGTCTTAGGACAGCAAGCACGTAAGTTTTACACATTTGATTATGGTGTTTGGGAAAAAGAGAACCTTATGTCTTCTCCGCAAATGAGCAAGTTTACAGCCTAGACTCCATCGGGATTTTGTCCCATAATTTTGGCTGGCTGCTTGGATCAACCAATTTTAACTTAGTCTACATGAGAGGATTTAGGTAAGCAGAAATAATTATCTGAAATAAAGTGATTAGGATTCAGGAGTTTATCCTTCTTAGTTTTGCAACAAACTGTACATATTATAAGAGGAGCTTTCTGCTGTCTTTGAAAGAAAGTACTTCCAGCAGCAGATGACTTTCAAAAGTTTTACGTGTCTACTAAATTACCAGAATCACATTCTGGAGCATGTCTAGGGTTTAAAAGAACCTCTTCTAGTCACAACTAGGTCAATCCTGCTTAACTTACGACATACTGTCAAACTGCAATATTAGTGAGATGACTATAAGCTAAAAATTACTCTGGTTGCAGTAGAAACAAATGAACTTAAATAATTAACAACAGTATGCAGACTGACCTGTCCAGTAATAGGTTAGGTGCAAATAAAAGCTTTCCTGGGTGTTCCATGGAGCGCCAGACTAAGCCAATCATCAGTATCTCTAACCAGGCACATTCCAGTAGATGGACCTGATCATGGAGTGTTAAATCCACGAATCCTGAAAGAATAAATAGGAGACAGAGTAAACATACTCCAGTTTTGCAAGTGGAACAAAATTATTAAGAGAATCAGGTAAAAAACTGCATTTGAGCTGGATAACCAAAAATAAAAAGCAATAAAACCCGACATTCGTCCTCTCTGCATTCTCTGGGTGAGTTTTGTTTAATTTTAGGTGCAGTGTGGCTCCATCCTACAGAGCAATCATCACTTTCCAGGGTCCTGGCTGTGCCCTGGCTGCATCCAGAGCAGGGCAAGACACAGCAGAGCATCTCCCTCCCCGTGCCTGTGGCTCATGGCCTGGGAAACCAGGCACACTGCAGAAAGGAGCAGCAACCTGCTCCAATCCTGGGTTGCCTGGGACACGATGGAAACAACTCCTATAAAATGCAATGATAGCTCTAATCAGCTAATCCCAGAATAGTTTTCTGGTGGAATAGAGTTTTACAGGCTCAGGAACATTCAGCTTATTGCAAGTGCCACATCTGGATTAAAGAGGGCCTAATACAGCATTTCAAATAAATTAGCAAGCAAATGCTGATCACAGCACAGTTAGAACTCATTGATGAGTCATTTGCTTGTATTTATATTGGATTACAGCATCTGAAGGAAGAAGCTACCCTCTTTCATTGTATGTTTAAACAACACTAGAAAGAATGGATCCAAAATGAGGGCATGGCTTACAGCAAAACTTAAATACAAATATGAGAATAATGATGAAGGTAGACAAGAAAGCGTAAAGAAAGCTGGTCTTTCCTGTGTTCGTTTCATGGAACAAATGATACCATTGTCTCACTGAGAATCTCACTTTTCATGAACACTACTTTCAGTCCAAAGTTTCAGTCCTTGGGATTACATAACACAGTTTATTAGACTTATAAGGTTTCTTTAGTTTCATGAACTTGTTAAGAATAAAACATGCAGAAGTTCCTTCAAAACAAATATTATTATCCTTTACTAATTGTTACATAGCAGTGGTATGGATGTCTGAAACATATTATTGATCTTTGCCACAGTTTAATWTTTTTTTTAAGTTGCAATTAATTCATATTAGTCTTCAGGATACAATTTACAGGGTAAACTACCTTACCAGCCTGGTAAATGGCACTGATTTTGCTTTTGTGCAATGTTCTCACTAGATTCAATTTCAAATAATAAACCTGACATATTCTGGAGTACTATCAGGGGGCAGGGCGGGGGTAAAGCATGTGTTTCTAAAGATAATTGTTGTGCTATAAAATGCATTTTTGAAATAACAAAGAGAAAGAACAAAAAGAGTTCACAGAAAAATTAGAAAATATTTCTATGGCATCTGTTCTGTAAAACAGCAATAATTTTTTTTAATGAAAATATTTGAGAGCTAATCAGTCCATTCATTAAGAATCATTCAAAAAATGAAATGGCTTTGACATATCTGAAATAAAGCTCATGTATCAACCACCAAGAGTGGATGTAGACAGCTGCATTACCTGCTCTTTTTCTGAAAGTGGTAGCTATCGTAAAAAAATAGTTTTCTTTTTTCCCCTGCATTTTTCCTTTATTATCAAATGCAAAGATGACTTTCAGACTTCACACAGATGGAATGGTATTTGCCTGAGTCACCAAACAGCCTGAAACAATAGAGCTGAAACTTAAACCAGCAACGTTGTTAATAATAAAGCACTAATTGCAACATTCAAGAATGAAACTGGCAAAAATAAACTGCTATCCACATATATGGAGAACAAACAATAAACACTATGTTTCCTATTAAGTATTGTTATATTTTCTTATGACAACACATCACAAGATGGAGTTTTAATTTATGACTGACAAGCACCCCACCAGTTCACTGTGTGGTACCACAGTCCCTGTGTGGTATTTGACATTTGGATTCAGGGCATTAAAAGTCAGTTATATTGCCATCATTTYACATGATTGCACACTGTTCTACCATGGAACGTTTTCTTTGCTGCAGAAAAACGGAGTTTGTTGCAATTGTGCTAATTCACTTTACTGTAAAACTCTGCTCATTCTACAATGCTCTGGGTGCCAAAATGTTTGGTAGTGCTGTAAAGCCAGAGCCATTTCTCAAGTCTAGATTCAACATAAATGCAAGAACAAAGAAAGCCACAGGTTTCTTTTCAAACTCAGTGCACATTCAATGACTTCTTACTTTTCAGTAGTCTTTTCTCCCCAGAGTTTTGCAAAACATAAAACAAAACATATAGGAATAACATCAACACACATTGAAATGTTGCTACCTTTGCCGGGGAGGACAGTAATTGTGTGCTATAGCAGAAACCAAGCAGGAATTAACAAATCTCACAGGGTTCAAAAAATTTTTGAACTTTTTTTCGGTATGCAAAACAGGATCCCTTTCTTCGTGTAATTCAGTTTAACAGTGTGTCAGTATTTTAAAAGATTAAATAATCTCACAGCCTGACATCTACTTTGGGTTATAAAGCAGAACAGTTAACACAACCTTGATTAATACAGGTTCAAAAGGCTGTAATATAATAATGAACATGAACTGTAATTCATAGAAAACCTTATCAAATTAACTCGATGGCTTTTTAGATGATATTAGAAATTTAGTTGATAAAAGTATTAGTTTTGATGAAACAGGCTTCTGTGAGACATTTGATTTGACAATTCATGACATCTGATAATAAAACTGGAATACAAAAAAAATCAACCTGCAACAGATTAAGTGAATTAGAATATTTTAAATGACAGGTCTCAGTATGCAATGGCAAGATGGTAGTGATAATCCTCATTGAACTGACATGTTTCTAAAGGAACCCCATACAGCTCACTTCTTCATCCTACATAATTTTTTTTAAAGAATGTCATGGACGAAATCAAATCATAATTCAGATGGCATGTAGAAAATAATGCAAAAAGCAGGTTAATAATGGAAACAACCTAGATCACTGGCTAGCTTCATGATAAAAAATACAAAGACATACATTTAAAATAATGAACATTAGCCATATATACAAGATGTAACAGCAGTAGCTCTGAAAAGGCCTTGGAAATGATGGAGAAAAAGCTTTCAGTGGGAAGCTGCATCTATAAAGATAATGCGCTTCTTTATAAAAATCCAGGGAAACTTCAAGAGAGTAAGAAAGTTAAATTACCTTTGTGTTACCCGAATCTGGTAACCACCCTTCAAGAAGGAGGATGACAAATTGGAGAGAATGATGGAGAAACATCAAAATGACTACAGCATTGAAAAACACACTCTGTAGTGAAGAATACCCAGGATTTATTTACTCTTTTTGAAGCCAAATACGTTGAAGGGGTTACATTACTGCAATTTGTAAATATCTAAACAAGAAAGAGAAAATATCATTACAATGACTATGGCATAGCTTAGAAGAGCCCATGCTGGAAGTTAAACCTGCACCAAGTCAGACTATAAATGAAGGGCAATTGTTAACCACAATGATAGTTATTAGCCAAGCAGCATACTATAATTCCATGAGTTTGCCATGATTGGAAATGTTAATCAAGATTTAATTATTATTTTTAAGACATGTTCTTGTCCAAGCAAGTTAATTCAGAATAATGCTACAGGAGGTTAAATTAAATAATGAATAAATCATTAGTCACTTAATCACTCAGAACATGCTGCATTTTAATGCAGTGCACCGCATCAGTGTTTTCTTAATGTTGGCAAGTTTTGAAAGAAAAAGTATTTTTGGATTCTAAATTTTCAGTTATTGTGCTCTAAAGGAAAAGAAACACCCTCACTTCACTGTTGATAAATTAATTGCTGCTTATGGATGTAACCTACACCTGACTCCACGTAACAGACTGACCTTATAAGACTTATCAAAATCCTTGTGTGGCCAAAAATCACAAGACCTAGACTGCCCTTATGCCACCATGCACCATACACCTGCCAGGAGTGAGGTACTTGTAGTTTAAAAGGCATGGCCACACCATCCGTATTTCATACAGAGATAAATTAATGGTATTTTTGAGTGACTGTTAATAAAGGACACAGTGATTGTTCCAAAAGCTCTTGTACAAATATGAAAATCTGAACTTCTRAAAAGCCAGAACATGCATATAAGTCAGCTAAGGGTAGGTGGCARTTAAATTTATGTTCTTAGCGTAGAACACAAAACAGTAATGTTTAAACTAAACTGATTAAGTCTTTTAATATAAACCCTTCCAGCATAAAGCAGCAGTATGCGCCACATCAGTGACAATATGATACAGCTCTCTCTCTCTGTCAGACAATAAGACACCTTGAAGCAGCAGCAGATCCATGGAGGAAAAGCTATAAGAATCCCTACTCTGGCAAGCAAGATTTATTTTACAGAGGTGAAATAAATCTTGAGAATCCAAAATTGTATGACCCTACCATCCTGCAAAAGAAAGGCCATAACCATGCACAATAGGAATGAGCAAGCCCCTTTGTAAACTGGGAGTCTGGACCATTGCCCAAAGGGAAGGGTCACCATGAAAGAATACAAGGCTTGCTGGAAAGACTATTAGGTAGAATATATATCCTTGACAACAACACAGAAAAGGTTTATGCACTAAGTTGTTTGGTTACTGTATGGAAGGATATAAAGCTCAGCTGGCTTTCATGTATTGCTACTCTCACATACATTGTGAACTATGCAATACTCTGAGACAACTGCCAAATATATACATAGATACAGATATACAGACACAGATATATGCCATATTTTACCAAATATTTTGAAACTAGTAAGTTTGTAACAATGACTTTTGACCTAATAAGTAGCTTTCTATTTCATCAAATACAATTTTTTAATAATTAACATTCTCTGAGACCCAACACCCAAGTGTCATTGCAGATTTAATCCTATGAACAAAAAATTATTCTACCACTGTCACTATCATCTGAGGATCATTTAATTACCATCATTTCACAGCTTCTACTAAAACTCTTAAGATGCAGGTATAAAGTGGCTATTCCTCAGACTATTTTTCTTCCACCAACAAATCATAAAGTGATCTTTTTTCATCTGATGCAATTACAATCCTATCTATATGTTTATAGCATACGTCTTAATTACCATGATGGTACCTAAAGTATAAATTTTAGCCCATTTTTGCAAAGCAACAAGCAACATTGTGCCAGAAAGGATGATTCTTGCTCTCCAGCTGCTTTAAAGGAAAATGAAACAAAAGTAGTAAAAAGATTAAAAAGCAATACCAAAAGCCCATCCAGCATATCGGATGCTTATGGCAAAACAGCTTTCTCAGGCTCCAGCGATTTGCAGCTCAGGGACTTCTGTAGCCAGAGATGGTCTTTCTGTACTTAATGTTCCTTAACCTTTTTCCTCCAAGTTTGTCCAGCTGCTTTTTGAACCCCGGTAGATTTTTCATCCACTTCAGATTTTTCATATACTCTGGCAGCAATATACTCTGGCAGAAGTTTCATACCTTAAGTTAACACTGTGAAAATAATCGTCTCCTGTTGTTTGTTCTGAAAAATCTCTTACAGTCTTTTGATGTCCCTAATCATTTTATTGGATGATACCATCATTCCCTAAGTTGTCATCTCCCTCATGATTTTATTGATTTCTATCACATCTCTGTCAATCTTTTCTTTTCCAAACAGAACAGTTTTAGTATATATTTTCAGTCATTCCTCAGATGAAAATTATCTCTTTCACCTTTGAACATCCATATAGTCCTTCTCTGAGCATTTTCCAGTTCAATTATATTCTTTCAGAGGAGTTGAGACTAGGACTGTGCAGTGTTTCAGTCCGTCATATGTCTTCATCACCTTAGTTGATTTCTTATCAGCAATTTTTATCACCAGTATTCACTCCTTTTTTTTCAGATAACTTGAACAGAGTAAGCACACCTATCAGACCCCAAAGGTTATCATTTTTAAAATGATCTGTCTGCTTGCCTAAAATCTCTAATCTGATAGCAATAGGAATTTTTATAGTATCTTCTATAATAAAAAAATACATAATGTATACTATACAGAAATGTCATGGAAAATTAGAACATTCTACATCATGTATCTTAAAATTGCATACATTAACAACTATCTTCTTCTATCTTATTGCAAAGTTTTCAAAAGTAGCAGCAATCATGGGAAAAGGCTGTTATTTACAATCCAATACAGTATCTCAGCTATGCAACAGTCTTGTACTAGGCCACATTTGGAACAAAACTCTAATTAGGTTGGCAAAGACAGTGGGAAAGTAGTGGTTAGTGCTGCTACATAATAGCTAGCAACCATTCAATAAAACAACCAAATTAAGATAGGTTTATGCAGACACAAAATGTCTAAATAGATGAAACAGGAAAACAGAGAAATAATTCCTACAGCAAATTCCACTCCCAAGAAACAGCCTGCAAGAGGAAAAACAGCATCTGTTTCTCCTAACCTAATCCACCAGGAAAGGACCAATAGCTCAGTCATCACTGTGAGAAGCCGGTTTGACCAAGACATGAAACCTGTGCTGGCTGCAGCAGGGAAGATGCGCAGCTGGGGGGTAAGTGTCCACCTCTCCATTCTGAGCAGAGAGGGGCCACCACATTGATCTTTGGGCATAAGACAAGGTTTCTGTCCAAATTTGCATGGGTCACTTGGACTGGTCATGCCCTAAGCCTGGTTAATTAACCTCTTAGTCCAGCTAAGTAGCTAAAGCTTACACCTTGCTTATAGACTTGTCTGTACCCAACAGCAGCAGCAGGGCAAACCAGAGCCCAAGGACAGGTCAGTCAGGGAATCACCAACACTATATTCCATATTCCAGGAATGTCAGTATTCCCAGGGCTATTTCTGCAATGCTGCTTGTTCCTTCTTTTTTCCACAGATCTTTACACCAAAATAATTGGAAATACTTACTTTTAACCTCTCCCCCCTCAGCACATTTGAAGAATGAAATGGACATATTGGCCTAATTGCTGACACAACTCCAATGTTTTAAATCAAGTCCTATTTTGAGGACTGAAGATCAATAACTTCTAAAATCTAGTATTTTGGATCCAAATATTTTGCTTAATAATTATATATTCTCATTCTTTCAATTTTTAAAGAGACAGCTGTGCTTTTGTTTCTGTAAGTGGGGTCAGAAAAAAAATTAACTACAATTTGCTAAGTCCCTGAGAGAAAAGTCTGAAAGGCTGACACAGAGCAAGTGGCACAATTGTAAGAGACTCTAAACACTGTCTACTCTTTCTTTCAGAGTTCTCTCTCTCTTTTCACTGCCTGTGTGATTATAATACAKCAGAATACAAATCCAAACTTATAAACTCTCTCCTCTAAGCCTAAACAGTCTGTCAGAAATGAAAGGAGATGAGATCAGAGAGAAGAACATCAGCTCTTAATTACTGTTAGTTATTTAAAAAAAAAAAAATTATTTCATATTTACCATTATAAGCCCTAMCAGTTCTAAGCCTCTTTCTGACAAATAACAGTTACCATTTACAGCCATAAACATAATCTCAGTTATGGATGTTGCAGGGGGTCACATTTGTTGCTTTTATTTCAAATCCCATTTTTAGGAGCTGGTCAATTATGTGTCCACCTAAAAGCTGCACTGTGACAGTTCCAAAATGTGTTTGTCAGCTGAATGAGAACTGTTTCAAATATTTTTTCAGTTGTAGAAATTTGTAAAGTATTACCAATTTGATCAATACTTCTTACTTTCACAAGAAGCACATATTTTTTTAGGCCTGTCTGGTCCATATCTTTTCTGGATTAAGAGAAGAAAAAGCACCTGAAGACACTCCTGGTTCAAACAGCTAATGCCTCATTCAGGGAAGGAATCTCTCCTTCCTTCTTCTGATGCACTGCACTCTAAACTATGATGCACAAACCTACCCTGCGTACATCACATGTAATAAATACTGTCTTACATCAAATTTCCTGTGCCTAAGCAAGCTTGTAAAGAAGTTATCCAAGTAGGACTTAACTTACTCAAGGCCAATACTTGGCCAATACTCCAAAACCTGGATTTAGGGCCACAAAAGCACTTAAGTGGTAATGACAGATAATCGCCACTGGTCAGACATACATTATCTTCCCCAGACAAACCCTTGCAACATTTACATGAAATACTGCTGTCTTGCCTCAGAAAAATGTCAGAGGTCCCCAACGCAGCACTACAATGGTTGGCGTTGCTCCTGGGGAGATGCGCCCCGCACCAGCCCAGTGGTGGTGCCTGAACCCCCACCCCGGGCGCCAGCTCCCAGCTTGGGAGTGCTCTTGTGGATTCAGCGGGTAGTAAACTCTGGCCGAACAGCAACCCTGAGTGAATTAGTCTATAGGATTTGATTGCCTGGGAAAATCTGCCCCAAGCTGATGGATGGCCAGGCCACGTGTCCGAAGCTGAAGGTTTCTCCCCCACTGTCTCTCCCTTGCACAGAAAGGGTTTGGAGAGAAAACAGCTTGTATTGAAATGTAGCTCCAGCCTATGGCTGAAATGCAGCACCGACATACCCTATGAAGCCAAGTGTTTTAATTTCCTGATTTTCATTGCATGTGTCAGTATGTCTGACTTGACTAAAACCCAGTTTTTATTTTGCAACTGTTTTGCTTGGTTAACAAAAGAATATTCCAGAAAGTGCATTACCAGTACCAGTTAACACAAATATGTTGAGGCCTTTCATCAGGGAACATAATAAATGTAATCGGCACTCACATAGCACTTTACATTTTCAAAGGGCAGTAAAGCCATTAAGTATTATTAAATGCATTTTACAGATAGAGCACAGAGAGGTTAAGTGCCTCGTCCAGGAGGAGCCAGGATTAGGATGGAGATATGGCAGGCTCTTAGCACACTCTCTAAACCTTTCAGCCACAAAACCTTTGGGATGCAGAAGTCTCTTTGAAATCAAGTGCCAACTCTGTTTCTTGCAAATCAATAAAAAGGAGACAGCCAGAAGCAACTAAATTTGTCTCAAAGAGAAAAGAAAAGAAAGCCTCGCCAAATTAGAGCTGGGGGAAAATTGTTTAAAATGTGAGCAGAAAACCTGGATGCAATGAACTAAATAAGCATTGATTCTTTCCTGGTTTTAAACACACTCAACATATGAAGGCTGCCTGCCAGTTTGCTAGTGAAAGTTTATTACACTGTTTTTATAAAGCAAAAAGGGATGTGTACATATATTTTCTCTGCAAGAAACAAGCATCTCAAAAGAGCACAGCAAAATGACTTTCATTATTAAATGACAATTTCCTGTAGCACTGCACCAGTCATTGTTTAAAGCATGTTAATTATCATTCATCCCTGGACTGCAATCCAGATGTCAGAGACTCAGGCTAGACTTTGACAAAAGTAAGAAGCTCCTTTACGGTGCCTTAATCACTGAGAGCTATGTTTTTTCTCAGGGAGGTCAGGCTTGCCAATAAAATGTACAAGGCACTGCCTGCATACAGAGAGTGAGATACCTGAAGCTGTTCCCAATGATTTTAAGTGTAGGAGCAGACTGTCAGCTCTATGTTCAGGCTTTCCATTTCAAGTAAGTTCTCTGAATCTTTCACTACAGAGGTGAAGGAGGATACTGTGCAAAATTTATTAGTTGCAGCCTAAAATACACAGGGTAAAGTATCATATCTAATTTTGTTTTATTGTCTCAGCAACACCTATTTCCATTACTCTAAATTTTTACCAATATTCAGGCCAGTTGCAAGTAGGGTTGAGTTTACGTGAATTTATAATTTTTGAGAGGTCACTGTTATGCAAACTGTTTTCCATCAATAGCAGATCCAGCTAAAATCATTAGTGGTACTGATCATGCATTCTTGCCTGACTTTTATGAACACAAAAGACATGCACATAAATACAAGCTGTCCTCTCCACCTCGTTCTTCTCTCTTCTCTCCCCACCAGGGCTGCTACTCTCYTGGTCTATTCTGTTGATTTAACTGTTCATCTAACTGCTTGAAATAACACGGCAAGAAGAGCATGAAAGGATAGCAATGGGCAGCCAGGGAGTAGCAACCGCTTAAAATCTGCCACTGGCAGAACCCTTTACGTAAACCAGCCATGAGTTTTAAGTTCAAGTCCGGCATGACATGGATTTTTTTGTGTATTCGGCTGCTGCCAAGAGAGAGTAAGGCTTTTAGCATTCAGGTGATCACCTTACTAAAATACAAGTCTTGTGTTCCAATAACAATCTAAATCAATGTAAATAAGTGATGGTTTTGTAGCTGTTAAGAACAATCATTTGAGCAAAAGCTGTCTTTAAGCAATCGTTCATCAGTTGTTTAAGAAAGCATATAGTCACTGGAGGGGGAAAAAAGGGAAGGATACTGAAGTAGACCCTTTCACAGCTTTTTGGATGACTCTGGTATGTCCCTGTGAGATTTCAAATGGATGCTTCAAAATATAGTTTTCAGGGGAGAATTTTAAAACCAAAAATCAGCCTGCAACACTTCCTAGTTGCTTTGCCCCTCTTTTATAGGCTGCACCTACAGTGCATGCTTGCAGTAAGGTGCTTTGGGTTGGCTGGTACTTAAACAGTACCAGTAGGCGTAGCAATGTATGATTTCCCATGGTGTGGCGCAGGCTTGCTGAAAGCAGGCTTGGATAAGCATTGCACACGTGGTGTTTGCTACTGTTTCAGGAGACTGGCCCTTGCTGGATTAACTGTAAGAGGACTTTGAAAAACCTCAGGGTAGACAGAGGCAGTGCAGATGTCTTGCACACCCTAATGTCATCCGGGTGACAAGACAGGGGTGGCAAGTGAATGAAACTCCAGATTAAAATGTATCTGGAGACCTACTCTGCCACAGATGGCTCGCTTTTACCTCAGTTTCCCCACTTACATTAGAGATAAAAATATCTCCTTTGTTAAGTCTTGAGATCCATTGATTAGAGGAGCTATAGAAAAGACCTAAAGATTATCATTACACATTTAAGAACATTTGGGGTAAGAGATACAATTTGGTTAATTTTACTTTACAAGGTAACAGACTCAATGATCAACTTCAGCCATTCTTTAAAACCACCATTACTGATATTACAGAAGCAATTAGCTGCTGAAATTAATGATTGCTAACCCTATTGTTTGACAGTTTCTAAATGTCTCTAAACTCCTGGTTTTATATTTTTGATTATTTCTAGGAATTTTTTAACTCTACTACTATTTAAATTTTCATCATTTCCACTTCATCTACACCTGGAAGCATGAGAAAAGTCAGTTTGGAATTTAACACATTTTTGACTATAACAACTTTCACTTGTTAGAATTAGGAGTTTTTCCTTATCCTTCCCCATCATTCATAAAACCCAGTGAATAAAACACTAAGTTTTCTGCTCCACAGTCTATTCCATCCCAGGACCTACTGTACTTACTGCTGAAACAATTAACATTCATTCCAACAGCATCTGGAACTAGCAGTAAAGTGATTATTTTGCAACCCAAGTAAAAGAAGGAAAAACTGTCAAGCCTATAGTGAACTTGAAGATTAAAACTGCTTCAAGACTACAAATAGAAACTGCTCAGAACATAACGTGCTGTACCCAAGAAATGAAGCATAACCTCAGAGTTCATGGTCTGGTCATTCTTTATAGTCATTAGGAAATAAAACTAGCTAGACTAAGGCACCTGCATCCATTTTATTTCTTCAGACAGTTCTTTTTTGGAGAAGTCCTACTTTTGTCTATTGCTCATCTGTGTGAGTAACACAAACTATGTACATATACAAATAGCTTCTTATTCATTGCATTGGCTTGTACCACTATCAAAACAGAAACATAAGCATATATAAGTAGGGCTCATATGTTTATTTCTGGTCCTGTTCTTTCCACCCCTACACAACTGGTTTTGAACAGAACCCAATCTCCGAAAAATTATCCAAGAAATTGTAATGACACATCAAAGAGAAAAAAGACAGCAAAATTAATGGCAGCAATTTCCTTTAACCACTACAACAACAAGAGCATTTTAGCAGCTGTGTGGGAGTGTCACCATATGACAGAGCAGAGGAACACATTACAGGGAAAGCAAGACACTGGAATGCAGCTGACCATTTATATTCATTTTCTTGTCCAGGGAAACCTAATAAGTTAGCAAGCCACATGTTCCCAGAAAACACATCATTCACTTAAGCCCCTCTTGTTGCACACTCTTCTTCAATGGATAACAAAACCACAGCAAATTTCAGCATCTGCCAAGCTTCACACAACCTTAGGAAAATCAAGTTGTATGCACCACCAACTCATGTTGCATGCACCAGCCATATGCATTTATACAAAACACAGGTATCGCACTTGGAGAATCACCTCCTTGTACTCAAGCTCCTATATTGCCTCTGAGACATACGCTGAAGCTAGAGCTGGTTGGAAGTCCTCACAGAGAACATTTTACACGGGAAAGTGACAGGCTGACAAATTTAAAACGTTCTAGAAAACTTGTCGACTTCCACAAAATAAAAAAATAATCAAACAGTCTAGGTAGGTGCTATCAGGGGACACATAGCATTCCTATCAGCTTTCTTATCAGGTTTCAGCACTCTGCCTGGCATCTATTCCTCCTCAAGATTGTGAAAGATATCTAAACATCTATTAAATCTAGGCCCTTTTTTGCAAACTTCTTTTGTTCTGATTTTAAATAAGTGACATGGCCCTGGACAACCTGCTCTAGCTGACCCTGCTCAAGCGGAGGGGGGGGGTGGACCAGATGATCTCCAGCTGCACCTTCCAATCCCAGCTATCCTATGTGTGATTCTGTGTGTGACTAAAATATTCAAAATCTTAATTAAATGTATTCTTTTCTATTAAATAAAATGTTTCATTTCACCTGAAACAGTTATTATCTCTCAAAAAGCTTAAAAATGTGATTTCGTAGTAAGCTAAAATAATTCTTTTTTATTGTTTGGAACTGCCAGGAAACAAAGAAATTAATTATTCACACAACTCTGATGGAGACATCTGGAAAAGCTTTGGAACAGTGTACAAGTTCATCCAAACTAACTGGACCTATAAACCTTATTTATCATCCTGTGTCAGGACTGGAAAGTTGCATGGAATTCCACTACATTAAAAAAATCATAGTAATATCTTCTAATAAGTAAAACAGCAGAAATTAAAGAAGAAAAAGAAAGAAAAACTAGATGAAAAATGTGTAACTTAAAATTCAGAAAGTTATTCCTCTAATTATAATGCAGTATTTTTTTCAAACTATAAAAAGTGGTAATTTTCATCTTCTCCATTTACATAGAATGTTTGATCTATTTTGTTTTTCTTCTGTCTTTTACCTGCGTATGGAACATGAATTTGACAGATACTTCTCAGATGAAAATAAAACTGCTGGCTTGGGTCAGGAGATAGAACCATTCCATACAGTTTAGGCACAGACCAAGAGAACATTTTATGAATAGCATCACCATATTGACCCTCAAGACATGGTTTGATTAATATACAGAAGGCTTTTTCAGGCTGAAAGCCTCTGTCCTCAGAAGCAGAAGAACTGTGTTTGGTGCAAGAAACCTGAGGCAGCAAATATCATCTGATTGCTGCCCAAATGATGCTGCCCACATTTGATGTTATCCAGAAGGTTTTTATGGCTATTACAAAYGTTTACAGCTAATATATGTTTATAAGCTCATACAACACACTTAGACATGGTCCTACCCCTACAAAAGTCAGTTACACTTAATCCACTTAGAGAACTGGGAGCCAAGAGGCACAGTGTCAGGCTGGCAGTTTGTTAAGAAGAGAGGGATCACCTCATCAGAATTATATCGAAATAGCCAGGGAAGAGCTAAGACACTTCTGACATCCTGCTATTGAATTATTTCAGAGAGGTTACTGACAAGCTGATACCACTCTGTCTGCCATCTACTAAAAATCCGCATTTAAAAGTGATCTTCTAGGAAAGCTGGTAACAATTATTCACTGTCAGCTGAAGAAGAGCAGACCTGAATACATCAGATTGCAATGATGGACTTTTACCAAAATCTCTCAGAAGGCCTACTACTGATAAAGAACATAAAAAAGGCTCATCTGGAGTTTAAAGAAAAGAGTGCTATGACTGATCTGTCTGCTGAAATAAGAGAGTAAGTGAAATGTACTTATATTGCCAGGCAGTGTCTCATTCAGATGTTAATGTTAGGATCTTTCTTGAACACTTGATTAGAAGTGGCCCCTTCAAAAAAATAAGAAATGCTTAGAGTGGAACAAAGGTACAAAAATAGAGAAGAAACAGAGCTGAGAAACAGAACAGATGTCAAATAAATTATGTAGTTTACTATACTGCATTATTTCAGGCTTGGATATAATTCAGTTTTTCTTAGAGATACCTAAATAGTGGCATCAAAGATCACTTCTCAAGATAGGCTTGCATAACAGCTGGATAAAGCACCATACAAAATTTCTGGAAGAAGTAAGAGAACTTGTGGCTATAACAAGCATAATAAAAACATAACATATTTAATTCATATTTATACCTGTAGGCTAAGACTCTTCAGATTTGTTTTTGTTTGTTTCAGAATAAGTGGGTTTAGCATGCTTCACAGCACTCCCATGCAGCAGATAAAGTACTGTAATAGTTGTTTAGGCATGGATAAATTGGCATATTATAAGAGAGTTGCACAAATTTAACACAGGGAGACATTGGCAGAGCCAGGAGCAAAACTAGGGTTTCCCAATGGTAAGGCAACATTCTTCCCAAAAGGCCCAGTGTAAAAGAATATAACCCTATATATGTACTTGGAAAAACAAATGTGCATTTGGTATTCACATCAGAGTCAATGATTCTCCGTATCTGTATTCACATGAAAACTAAGGGGGAAAAAATGAAGTCACAAGAGGCATTGATAAATACGCTATGTTTTCACTGACAGCTCTTCTCTGTCAGTTGAGAACCTGCCCATGCATACAGCTTTCAACATGTGCAAGACATTAACACATTAATACTAGTGGCTTATTCCACCATCATTAAATAAGATATACTACAGCCTTCCTTTTCCACAGAACTTGTATAATTCTGCCTTGCAGAAGAGTAGAAATCGGTCATTGATTCCAAGAGTTTGCCACATGCCTATATTGATCCAGGTCACTATCTACCACCCATACAGCACAAACTCAGCCCAGAGAACTTCCAGAATTTGGTGTCTTCCTGCAAGACAAAGACAGAAGAACAACTTCTGAAAAATAACTGATAGGATAGGCGACCACAGGGTAACTCAGCAGAAAGTAAGCCAGAGGCTTCCTGTATCCTCCAAACAGCACAGGCAAATGAGCAGCCAGTCTGCTTCTGTGCAGCACAGTCTCTTGCACCCCAGGAATGGAGGCAAAGCTAGTGACTATGACCCTCAAGGAACTAGAGTGCCTCTTGATATAAGAATATGGGGTCTTCTCTAGCCTTTCAAAACAAGGAGCAATGGGAAAATTACCCTGCTGCCTTCTCCCCTCAGCTCTCTCAGCCCCTCACAGCTCTGCCATAATATTTCAGAACATACTACAGAACAAATGGGAATATACAAAGCAGAAGATGTACAACGTGTACTTTAGCAAGCAGCATAAAGACTGTAAACAGGGGCAGTAACTAGAAAATTCTTGTCTTTTATATAGGAGAGATTAGAAAAGACCTCTTGGTTAAAGTAGAAATAAAGAAAAATTAAATTTGAAAAAGACCAAGCTAATACTGTATTTTACTGTTAACAATACAGATACATGAGTATTTCTTTTTCCAGCACCTTCATCTTAACCCCTGTCGGCTCATTCCTATTCTAGTGTCAGCCTCTCATTTCAGCCGGCTCAACTTCTTGGGGGTGAACTGGACTGGGGAACTCCCCGGAGTTACAGGTGACTCAAAAAGAGCGGTTTAATTTTAATCCAGGTCAATTCCCCCATCCTGCTACCTGCGCAGCTGCCCAAACACTTCTACCACAGCAACGCAGGTGGCAGCAGAAGGGCAGGAACTGCTTCAGTTTCACTGACACAAGCAGAAATACTTGTGAAACTACAGCCAGAGCATCTCTCTACTGCAGCTGATGTAAACCAGTAACTGCAATCCYATCTTCATCCCCCTCTTCCTTGAGTTGTACATACACGTGTATTTCTTTGACCATGCAGTGAGGCATATTACTATTTTGTAGGGCTTTTTGTAGATCAGCTCCCTTCAGCAGCTCGTCACAGTTGTATTAGCGTAATGCCAATGATGCCAAGGGGCAGTAACAGCATTTGGGGATGAAGGAAGGACTGGACCATCGCAGCCAGGCTTAGACCTGTTGAAGCTGCCATGGAAGTGCTGCTCACAATTTGCATTAGGACTAAACATACATTTAAATCAGCAGAGATTAAACATGTAGTATTCTAGGGCATAAAAGACCAACCTAACATGCTAACGAACTATGGATTTTAATTTGCAGTCAGGTTTTTTTTCCATCAATGCCTGCAGACCTCCAAGCATGTGCTATAAATCTATGTGAAACACATAAGAAATATTAGTTCTGTAGTAATCAAAGGGGATTTTTGAAATAGGTCAGACATACTCAGTAATACAATATTCATTTATATTAGCATTACAATATTAGTGTGTGTATTTTGACTATATTCTGGTCAGTTTTTTCTAATGTAATGAACATAACCAATTAGACTGTTCAGTGTTTTAGTAAACACTTGGCTCACTT
Organism: Apteryx rowi; assembly: GCF_003343035.1. Taxonomy (NCBI): domain Eukaryota; kingdom Metazoa; phylum Chordata; class Aves; order Apterygiformes; family Apterygidae; genus Apteryx; species Apteryx rowi. The sequence continues at coordinate 1,944,065 of NW_020447397.1, read as the reverse complement.
GCTGTCAGCTGCCTATACGGCCATTTCTCAACGGGCAGCCATGTTTTCTGAAGGATAGCAGCTGTTGTAGAAGGCACTTCATTATTAAGCTATTGATAAGATTTAATATTCTCTGGAAAATTTATCATTAACCTGGTATGCCACACTCACTATCTTTGTGAATCAAATAAAATGAGGTTTCTGAATTTTAATTTCCTAAAACACCTCAAATCCTCCAAAACATAATTTAACAGGGGACATAACACATTTTGTCTAAAGTCTAGGCAAGGCTTTGAACTGCAGTTTTCCCCTCATTTATATTCTAACCTTATTCCTGGGCAGGATAGTAAGTCCAATTCAAGATCTTAACTCGTCCTTCCTGGTTCTAGGACTTCTTCATTCAAGGGGCTCAAGCATCTTTAGACCTAGATCTATGCTCTGGCTGAAGTCACAAATAATTCACCTACATCTCCCTGCTGAGGACTGTGGTGGACAGCTACATTTCTTCGAAGCAACAGAATCATCTGTAAGGAGGACAGGAGACAATGTTTTCTTAGCTGAGAATGAGGTCCTAGAGGAACAAGACAATCGCAGACTTCTCATTCCCCATTCCAGTCTGGGATATGCTTCAGCTTGCTTTCACTAGCATAAATTCACAGCAGTCCAYAACTAAAACACAGACAAAACAACATGCTCAATACACACAGTCCATTTCCTGGAAAGATAATGAGAGAAAATAAATGAACTGTGTAACAGATGTGTCATATAAAGCATACTGTAGTGATGTATCAGGAATGAGAGAGTAAAAGCCTATCTAGAAGAAGTCTACAATAAATCTTTCCTAGATATTTTTACGTATCTTAAAAACCCCTATATGTCTAACAGGAGATTTTAGTGAATGACTCACTTGAACAAAAAATTAAAGCAGATAATATTGAAATAACCTCTAAGACTGGAATTACAGCCTGTTGTGCTCAGAGATGTAGCACTGGAGAGAAACTAAAAGAATTAGGCCGAAGTTATTAAACCCCAAGTAAAAGGACCAATTTGTGTGAATTATGTGAACAAGGAACAATGGGTATGTGCGCATGCACATACATATCGCATCAGTGCTTTTCAACAATTGCGTATTCTTTTTGTAAATTATTTTAAGAAATAAATAAATCAGGAAGGATCATTACTTACTGTTTACTTAGAGTGGAAATTAATGAGCGTTTCCTGGAAAGCTCTGGGGTTCAGCAGAGCTGAAGACTCTAAGACAGATATGTTAGTCCAAGAGTGTAAATTACTTATCAGCTAAAGGAAAATATAAGGAAATATTTTTATAAAAGGATAAGCTGTAATATTTTATTTCTAAAAGAAATAAAGTATTTCATTCCCTTAAGTTCTTGGCTAAAATATCAAAATTATTACTGCAGATGCTCATTTTTGCCTCTCTGTTTGCCAAGACCAACCGAATTTCATCTTCAGATGTTTATTACCAAATGAACATGTATATTACTGAATGACCAGTGAACTCTAATATGTAAGTTTTTATTGTTAAAAGAATGTTAGCTGTTCTTTATCTGTTGTGTGTTATTTCTCATCTTTAACTATATGACAAAAAGGTAAACAAGATTACTCATAGGACATTAGTACGTCAATTTTGGTTGCTGAAGATATTTGTTATTTGAGACAACTTGTCTTGAAGCCCCAACATTCAAAAATTCAAAATGAGAATTCAAATATTTTTTATCCTGGAAGGTTTAGAGTAGAGTTGGCCTTGTAATAGCACTTTAGACCCTGATTCTAAAATGACTTTGTACATAAGGAACTTTGCCTATGTTGAATAGTTCCATAAACTTACCAAATGTATTTGGATATCTGCATATTTGTAGAAACAGAGATTTACACATTAATTTGGATTCAGGCTTAAATTTAAATTTCAGCACATACTCAGTTCAGGGATATTTAGATGAAGAGATGTATTTGAGGTTCATTGCTCTAAAGAAGGTCATTAAAAAAAAAAAAAAACTTGAGTAGAAAATAATTATTGTGCTGAGTTAGTAAATGGACAGCTTTGGATGCCTGTATTAACTGTTTTTTAAACCATTCACTTCCACAAATGCAGAAGCGAACTAAGACTAACAGCATTCAATATCCAATGGGCCAATTTCTCTTTTTTTTGGCTTAGAGTATAGAACTCCGGGAAAACATGTYGTAGCACTTAAAAAGAAATACTGGCATTCTTATTGAATAAATGTCATGCAAAAATTTTGTTAGGTATATTTATTTTTTTCTAAACTTCAGAAACACACTTCACGTGAGAAAAGAAGAAGTGAACTTTTACTGCATTTTTCACGCTCACCTCCATCTTAATAGAAACTCATTTACTTAGAAGAAGGGCCACAACCATTTTTTAGTCCTTTGCACAGAGAAGAATAACTATAATTATGCAATATAAGTAAAAGACAGTCACTTTCATTCTATATCTCTTTATAAACTTGTATCTGATTACAGCTCTTCTAAATTCAAGGAGGCTAGAGGGTTGGTTAACATGCTTGATTCAATAGCTTTTGGCAAAGTCACCTCTCTGCAAATTAACTACCTCTGTGAGTGAGATGACATTTTCTATTTCTATAACACTTTCTATTTCTATTCTACTGCACTTTTATAATATCAGAAAGAATTACTGACATTTACTATGCTTTTAAACAAAATATCACCTCACATGTGAAGTACAGCTCCTAGTTATAGCAAGGTTAGCCACAGAACCTTCTTAGAAAGGGAAGCAAGCAGATTGGGGAAGCTGCATAACAGCACCAATGCATGACTTATTCTTCAGAGTCTCATTCTTTTTCTGGACAAAGAAAAAAATTGGAAAGTTACAGAATTAGCTTTGGGAGTTCATTAAAAAATCTAGTAAAAATAAACAAAAAATAGGAAATGTATAGTTGCAAGATATGTATTACAAAACCCTCAAGGAAATGCTTCTAATCTTATTCAAAGATTCCCTTTCCTTCTGATTAGGGGCATGACATATTAAATCTTACTTATATTCCTAGAATTTAAAACAACAAGCAAGGTAGATGTCAGGAGAGAAAAAAAAGTCTTGAAGGCATGTGCTTCAAGTCCAATCAAGGCAAGCATTTAGTTCGAGGTCCTTGTGTAATGGGCAAGCTGGGGAAACAGTCACTATCCAGCCTGAGAAGAATGTTGATTTAACTGTTGTCCTGGAACAGTGGCTTCCTCAGCCATTCAGTGTCCCTACCTGTATAACATTTCTGTCTCTGCAGTGTGAACTTTAGAGTCATCTACACAGCAAGTAGAGGACACTGAAGGCATCAGTTTACAGGACACTGAACATACCTCAGATGAAGGAAGCAAACAGTAATTCCTTTTATTTGCACGCATACAAATATTTCACTAGAACATGGGCTTTTACTGATCCCAATGTTCTGTATTCGTGTTACCTGCCTCACAAGTCCACCCTCCTCTTTACATGTCTGTGGCGTCTTGCCTACAACAACAACTGGCCCTACCCCAGCTCACCCATTACTCGCACACAGTGTCTCCCCACCTCAATCTCAAAAGCCTCTCACAGGCCCTGAGGACAGGCCCTACACCATGGTTCAGCAGTGCCCAGTCTCAGGTCTGGCCTACAGACTGCACACACAGCACTCCCCTTAATAAACCTGAAATGTAACGTTAGCAAGTGTTAAAAATAATTTCAGAAATTCAATCTAATGGTAACTCCATGTGAAACATTTTGGGAATAGAAAATGTGACAGAGAAAAGAGATACTTGATGGTGTTAACAGGCAACTATTCAACCTCCTGGAAGCCTTAACTTAGATATAGAAACCTTGATGACAAAAAGACAAGCTAGGACAGTGGTTCTCAAACTACTCTTCTCTTCACTCCGCTTCCCCTGTTTGAGAATTTATGCAGGTGAAATGCCTCAGTTTGAATACATTCTTGAACACCTCACTGCCAGGAAACTCCCAGGGAAAGAGCGGGGCAGGAAGCTCTGAGCCTACACCTAGGAAGGGCAAATGGTTCAGGGAGAGTAGACAACAGCACAAGTCTCTTGCTGTGGCGGAGTAACAGGCAACAAACAGACCCCTCAGCCCTGAATAAGTCACCATCTTCCGACAGGAGCCCTAGAAATGAGTAAGAGACCTGGGGATGAGCTGCTGAAATAACTAATGGCTCAGCTGATGGATTCCCAGCATCTTCTTCTTCTGATTCTATTGTTTGTGCAGACTAATTTTTCTCCCAGATGGAGCCTCCATGGTGCTGGTCAGCTTGCTAATCCAAGCCCTGATGCTGGCATATGCCCCCTTGCCTTCCCAGGGGCTCCCTAGAGTTTCAATACCAATGCATTAAGATATATTCCATAAATTTCCAATCACATTACATTATTCAAAGCCTGTTTTTCTTTTTAATTTTGCTTACAATAAATCATTTCATGTTTTTCCTCCCATTATTGTCTTCCAGTTTCTTATTATATCAAACATTCAAAGCACTGATTATTTATATCTCTGATCCCACACATACCTACAGCCAAAGTCTATGTTCCTTTCTGAACATTTCTGCTGAATTTTTCTTGGCTTTGACATTTTTGCTACTGACACAAGCCTCCTATGCATATAATTCTCTCAAAATTCTTGCTGTTCTTTAGAATCAGCTTCTTTCCTTTGTTATTTCACCTGCCAACCATTGTGCCACACTGTCTGGTCCATTTTTGTACTTTAAATTTCTCTACAGGAGGAAATACACCTCACTGCACTTCAAAAGCGCTAAAAGGCAATTCTATAAATACTAACAACACAATCTACTTGCAAGAGCAAATTTGTCTCATACAGCACCCAGAAGCTAGGGGAGAAAGAGAGGGGTTTTTTTGTGTGTTTTTTAAACACAGTATAGGCATAGACAACAAAGATGCTTTCAAGACTAAGAAAACAGTGATGGAAAGCTTTTATTTGATATTCAGTAATTTTAACTTTACTCTGCTGTCTCTCAAAATCATGCTATTGCATGTTACCTGTCTCAGTCTGGTGTTTAAATTCAAATGATGATAATATGATAAGTGATTGCTTTATTCCACTATAAGGATTGATTCTCATCTCTTACATTCATGGTAATGAACTGAAACTTCACAGAAATGAAACTAGCAAAAAGCAGCTTTAATGTAATATCTGGGTGCTTGTTATCATTTCGCATTTACTTGCGGATCTATTTGCTTCCTCTATTTTTCTCTATGAAGTCAGGGAAGGAGTTAGGGTACCACTGCATCAGACTAAAGTAACTGATAGGCAGAGATTTTTAGAGATTGTTACAAGCCTCCACAGCAGACCCAACTAGCCAAAGGAGAAGGGACAATACAGCAGATATCTTGGAAGTTTTATTAAAAACTATTACAGCAATTGCAGGTCATTACTTTTTTACGCTAAGCATAAATTATCACCAGAAGGATCACTACACTTAAAAGCTCTATAATCCGTCCTGCACCTAAAGACATATAGGGTTATTAACACACTATCTAGTATAGAACTGCCTTCCTTCCACAAGCTCACATTTTCTCTGCAAAGGTTTGGTGTCAGCAAAGCACAGTGTAAAAATGTGGCTATTGTTGGCCTCTTTACACACTGTTCCTAATTTAACAAACAGAACAGTTTAGAAGGTCAAATAAGAAAACAATATCTTAAGAAAATAGCAACTTCTGTAGCTTTGAAACAAAAAATTCAGTGCCAAAATGTTTATCTCCTCGGTTCATGAAGCCATAAAATAAGTACAGCACCGTGAATCATCTCAAAACTTCAAAGCTTGTATGCCCAGCATAACATTTTAGGGCTATTAAACTGTACAGCTACTGTACTTGTAGTAAATAGTTATACAAGATTGTAGCAGCAGTGCCAAAGATTTCACCCTTACAGCAAAATTTCCTTAAAGTTATACTCTTTACCATGAATTCACTATGTAAGTTCGTTGCATATCTTAACATCTCAAGAGCTTCTCTACAAAAAAAGCATTATTGACCATCGCATTGAAAATATCAGAATCCCTTACTGAACAGAATACTCCAAATACGGAAATTATATACACAGTAAGTGAATAATAAAATACAATGTGTTAATTCCTTTGACATATCAGCATTGCTATAGAATAGCAAATGTTCTTGCTCACTGAAACAAAGACTACGAGCAAAATTCACTAAAAACCCTGTTCTATGAGAATAAAGACTGTAGTATATCCCTAACATGTTATACAGGCCAAGAAGAGAAGAAAGTCATATTTTTCAGGATTATATGATTCAGAAATGAGCAGAACCTTTATTGTCTATTCTGATACCATACTTGAAAGTGATTTTAGTGATTTATCCTAGTTAAATGGTAAAAGGCTCAATTTACATGTGTGTGTATAAACTCTAGCTCATCACAATCTGTTTGCACCTGCCTTGTGTGCAGCTGCTGGCTATTCCAGCTAGCTGGGGTAATCAGAAGGCACCACTGCTGTCTTAAAGAGACCATTTGGGAGGATTTAAGCCAAAATACTCATTAGGCTATGTAAAGAGGTCCTGGGGAGTATCCTGAATTTTTTGCATATGTCATAGGGCACTGTACCAGGGTTTTTTTGTGCATGTCATCTGGCAAACCCACTTGCACCAGTGGCCAAGGTTTCAAAGAAAAATTAAAACAAACTTTAATGCACTTGGCATACTATGAATTGCATTATCATGGGACAACTTTCTTATGACCTCAGCTAACAGTCATGTTATACTTAGACACTGAAGATTATTCTCTAAGGTTATGCACAAGAAGCTGCTACAAACTCTCTTTTCCCTAGCAATTTGTTAACATCACCAGGACTGCAGGGTCAGCTTAGGAAAACTTGTTGACATGAAGTCAAAAGTTCAAACTAATGTTGAACAAGTTACAAAAAATAGATCTAGATCAGTTGTCACAACGACTTCCCAATCAGGGCGTGCCTGCAGAGGTATTCACCCCAACTTGGAGACTGTCCTCAGCACGGCTCTACTACCAACCTCTGTCTCTATTATACTAGGCAGCCCATCACAAATTTATTTTCATTATTCCTTTTTGTAAAATAGATTTCCATCTAACCAGCCCTTCTTCTAACTAGCTGTTTTTTCTTCCATCAGCAGAAAGACTGGCTGACCAAAACAAGGACTTTACTAAATGCTTTGACATACTGCTTACAGCATACACAGCAAGATAACCTCCAAACAAATCCCTGGAAGTCCTTACACTTACTTGTAAGCTGCATCTTCATTGCATTTCTACTCTTTTAATATGAACTTCTCAATCTACCCTCAGTCCAGCCACTCATATTCACTTTACTCCTTCCTTGCCCTTAGCCAAGTGCCTGCATTTAGGTAAGTGAACTTGTGCAATGTTTTGAGAGGTGCACACAGGTAAAGTTGTTTCTTTTAACTGCCTTTCTACCGGTAAAAAGCATAATTGGTCTTTAGAAAAAAATGTTTTCATCCTAGATTCTGAAGTTTTAAACCTTAGTAAATTAACAGAGAAAATAACTGAGTGGAATCCCACAATTCTGTTTTACAAAATTCTTCACATAACAGAAAAAGCAGTTTTTCAGTTCCTATTTGTTTATGCATAAAGTATATAAAAATACTCTCTAACAAAGCAGTATTACATAATTCTTAGCAATAAAGTAGTATTCAAATGCAACACACAGCAGAGGTGAAAATATGATATCTATTACCTGACATGTTTCTGTTAGACTACAGTTATTGCTAGTACATTCCAGTAGAAGAAAACTTAGGCAAACAGTCTAAGCAAAGGCTCTGCCTTTGAAAAGTGATCAGTATTTCTAAGATTTAATAGTGCTAAAGAACTGCTAAAGATGCTAAAGATTAAATAGCTGCTAAGGATACTGAACCTTTGCTAGGACCAAGTGACAGATTTAAGAACAGATTTCAAGCTAGGTCAGAAATTGCTACTCCCAAAACCCTGTTGAGAACCTTTTTTTTTTTTTTTTTTTTAATTACATTTCTAAAACACTTTAAGTTCTGCTTTTGGTCATGCATACAGTAATCCGAGCCATGACCCCAACCAGCTGGGTGTCGAGCTAACACAAACTTTCAGAATGCCCAAACTATTCATACTTCTGTCTCTGTCGTTTTAGGACTTTGATTCAGCACAGTTTTTCATACAGTGCCTAACAGATCAAACTGTGGCTGGGAAGGGATTTTTTTTTGACCCAAGTTCACCTGTTTTATATCAAACTTCCCCTGTTAGAGTACTTACTCATGTATGTACATAGGTCATTTGTCTCAATTTCTTCTTAAGAGCTACTTTGGCACTTAACAGGCACATTTATTTAAATGTAAAATAGACAGAATATATACAAATATGTGATAACCTCATGCATTTGCTTTTCAAATTTCGGAAGATTGTTTAGGAAATAAAGGTATATTTAGTAAAGCAAGCTTTTTTTTTGATCTTTACCAGATGTAATCATCCTGTGACAAGCAGTTTTCGGAGATTTCACAAGTAGCTTAATTAAAAATAAAGAATAGATCTGAGTTCCCTAACACAGTCATTATGTATGTAAACACATTTTGATTAATTACATTAACTATCCAAATCAAATGTCATAGAAGACAAGTGTTTCCAGCTGGAATAGATTTAGACAGCATAATGATTTTAGAATGTAGCATATTCATGTTGGGTGTAAATTAACAGACTTTAACAAAATTAGATTAAATATGTGTGTAAAATCAGTAGAGAAGTCATCTGAATTTACCTGTTTTGATAATGTATAGATTTAATCACTATAGACACACACTCATTTTTAAAAAGAATTTTGTGAAGGCATGAGCCAAAGTGAATATAAATTAACAGGAAAAACTGCTCTTGACTCAAACAAATTTTGGATCAGGCCTTCATTTTTTTTATACATTCATACCATTGCAACTTTGTCAAGGATAAAATTCTCACGTGATTTCTTATGAGATACAATGAGAAATGAAACACTCACAGGTTCTCATTGATCATAGCTGGAGCCCACAAAGTGACATGTGAAAARTAGTAAAAAGGGAACCCATGAGGACTGGAAAAGACTCAGATTTTATGGGTTATTGATTTACCAGGAAGAGCCTTGCCAAGTTTAAATGAAGGACGACAGGAAAATGGCATAACCTAGGTAATGCTGTCGAGGTAATGCACTCCATAACAGTCAGTGAGTGAAAGCTGTGGTAGTGTTCTCTCACATCCCTTCACAAAACAGCTACATAATTTTCATGAACTAAAGGCCTACAATAAAAATTTAAGAGATCAGAATTCCAATGAATTACAAAGTCTAAATTACCATGTATGCTGGTATTACTATGAAGCTAAAATTACAGCATGCACAATATATTTTTAATAAATATTTACATGTTAATTTATGACAAGTAGCCCTGGAGACTTAATTCTTTGTTTTAGCCACAGAACAGCTTTTCCATTAACAACATAATCCTCCCCAGACTGCCCTGTGAGCAACTTTCAATTCTAGTGAACTTCAGAGACTTTTAAAATGTCTATTCATGCCTCAGTCATACTGCTTGGATTGACACCAATTGTATCAATTGTGGTAGCATACTGCAATATGTGCACTGAATTCCATAAGTAATAGATCAGGGATAACTAGTCCATTTCACATAAACTGTTGAATCTTTTCATTTTCAGTCATGATAGACAAGGAAAAGGTTAATTCTGTGACCAAGAAATGTCTTTTGGACCAGTTAGTCCAGCACACCTGCTTTATAATTTGGGTTGTAGCAGTTATGAAATCTAGGAATGACGGAAAAGTGAGGTTTGTGGAAGGAAACCGCAGTTGGTTCTTTCAGACCAGCTATTTAACTGGAAAAGTGGAGAAGTTTTCTGGCTCAGGGTCAGTGAAATGATCCAGGTTAAAAATAGCCCCCAGACTTAACTTAAAACAAGTTATAATTAAGTTAATGAAGCCAGTCTAAGCACAGGATCCTCCCCAAAGAGGAAACTTACTCAGTCTTGTCGGCATTAGGGATAGCATTAGTGTTCAGACAACCATGTCGTTACCCAGGGCAGGAACTAATCCAGATGAAAATTAATACAGCAAAGAAAATAAAAAGAAACTTTAAAAAATGGTGAACTTAAACTAATTATGAAACTGCTCTCTCATTTAATTGACATTAATTAATTAAACCACATGGAAGAATAGATAATGAGCATATGTGTAACTTACGGTCAACCAAAAATATACCATACTTCCCTCAATTCCAAAATTCCCTTCTAGAAATGAGGGGTTAAAGCTAAACAACCATGATGCACCAAAATGATTAAGATAAAAACATTCAGTTTCAGTGGGAAAGCTTTTTTTCATAAAAAACTGCTGTTCTATCTCTCCGTTTTCAGACCTGAAACTCACAGATCAAATGTTTGAAAAAGATAAACCTGGCAATTAAAATAAATAACTACTAGCTACTAATATTTATGGGATCAATAAAGATGATGATTTTATGGCATACATTACAGACATCTGAGCAACCCTTTTTTCAAAAGGGGTCTAAATAGTTAACATAATTAGATTAGATCAAATTGTTTAGATTAGGCTGTTGCTAATCTGTTGCTAAACTTGACTTTTGCTGTCTGTTATCTGAAAAAAGGATTTGCATCCCCAAAACCGTACCACATTCTATAGTTTGGGGCAAATAGCTTTTCTTGAAGAAATCTTCCTTTAAAAGTCACTTTCATTGCCATATAGTTTTCTACAAGCAAACATAACCTGAAATTTATGATGTTTTTATGCATTTATACTTAAGTGAACAGTTTGTGTGAAATTAGGAAATTAAAACCTTATGTGGAGACTGGAAAATGGTAGATGTCATTTTTTATTGATTTGTCAAATTGAGCCTTTTACAGTCCACTGGGGCTTTTTTTCCTTACCTGGAACTCTCTTTGCCCAGTTGATCATGTGCACTAATTCTCTGTCTGCAAGGCTGGTCAACAGGGTCATCATAGAGGCTTCATTGAAAGGTCTACTAGGGTCATACTCAGAATAAACTATGGGTGGCTCAGCTTCCAGCAAGGCACTGACCATCTGCTCTGCTGTCAGGGACAGGGCCGGACTGTTCTTCTTGTTATGCTTAACCACAAGTGGACTCGTCCAAAGGGTGGGAGCTCTCAGCTCTGTAGAAGAAGCCTCTCCATTCCTGGAATCCTGTTCCTCTCTTTGACGTTTTTGTTTCAGCATTCGCCCACCTCTGCGGTCTTTACGGATTCCTGGAGACACACAAGAATATAATCAACTCCTTGAACACATACGTTACCTACATATGGCTTCAGCCAGTCAGCAGATGTTATTGACAGACAAATGTAGCATTAACTCCTGGTTTAATTTGTCAAGAATCCTTCCTACATATGGTATCTGACATGAGTAGTTGGGAAGAAAAATTATTTCAAAAAAGTATAATGTTAGGAATACTGCTCTACTTGATAGAATTCAGATCAAATGGGCTCAAACATGACTGTAGACCAGTGGCAATGTGTACCTACTTTTACTCCACAAAAGAAAGTCAGTAACTGGAAATAGAAATGTATTTCTTTACAGTACAAAACTTCAAAGTTATGTCCTAAACTCTAGCATGCAACTACCTGCAGTGTCTTTTTCCTCAGTGATCGATCAATGATAACTTAATGATCCGGGCAGGCCAGATGGATGACAAAAGTAGCTTTCCAAAACCATCAAAGAAAGTTTTGCTCAAGTTCTCCAATTATTTTAACTAACCATCATGCTATTACTGAGGAGCATGAAATCTCCATAATTACATAAGAACTATTCAAAAAAGTTCTCATCATACAAGGATTTTATATGGCAATAAAGAGTGCCCTATAAGCAGATAAATAAGCATGATAAAGTAAGAGGAGGAAAGGGAAAATAATTGCAACCACAGAATCTAATGAGGGAGACCTATTGTCAAAAGGTTGTAACAACTGGAACAAAAACTGTCTTTGTCATTACATTTCTGCAATGTGCTTTAGCAGTGTATGCCCCTGAACCTTGGAATATTATCAAATCAGCTGTAGTAATTAGAACAACAATGTAAGACATTACAGTAGAACAAAATCTTTCTTTGTGGAAAGGTTACAAGAAAAATATAATGATAAAGCCCATGTGGACTCCAACCATAAAAGGAAGATTAAGGTTGGCTCTGAGTGGAGGAGGCACAGGCATTTTGAGGCTGAGTTAAAAACTTAGACCAATCATCAAGTGGGGGTGTGGGACAAGGAATAATAAGGAATGCACATGAGGAATTAAGCCAAGAGGAGAAGGCAGCTTGTGATGGGACTAGTTCATCTGCAATCCAAATTGCAATCTCATCGCCACTGTGTAGACTAGAGTCTTCCAGGCGCTCTGTGTGAGCAGCCCAAGCACTGACCATCCCACTCCCCCCAGTACCCGCAGTTCGTTAACCCTAGCAGAAGCAAGGCACTAGAAAGCACCTGGCAGCTTATGCACTTTTACAAATGTAGAAGCTAGGCCACAGCTGCTTTCTCCCTCTCACTTTCTTGTACAGAAAAGATATGAAGAAGCTAGCCTTCCAGATTAGATGTCTGCTATTTACAGCATGTCCCTTAGGCAACACCCAATTTCTATTTCTGAAACTCAGAGAAAAAAGGGGCAATAATTTTCAGTTTGGGCTCCTTCCATTAAGAAAGTAGAGCCTTAGCTACCGAGTCCCCCCAGACAGCATCACACACAATGCTATAATACATATCTTTCTGAGGGGCAGGGGGGATGGAAAGCATAATCTTTCCTCAGCTTTTGTCAGGCCACCAAAACTTAATCCTCTAGGTTCCCAATTTATCTTAGCAGCATCTTTACCTCAAATCCAGTATTTCTTCATATAAATGCTCAGATGAATGGCTTCTGGATCATATCAGTAGATGTTCTTTCTCAGACTCAAGGAACAGAGGGGATCTTTAGTTAAGTATGCCTTTTTTTTTTTATGGTGATATTGTCATGGAATTAATGCTTGAGGATGAAGCCTTTTGATTCAAATTTGTTCAAAAACCAGCAGGCCTCCTGAACGTATTCTATTAATCCTTCCAGATAGAGTGAGTTCAATAAATCTTTCATCACCCCGACTACTTAACCTTTCTATGTTTCCCCATTAGTTACACTAATGTTTTGTAAGACAAATGTCTTAAGTGCATTGATGCTCCCATTTTTCATTCACTGATACCAACTTTTCTCACTCCAAAACCGTTTCTGTTTTGAAGAGAGGAAAATTTTTGCTTTTAAGAAAAATAAAAGACTTATTTTGGCAAAATATCATCCTAGTGTTATTCTCATTGGTAGATTACTTTAGACTACTCAACAGTAAGTCTCTTTCTATAAAAACTATTTTTGATGTGTGCTTTATATCACTTTAATATTGTTGAATTAAAATTACGCTGTGAAACACACAGACATAATCATGTAAACAAAAGCCACATGGTTCATATACATTATATCATTCCTTAGCTTTGCTACATTCCAAATTCTACAGCTGCTTATTCAATAATTTTAAAGAGTAATGAGTACAATATTAACATGAATGAGATGTTTTAGTACATTTCTTCTTCATTATGATGAGCATGTAAGTCATAACCATTTTCTAAATCAAGTTAAATATGCAGATAATAAGTTCAACCCAAGGATAGAAAGAAAATGCCTGTTTTTTACAGCTGTCAGTGCTAACTAAACCCAGTCTCACAGATACTCTGTGAGAGCAGAGCACATTAGCACATTAGAAGAGCATATTAGCACTCTGTCATGGGAAGCTCAAACTCTAAAAGAAGTCTCCATCCCATAATTTTTTCATTCCACGTCAATGTTTGACAGAAATTGTGTGCTCAGGTCAACATAGGAAAAAGAAAAAAGTATCCACGAAGGTAGTGGCAACTAATGTCATTTTAAGAAGGCTCCTAGCTCTGTAGTTGAAACAAGCCAGCATCTGTCCCCAGTGGAGAAGACAATATGGTAGTAAATGGTGCTCTTTGAGAGGGTAGTAGTGGCAGACATTTAATAATACCCTGATTAAATTTCTTATACTATGATGTCCTAATAGAAGAGTCAAATCACCACAAAGATCAGCGTAGTGGAACTGAACCCGAAATGCTTTGTTTCAAGAACATTCATGTTATAGGATTTCCAGAATGAGAGAGCATTTGATGACTACAGGTCATGCGAAAAAACAGGGTAAACTGAGTCTATTTATTAGAAGTAGCCAGGAATGGGAGAGTTTCTCACCAAAAACTATTTAATTTTTTTTTCACACCAACCTGATAATTTTATTTTTTTGCTGGAATTTTGGTGCCTTACATAACAACCATGACCAAATTCTAAACTGAAAATTAACTAAATAGTTCTCATCCTGCTGAATATCAAGTGAAAAGAATCCTATGAAAATTTAATAATTTCCTTTTTCTCTATTTTACATGGGCATATATGTGAAGAAGAAATCAAAAGCCCCACGGCTGGTGAATAGCCACTTTAATATATAAGCAGATAAATAAATATATATATATATATATATATATATATATCTTAAACAAAACCCATAGGGTAGAAGAGATGTTTCTGAAGACAAAATCTAGGCTGCTAGGTACAAACAACACCCTCCATGGTAGTATTCACTGAAATTTTTCCAGCAATCAGTTAGAGGACTAAGTGAAAAGATACAGCAGCAAAGTTTCAATGTGTGTTTGAGAAAATGATGAAAGGAAGAAACCTCAGACTCATTAGGAACTGGGAAAATGTTGGAACAGAGGGATTCTGAATAGAAAGGCTTAAAAAAAAAAAAAAAAGATTTAAACTACACCTAGAACTTAATGAGAAAGTTAACAGGGAATTTTCAGCTGGGATTGGGGAAAAGTTCACAAGTATAGAAGAACAAGCAGTTGAGAAGGACATGTCTTCTAGATCTCAATTAAYAAAAACTCTTCATCCTCTAGAAAAAGCTGACAAAAAAAAAACAAAACATAATGAAAAACATTTAGGACACACAGTCCAATCTAAACAGGATGCTGTTAAGTAGAAAGAACTAATAAATCCTAATAAATGAGTCAGTACTTTTGCACAGGACTGTAAGTCAAAGGTACAATATGAGGGATTAGAATGGCTACCTTTAAACAAAAATATTGACATAATAGCCATATCAGAAATACAAGCAACGGAAAACAATTAACAGTATGCTGTAATAGAAGGGAACAAGAAATACAAGACAGAGTAGGACATGCATAAGTTGGTCATACCACATAAACTAGTACACAGTACCTGGAAGCAACAAAAAATGATGGATTGAAATTTCAAGCCTAGCTAGGAAATCTGTACTGTTAAGAGGACGTCAGCAAAAAGTGCCCAGTACATGAGGGAGAAGCTACATTAACGAAAACTCATGATTATTTTATGTAAGTGTTACAGTGGGGCATAATACCATATCTAGATGCTTAGATGCCGGAAATGACTGTTTCATGGAGCTACTAGATGTAGTAACACAAGATGAAAAGCAGCTCTTAATTTGGTCTTGTTTGAACTTTATCCAGCTCTGTGCTGGATAAAGTTCAAACTTGCTATCAAAGAGCTACTCTAAGAAGGTCCATAATGAACCTGAGAGCCAGTGCCCAAAAGCCAGGAGGACTGAATTGCAACAAGAGAAACTACATAAAATGTTTGCCTCCAACACTCTGGAGGCTTATAGGAAGTGCACCAGGAAAGAAAAATCCAAAAACCTTTTGGAAGACCAAAAAAAAGCAGGCGCAGCTAAGCAGTAGGGTATGACAGACTATTAGAAGCAAAACAGGATTCTCCAAAAAGTTGAATTTGTGTCTGAATGAAAAAAAAAGAAAAAAACCTCACAGTTAAATGTATAATGAATTTTTCAAACACATCAGGATGAAACAGCTAAAGAGTCTGGAGAGCCAACAGACAATCAAGTTATATAAAGAGAAGTTATAAAAGATAATGCCAGAGCAGACAAATTTAATGAGCTTTTCGTGTCTGTTAATTCTGAATAAACACAAARGTTTCTATATCACAAGCCTTCTTTATAAGAACACACCAAAGAACACATCTCAAACTGAAGTATTAGTAAAAGAGGTTAAGATAATAGACTGACAAAATGGACAGAAACAAATTTTCAGGATGAGATAGCATTCCCTCAAAGGTTCCTACAGGAACTCATGGATGAAATAACTGAAATATAATGGTGATGATGCTTATTACTTAACATAGCAGCAGGACCACAACACTAGAAGGGTGTGAAATGTGGTATTAACTTTTAAACAATGGTTCTGGTAAGGATATGGGGAACTACAGATTATTAAAACCAGCTTGAATACTACAAGGATTCTTGTTGGGGCCTGTACTGTTCAACATACTCATAAGCGGATGGACTCTGAACTGACAAAATTCAGAAAAAAGATCTTGGGGTTATAATAATACTGTAAAAACATCAGATAAGTTAGTTTAAAAAAGTAAATAGAATGTTAGAAATTACCAGGAAAAGAAGGGAGGACAAAGCATCAGTATAAACCATGGATTTTATTAACCCATGAGACACACCACAATGAATGTTATCTGCAGCTCTATTCTTCCCATTTCAAAAAGAGATATAATAGAGCTGAAAAAGGAAAAAGAGAAAGGCAAGAAAGATGATTCAAAGTATAGAATAAGTTCTGTGCAAGAAACAGTTAAATTGGCTAGAACTGCTCAGCATGCAGAACCAGATACAAGTCTTCAAAATCATGAGTAGCAAGGAGATGAATGAGGAATGATTATTCATTCTTCTCTTCTAATACAAGATGGAATCAAACGAAACTACTCTGTGGAAGGTTCAGAAGAGAATAAAAGAGGTTCTTTTTCACAGCATGCAGACAGAAGCTGAGCTTGTGAATACTTTAGAAGTTGGCATGTGTTAGAAAGCTATAGGTCAAATCTGAGGAAGAAAAAAATGCAGCAAGAGTTATTAAACACAAATAGAGCACATTTGACTTAAGAAATCTCTATGCCACAGATTACTGGAAGGTGGGAGAGGATTTTTTTGTTTGTTTTATAGCTATTCTAGGTCTGCATTCTTAAATAAAACAAAGTGATAAGTATTTGACAGAACAGAGGGAGATGGCACGGGTAAGAAGGTTTAGCTGCTTACAAATCAATTAGATGCTAAATGAGAAAAACAGTTTAATTTTTAGTTCATCTGCAATTTTCCCACTGGCTTTTCTTTACACTGAAGAGAGGTGGTGTATTGAGCAGAACTGAGTGTAAGTTTCTGAAGTCGGAGAAAATGTCCAGTGCAAATCTAGTTTTATATTTTTATTTCAGGATTAAAAAAAATTCCAGGAAGCCTATTTGATTTTCTAGAGACCAGATCTGAAAAAAAATTTAAGGGAGGGGACGCATTCCTTCTGCATCACATCAGCAGCTTTTATGACCACAGAGAGAAAGATCTTTGAATCTGTATAAACATCACACTCATCAGAGATTTATAGAAATTACTACTAACTCTGACTATCCCCTAGATGGAGAAGCAACATAGTGATTCTATTATTCATTTTCTTGGACCAAATAGGAGTGAGTATCTCTCCGAAAAATGTAAGTGCCTCCAAATTTCCTTCAGTTTAATCAAATTTTATCTTGGCTAAAAAAAAATAAAATAATAATAATATTAATGCACGGTTGCTAATTCCAAAAAAGATAACTCTCTCAAGCCACCATTTTATGGCAAAAAATGCAATGATCCTGTAAGTTTTTTTAAAATATATGATTACATTAACTTTGTTTCCACAATTCAGCCAATAAAAGAACCTGAATTGCCAAAATATTACGAAAACCATTATTCTACCAAAAATGGAAGTACTACGTGTCTTGCAAAAGCACTCAAACAATTTTCAACAGACGTTTTAAAGCTACAGCAGTCATGATTTTCAGAGACAGCTTTCTAAAAATACATTTCTAAATTTAGTCAGCCATCTAGATATGGTAAGGTAAAACTACCTTGAAGGGCAGTTTTGCTTCATGGCATCTTCTAAGGGTCCACTGTGAACGCCTTCCTGCCCACAGGGCCAAAAAACCTGCTGAGCAACAACATACTCCTGGAAGTCAGTAGAACCTGCTCAGTAATGAAATTACATGCAGACTGTGGAACCAAACTTTAACCAGGTGAAGTACTTCACTAGTGTTTTCAAACAGGTGAACAAACAAATCAAAAAGAAAACAGGAAAAAAAAGAAAAAAGAAGAAAAAGAAAAATCCAGATTACTCAAAGAAATCCTAAATTACCAAGCATTGCATGAATATTGAGTCTCAGCCATCCAACAGCCAGCTTCTTCCTAACTACTACTGAGAAAAAACTCCATCTTCTTCTCTTCTGTATTATATAAAATATTTAAAAATATTTACAGGAGGAAGAGGAGGAGAACAAATAGAATAAAATTTGTTTTGCTCTGTGTCAACCATAGAAATATGCCTTTTAGATTTAAAGATATATGTACAATTTTTCTTAATATCAAACTCTGTTCTACTTAAAGTGCATCTCCTATGGACTGCTTTATATAATATTCTTTAAATTCTTTATTATTAGAAATTTTGTAGGAATATCTGTCAAACAAAGAATATTTATAGTTTGCATAGCATATTGTCAGCACAGTGCTTTTTAAAATTGTTATTATAAGTTTAAATCAAGAGGGAAGGGATTTCATAAACCCCCCCAAAATTTTGGTGCACTAAAAGTGCAAAAGCCCTGCTTATTTGATAAAATTCAAATAGCCAGTATGTTTCTCAGTTGTTCCTACTGTTCGCTACTCTGGAAGTCCAAAACATGGCAGTTATTGCCTTTTTTCGTATTTGGAACACCTACCTGCTATTTGGAACACTTGCCATGCTATTTTCATTAACATGACACAATTCATGCAAATGATCTTCATCTTCTCTTTCCCCCGCATACACAACATTCACTCTGCACATCCACACGCAAGGGGTGGATAATCACTTAGAAACTGCATCTCTCTGTCAGTGTAAGGCCTATTCACCTGCTGCCTAGTCATTAACCCGTCTCTTCGTGCTCCATTTCAATTACGTTGGAGATCTGAACAGTTTTCCTATAATTGCAAGGAAGAACTATAATAATGTGATTTTCTACAAATAGTATTTCTCTTTGAAGGATAAAACTTTCAATTAAATTGTGAGTTTAACCTTATCTTGTCTACCTGCAAATGCAGAAAAGAGCAACCATTCCCCAGTATTTTTTGAATGAAACCTAATCCAAAAGTCTACAAATAACAAATAAAGTGATTCAGAAACATGGCTGAATGCAAAATCTAGTCCTCTAACTGCATTTTAGTATGCAAATTTTCAGCAAACCAGTTTCTGACTATCTGTATCTATGGTTTTCAATCAGCACGAAGGCTCCAAGTACTTTGTGTATGAAGTATGGTTCACAAACATAAACTCTCCTGGATCTATGATATTTCTCTCAGAAAAGGTGAGAAGTCATCCCTGAGCAAGGTATCCAATTCCAGGTGGACCAGGGACCATTTCTGCAAGTTAAGCTTAGCTACAAAAAGATTGGGAACCAGTGCTTTAGAGAAGCAGGCTGGCTTATCAAATTTGGACTGGAAGGTGACTGACAGCAGACACGTTCTCACACAAGCAAGGCCATGAACTTGTAGAGTACTGACATCCCTGTGGTTAAAGCACCTGTGCCACTCCTACACAGYGATACCTATATGGGAGTCTAAGAAAATGTAAACCACTGAACAGGGAAAGCTACCTTACATAGGAGGGGATGTCAGAGGATAATATAAAATCAGCATGCTCTTACATTGGCAAAGTTTATAGCCCTACTCTGTGCTAATTTGGTTTTGTGTCCACAACCTACAAAACTTTGGGCACTCTTTAAATCTCCGTTTCAAATACATCTCCACGCTTCAGTTCACAAAAACCTACAAAATCAGTTACTAACATCATGATGCATATTTAACAGCAGCAACAGAAACAAAGCTTTGCAACTTTACTGAGGAAAAAAGATACTAATAAAACCATACCATAAAGTGGTCCAATACAGGTCACACTGCTAATCCCTGTATTTTCTAACATTTAAGTAATTGACTTTGCAACCTTAATTAACTATTAATATACTTTATTAATACGCTTCACAATTGCATACATCACACGCAGACATTGCTTTTCCAGCGAATGAAGTGTAGCTGTCATTGTATGACACACATAAGCCATCTAAAAACACGGTGTTCTAGTCTGGGACAGGACATGACTATTGTATTTTATAGAACAATTTAAGTAGGCAAAATGTAATTGCACTAGTTGGGAATTTAGCCAGGGACCAATATCTCTTGCCTTGTGGTAAGTGATAAGGATGTTGCAGCTGCAGTATTTTTCTCAGCATATTCCATTCAGCAAAACTGGGTTAACCCAACTCTGTTTGGCTTAGAAGAACTCACAGTGTGAAACTAAAAGAGTTTAAAGTCATCACCTTCTTCCAAAAAATCTAAAAGTTCATAAAGATACATTCACTTTTGAAGTGATTTCTTTTTGTAGCTCTCCATCAGTAAACTTGCAAAAGCCTAGTAATTTCTCCCAGATGTTCTTCAATAAGAAACAGCAGCAGATTTGACTTCACAATTACAGATCCATACAATGGAATGATACAGTATTTTACCTAGAAAATGCCATATAGAGTCTACTGGAAGTAGGAGCTTATTTCACCTTTTGTAAACAAAGAATTTTACCTTTTATTGCATATGCTTTCTATATGTATACATTCACAACTAAGTAAGATTTTGTTTTGCCTTTGGGGGAAGTATTTGGGGGGAAAAAAGATGACTAGTGAGATCTCTCATCCCACCTCAGGAATTGATTCCTGCAGGAGAATGAGAGAGAAGAAAAAAAAACTTGTCTTTGCTCCTCTTTCTCCTTGTAACACTCTGCTTTCAAGGGACTGCTCTGCAGCTTCTCCTTCCAGCCCTGGAAGAGAGGGTGTAGCACCTAAGAATCCACAGGGAAAGTAGAACTGATAGAAAGGAAAACTGAAAAAGTTAGAAAGACAGAACTGATGGAGACCTGAAGGGTCTGAAGACAACAGAACTGACATGGGGAATGGGAGGACAAGGACTAATCAATGCTTCTGGGACATAATTAATTACTGTAGTGGGAAATAGTTCTATGGCAGAATTTTTCATCATTTTATAAATGTGCAATGCCAATGCACTCCATTCAGTTTAATTCCTGTTATCTTTTTTTCTGGCATATCATTCTTGTTTCAGAGGGAAGACATGACGGTACCTTTTTTTTTTTTTTTTTTTTGGTGAGGACTGAAACAAACAAGTCTATCTTCATAAAATACTTGTTTTATAATATAGCAGTCAGCATATCACCATCTCTTTTCCCTACAAAATGTTAACTGCATCCTTTCCTCACAATTTGCTGAGTTTATACTGCACAAAACATTTTTGAAGTACTAAAAGAATAACATTCTAATAACATTCTAATCCATCCCTCCTTTCTTGGGCAGTGCCTTGACAGAAAGAACTAATCACTTGTCTATCTTTATAGAAACAGATTTAGGAAGTATTCTGGGCTTATTTTTTTCTTCAGAAAGTAATATTGGTTCCACAATAAAAATCTACTTTTAGTAGTTTCTGTTATAGTCATAATATATATCATCAGACACATCATATGAGTAGAAAAATATATAACTGGTCACAGATTGTAGCTGTGATAAAGATGTGAATGCTCATGTACTCTAATGTTATAAGAACACTTTTTAATATTTTCATCTGGAAATCTCAGGGGTCTTTTAGTCCTAATAATTTTAACTTCCCAAAGAACAAAAAATTAAAATCAAGGGCACAAAGACTGTATATCATACCATGAGAAAACTAAAAACAACACCTAGATCACCACTGGTAAACCCTACCGACTTCATTCATGTTGGTATGCATGAATATCTTATGTCTTACTTGACACCCATTTCAATTTAAAGTTTTAGGCACACAAAAAGTTTCTGTTTCTAGTGTGTGCTAGGCCTGATCCAGGCAAACAGGCTGGATATCTGCAGATATGGTCTTGGCTTACACATTGTGTTTCTGTGACAACAGAAGGGCTTTTTAACATAATAACAAAAGATGATTTTAATATCAGTAATTCCATACAGTCACAATTTGAGTGACCAGCACAGTAGTTTTCTACTGGTACCAGGAAAACTCATATTCATTCCAATTCTATTTCAGATTCTCTACTTCTATAGTGGAAGTAATCAAATTAAGAGAGGAAGCCCAGGAAAACGACAAGTCAATGAACCATTAAAGCTTGTCCTCTACACTGGTGGTAGGACATGTATGTCACAGTACATGTGCAGCAGTCCAGCAATCTTCGCAATTGCCAATGCTCAGCAAATAATATCCACTTCATACTTGTCAGACATTCAAATGGCATTTCAAGCATTTAAACTAGTGGAAACACAGTAGATCTGGAAACTTCACAACAATCAAAACATAAAGGCAAGGTAACTGCCAGAATTGGAGAACTGGAGCTCTGTTTCTAGGCAACAGGCACATAAGCAACAGCTTCTTATTCATATCAGTGTTGTTTCATATCTTATTGGAGCTAACTTGCAAAATAAGTAACTTTTAAGCCAGGAAAGAAGCTCCTACTTAAAAACTGTCTGCTCAGAAATGAGTTTTTAGCTTTGAAGATTTTCTCCCTCATTTTTGGCTTTCTGGTAATGCAGATTTTCCCCTTTTGTGGAATTTTGTTCATTTCAACAACAGGTTGCTGTGGCTCCAAACAAGAACAGGTACAGAACAGGGCTAGCAGAATCATTATGGGAAAGGAGAGCCTTATGCACAGGAAAACGCCTAGGTTAAATAGGAACACAACATTAAGACACTAGGCTCATCAACAAATTGGAGGA
Source organism: Apteryx rowi (assembly GCF_003343035.1). NCBI lineage: Eukaryota > Metazoa > Chordata > Aves > Apterygiformes > Apterygidae > Apteryx > Apteryx rowi. The sequence continues at coordinate 1,921,128 of NW_020447397.1, read as the reverse complement.
GAAAACTCGGAGTGAGTATCAAGAGTGTGAGAGTGGAGTGGACACTGGGCAGAACCCCCCTAAAGCATTGCTGCTGATGGACACCAGTGGAAAGCTCCCTGCTCTGCCAGTGTGCTGTCCGCCTCCGCCAGTACATGGTCTGTGCAGCTGCGCTGGATTCCCAATCCAGTAGTTTGCGGCTACCTCTGAGGGAGAAAAATACACGGCAGGAAGGAAAATGAGTTTTGTGTCTTGGGGTTTCTTTTTGTTTGGTTGCTTTTTTTGGCGAGAAGGCAATAAAAAGGTAGATCTATTATTGTTTGTACAAACAGTGGTCAGTAAACAGCCCAGTCTGGAGTAACCCTTGAATCTGAGGCTCTGTCTCTTCTGCTCTGCTACTTGCCAGCGAATTCCAGATGATAAGAAGCATTAGACATTTCTCTATACACACACACAACCTGCAGCATTACTAGCCTGTAGCTTTGCCCTTACAGTGTGTCAAAGGAGTATTTCAAAAGTGCTTGGAAACACTTTCTCTTCTATACAATTTGTTACTCTTCTAAACTAATCTACCACATCCTTATGATGCTGAAAACTATCAAAGGGAAGGAATTTCCAGTGTTTAGTAAATCGAACTCTGCTTTACTACTAGGTAATATATGAGAATAAAAAGCAAAATGTATGTAGCAAGGTAAAAGAGGTTATAAATAAGAAAATGCCCTTCAAAAAGCCAGAGAGTCTGTTGCCCAGTTGATGATCAATGTATTAAAGGAGCATGCAGAGAAGAAAAGGCCATGGCAGAAAAGCCACAYGAATCCTTTACATCAGTGTTCACAACGGAAGAAACCTTGGCAGTTTCTATGCCAGGCATCCTTTATTTGGGGAGTTGGGGAGCTGCAAAGGAACTTTCTGAAACTGAAGTGACAGTTGAAGAGGACAGAAATCAAAAAGACAAAATGAACACTAACAAGTCACAAATATCAGATAATATTCACCTAAGAGCTCTAAGGGAATAAAACATAGATGTAAACTGAATTAATAAAAGTACTACATAATCTCTTGCTTAAAATTACCTTAAAACCTGAAGACTGGAGGGTTACAAATGTGACACCAATCTCCAGCAAACATTCTGAGAAGATAACAGATCTATGTGACCATTGTACTGAGCAAACTAGTAGAGATTATAATAAGGAATAGACAGCTGCTTAAGTATGGTCTTGTGAAGCACCCGCATGGCTTTTGTAAAGGGAATTGCTGCCTTATAAACCTCTTAGAGTTCTCTGAAGGGGTCAAACACACACATGGACAAAGGTAATCTAATTGATACAGTCTACTGTATCTGGATATCTAAAAGGCTTTTGCCTTTTTTGTCCTTTGACAAACACTTTAAAGCAAAAGCAACAATGGCACAAGAAAAAAGATTCATGTATGCATAAACTGACTAAAATGTAGAAAAAAATCTCTCTTAGGCATAAATGGTTAATTCTCCCAACAAAAGGAATCTTGCAGTACCCTGCAATGTTATGCAGAGATCTCTGTGCCATTCAACACAGTCAGAAAGGACTGAAAAAAAGAGTTACAGTAGGGAAGTGAGAACATTTGCTTATAAGACATAGATATCAGGTCAGAAAGGATGAGGACAGGCTATGAAGACCTGCTGATGAACCTTAAAAAACTGAATGACTGAACCATAAAATAAACCATAAAATTCAATGCAAATTAATATACAGTGACACACATGGGTAAAACTAATCTTGGCTTGATGGTCTCTGAATTGGCTTTGTTGACTTCCTACCACTTAGGAGTGAAATCTTGTGAGGGCTTACTGAAAACACAATGTAGCACAATGCTTGCTAGTGGTCACAAAAGCAAAACAAAGCAAATGTTAGGATTTACAAAGAAACAGAGAACAGAAGAGAAGACACCTTTATGCTATTTTATGAATCCCTGGTTCACCCACACCTTAAATGCTGTGTACAGTTCTTGTCCTATAATCTTGGAAAGAATATAGTAGAGCTGAAAAAAGTAGCACAAGGATGATCAAAGGTACAAATGGTGTCTATACATGCAACAATTGAATACACTAGGATTGTTCAGGCTGGAAAAGAAGTCGCAATGACAAAGATCTACAAAATCTGAGCACAGAGAGGATGGACTGTAGGGATTGACTGTTAACCCCCTTATCCAATAAAAGAGCCAGAGGGCATCAGTTGAAGCTAATGGGAGCCAGGTTCAGAATAATCAAAAGCAGGTGGTTCTCAACACAATCTGTCACAGACCTGTAGAATTTCTTGCCAAAGTAGTCACTTGGAAGAGAGATCTACCGAGGATTAACAAACAGACAAAATATATCCAGCTCAAAAATAACCCCAAGTTAAAAATACTTGGAGACTAGCAGAGTATTAGAAGGACATATATCATACATGATCTCCCTCTTCTTACTCTTCTTAGGCACCTACTTGTAGATACTGTTGGAGACAGTAGAGTAGGCTAGGTGGGCCTTTGGTATGAAACAGTATAGAAATCCTTATGTTCTTAAGGTAACAGCTGAAACACATAAGCTTGCAGTGATGGAAAGAATGCATATAAAAGAACTTTTGAAGCTGGCTATTTACCTTTCCCACGCTGCCTCCTATAACCACATCTCTCCTATTCCTGTTCATTAAATATGACTGCCCTCTCCCAGTAGCAGAGAAAAAGTGAAACTTCCCACTACTTCTTCCCACAGCTGGAACCTCCAGCTTCATCTTCAGCTTCCCCACACAACAGCCTGAGCCTGTTCGCAGTGAGTGACCACTGAGACATTAGATGATAGTGCAGCAGATCAAGTAGTTTTCTTCCTCTCTCTCCCTTTCCGGGTTTCCTTAACATACTTCCATTGTGTTGCATTATGCACACATTCCTACTAGTCTCTCCAGTTACAGCCTTCTGAAGAGACAGTTCTTTATAACAGACGGAGACTTGCTGAAGCCAGTTATGACTGCCATGTAGGTCTTACTGTTACAATGTATCTCAGCATGATGGTCCTCCCAAGGAGACTGTGAGCACTTGTGAGTGTTGGATTATCTTTTCTCTGTTTTGTTCTCCCTCCACATAAAAACCTTAACTGGTCACAGGAAAGTGACACCAAACATTTTTCAAATTTAAATTTTACAGGCTTAATATACTACTTTTTTGAATATGATTCAGGCAATTAGCCCCATTTCTCATCAGACATCAGACAAATGTAAATTGTGCTGAAAACCCAGGTGGGCTGACAATTGCTTTAAATGATAAATATTGACTGAAATCATCTAAAAAAATTAATCAGAATTTAATGTCTAATCTTAAACAGGAATGTCTCAAATGACAGCGCTTAAAAGCCTGGTTTCTGACAGGGTATCTAAACAATATAAGGCAATATCTAGGCAATAGTATCAATAAATAACAGATTAGAGTTCAATCTATGCACCTGGATGAAGGCATTTTTTCTACTCCTGAGTGTTTAATGAATGCTGTATGTCTGTTTATGCTTCATCCAGAAGATGAAGATGGCTAGGAGATGAACAGAGAGAATGAATTAAAAGCATAGCCTGGATTTCACATGGTTTGAGAGGAGGTAAGAACTATACCTCCCTATGGAGTACTTGTAACCACAACCACTAAGAGCATTTTCAAATGCTGTTAAATTTGACATAAAGTAGGAACCACACATTTTGAAAGCTTTTCTGTAGTTTCATTAAGCACTCACTTCCTCAGTAGAGTTACTAGTGTAATGCCTCTTATAATAATGGCATGTGGGAAAAGAATAATGAGCGTCTTCTTTTTTTCCTTTTTTTTTTGTCCTGTAAGACCCTTTCTTATTTTTTTCATACTAAACCAAATTAGCAATTAATAGAAACCTTTACAAAAATATTAGAATGTATTTTTAGGAACTCTGTTGCTATTGGGCTTCTAGCATTAAACACTTCTTCCAGGGCCTGCTTATAGATAATACAGTGGAGCATATGCTGGAAACCTAGATAACTTCTTAAAATGCCTCAAACTGTAGATTTACTACACCCATGAGTGAAGAATGCCTAGTGGTTATCCAATTATCTCAAATCATACATAATGCTAACCAGGCTAAGGTAAAATGCAAATAAAAACATGAATAACATCCAAAATAGACAATATAATGGCAAATGTATATAAAGAAACAGGTGAAGAAAAAAACAAAAAACAATGAATAAAAGATAATCTCTGCTTAGCTCACTTAACCTTAGCTACGTAAGTTATATTAGAAAGATTCCTCTCCCTATTTTTTTAGCTGATTTGATATCTTTCCTGAAGAACTGGCAGCAATTGTAGTCCTCGTGCACACTTTACATCTAGTACAGAGAACTTATTTGGAATCCATCAGATAACTCACCAATAAAAGATACATTATGGGACCTTACCTGGCCTGACTACAAAAGACAGTGTAGATATAAGTGAGCCAACAAAGGAGAGAAGGCTCAAATCTTTGATTAGAGTGGTTTTTTTTCTAATGTCTGCAAGCTGTTATTTTCAATTGTTTGAAAAGGATATTGATTGTGAAAAGGAAAAAAAGTTGACTGTGAGAAGGGAAAATGATGTTTCTCGCATATCATTTTGTCATTTGACAGTGTCGCCTTAAGTAAGGCTGAATAGTTCACATTCTAGTTACATAATCCACAACGTAACATATGTAATGGAAAGGTTGCCTCTGACTAGTACTTAACATTTTTTACCATTCAGAAATAAGAATGAGGCACACTGGTGGAATAAGAGACAAAATGAGTTATAAATTTATCTTCATCCTTCCGTAACCCTTAAACCATAACTGACTAAATGTATAGCTCTTAAAAGAAAACTACAGTTTGTTCACCTGTCCATCTACAGTTTTCTCCTGCCTTTGTCTCATACACATGCACTAACTGATTGCAGGTTATTTACTTTCCTGCAAAACTTCTTTTCTGTTTCACTGCAAATCTGTAGTGAAATTCAAGATAGGTAGCCATATTCTGCATAGCAAAATAGTAAATCCTGATTTTCTTTGGCATTCAGATCACATGTCAGTGTTCCTTCTAATAAATTAAGGTTTTAGGCAGGATCCCAAGAAAATCATGCTCTCAATTCCTGATTGTTGAGAAATAGTTCCTCTTTAAACCTTGATAAAGATTACATTTTAGTTGGCCCTGGAGCAAAGTTCATTTCTGGCAAACACTTGTGAGTGTACTGTGGGGGAAATGAAGATCTGCAAAATACAGGCAAATTTATCCATACATTAGTGACATGATTTTTTTCTAGAAGAACAGAATAGTATACAAAAATTTCTGTTTAAAATGGAACAATATTTGATCTTCACTCAGTAAAAGGCTTTCAAAGTCTTTTTTCCACTCTACCAGACTAGGTTTGTGATGATTTGCATAAATCTCCTGAAAAAATGTCAAAACCAAAAGTGCTTCTGTAAGATATGCAAATTTTTATCACACTACCACTAACTTAATATCTTTATACTGTTCTGGGCATACAGTCTTTTTCCTCTCTCCCTCTCCCTCTCTTCCTCTCTCTCTCTCCCCCTCAATTCTATTTTTTCACCTTTTTGTTGTGTTCTGTATTGTTTTGGCGCTGAGTCCTCCCTGTCCGCTTAGTGGAGTTCAACCTTCAACCTCATCAGAAATGTTTTTTTGCAATGAGACAGCGGAGTTCTAAATTGTAAAAATAAGAAAACTGCTGTTAATTAGATAACCTTTCTAAAAATACATCTTTTCTCTTTTAATTAATTTTACATCTACTACCTAAAAATTTATTGCTATTATATACTTCCAAGATTTTCCTCAAAAACTGTTGCAGAAGCAATAACCCTGAGGCACATTTAGACCTTAGTATCACCTTTCAGTTGAGTGGATTTGTTCTCTATAGTCAAGAGAATACTTGGACTTCATTTGAAGGCGAATTCCAAAATAACGCTAAAGATATTGTGGACAATTCAGGTTATACTAAATTCAGCATGTAAATTCCTTTAGTTAGAAATTATAATGAAATAAAGGGAGGTCAAACTACAGTTTTGAGCCCTCCGTAAAGAAATCATAGTTATACCAGCATTTATGGATTTAAAGTACCTAACTAGGTAGAATAACTAATTCTGAATTAAAAAAATACATAAGGAAGGTAATGGTGTATTGTATGCTTCATTTGCATGGCCTATAAAAACAAATTTATTATAATAGGATGGGTACTTCCACAGTTCTGGGTAGGCCAGAGAGACTTGGGAAGGAGTCAAGACATCTCTTCAGGCAATGAAGGGCAATATATTAATGCCCACATAGTATAACAATTCTACGTGTATGCGATGTATGTAGCTATACCAAAACTACTGAAATTTTGCAGTATTTGCAATACCGGTTTTGTCCCTAGCCCTGTATCACCCAACCCTGTTGTGCTTCCTTTCCCTTAGAGCTTTGCAGCTCAGGCAGGGCTATATCCATGGCTTCTCCACTTCAGCAAGGGAAAGGCCAGAGGCAAAGCAGTTAAATAGCTCTTCTGAAGTCCCTGATGCTCAGTTATATCCTTGCTATGGAATTCTATTGAATGGTTGAAGAATTTACTAAAAAAAAAAAACTTAAAATGTTACAGAATGCAATTATCCTAAATTCAATTAGGATTTAATTTATGCAATTTTTCTGTAACAGTACCACAGGATGTTGATATGAAGGTTAGACTAATTCTTGGTATGTGCCATGGAGTGTGTTTCCCATCAGACAAGCTTCAAAGGGGTCTGGTTAGCAGGCCAGCAAACACAAAAATGAGGAAAGCAGAAATGGTAGTGCCCACTTCAATTAACAGAACAAGTGGCAAATGCGATGTAATATATGCCAGTTGCTAATATTAAACAGGTTATAAATTATTTTGGATGTGGTATTTACAAGTCACTTATTGTTAATAAAAGCTTATGTAATATTTATAGCCAAGTACTTGATTGTCAAGATTCAAGTCTTATAAAAGAAACCGAAGTATTGCAGCTAGATCATCACCCTGGAACTGGGCCTCATTGTTGAATATTATATTTTTCCAAAGCAATAATTTTTTGCCACTGTCTATCAATAGGCAAATAAAGTCTTGAGAACATGGCTGGGCAGGCAGTTAAATCTCTATTTCCCCAACAATGGGTGAGGAGGACCAGAATATGGCATACCTTGATAGCATTCCTTTCTCTGCCATGGTAAGTCACTGATCCCAAGATTTTCAAAAGCCTCCACCAACTCAGGGCACTTCCATGTTTGGATACTTCACCTGGTACTGGGACTTTATGCAGTTCCCTATTCTTGCCATTAAAGAATAAATTGTATTGGACAGAGTCATATCAGATGTTTGTACAGCACCTAGCATACGAAACAAAAAAATAACTGGTGTAGTGACTGGTCAGCTGGCCAGCAAATCAGACTTGAGATGGTTAAGGTTAGGCAACTAAAAATAAAAATAAAAACTTCCAGAGTTTTTTCAAAAAGGGATCTCAACCTTTTCCAAATTGGACTTTTTTCCCTCTATAATCAGTACTACTTTCTGAGAGAGGGAGAGGGAGAGAGAGACAGCAGCAACGGTCACAATAAAACCTTTTCAGGAACAGTACCTCAACAAAGATTTGGAAAAGCCAGGTAGTTTAAGAAGTATGAGTCCAACTGTATTGTTCTCAAAGACCATGAGAAATTGCAAGAGCTGTATTTTAGAAACCTCAGAACCACATAAATTAGATAAATTAACTTGGATATTAAAGCTAGATGATCTAATATATCAGAACTGATAGTACTAGAGTTGAACTATAAATGCCTAACCAAGTGAAGAAGCAGAAGCTCAAAAACTCTAGGCATATCTAAAGCTCAGGAAGGAGAAGACGCTAACTATTTTGAACTTGCATAGGCTAGCGCAAAACCAGTGAGTCCATAGTGATGCCCTAAGGCACCTTTTACAGAAAGTGGGAGATGGAGCTGGTGACTGCAAGGATCCTAAGCTTCATTTAAAATTTATTAACAATTTAAACAGGGACTGTCTCATTGCTCTATCTATTAACAAGTAATATCACAACTAAAATTAAATTCCTAATTAGGAATTTTTAAAGTATGTAAATGGACAAATAAACAAATGTTAACAAGTATACAGATATACTTAGGTCATACAATCTCAAACAAATGTTCAAGGGTAAAACATCAAAAATTGTGCAGTATTAGAAAAAAAATCCTACAATACTACTATAATGTAGAAGTAAACATAAGACAGGTTGTCCAGTGAAAAGTGTTTACAACAATGCTCTCTTTTTCTTTATTTTGGGGCAGAGGGGTGGGAGATTATCTTTTAAGACAATTCAGTGATACTTGGCGTGTGTACGAAAGAGGAAGAAAAAAGAAATCACCAAAAAGTCATATTTCAATTACATGTTCTTTTCCAAGAGGCTATTCTAAACTGAGACAACTTTGCTTCAATGCTATTTGCTCTCAGCCCATCAATTACAGCTTAAAAATATACATTTCCTCATATGTGTATCAGGCCCTGCCTACACAGCTATTTGCCTGAGTACAGAACAGTATGTCTAATAAATACCATAAAGGCTATCCTCGGACAGACCAAAATAGTTTTACATTGTTAAGCCATTTTCCTTCATTCATTAATTTCTATTTTTAACAAAATATTTCATTAAAAGATAATAACATGAAAAAACAGAAAGTCTGGAGCCCTTCCAGTTGTTGCATCAGACATAGATTCACCTCTGCTTCTGCGAATGATTTTAATAATCCTCTAGCCTTTTTTATTTGATCATTTAACATTAGCAAACACAGCATTCAGCAAGGAAGCATAACACTCTCCATTTGAAGACAAAAATCAGGAGTGGTCTCTTCTCAGAGGACGGTAAAGTTTGCCAAATGTTTTTTCTTTTCCCTGTAAAAATTTGTCTTGCTTAGAAATATTGTCACACTGAACAAGGCAGAATCCCCCTGTGGCTGCAGACGGGGAGCCAGTTCAACAATATCTAAGAGAAAAGCTTAAAAGAGGAATGGCTTTTACTCCAGTCTCTGGCTGTTAATGAACATTCCCACAGGCACCTGGCATTTGGCTATAGCGCATGGTTACAGCAAACACAGACTTTTGCTCCCCTGGGCTGTACTGCAGTAATATGTGAAGAGTCCTCAGGTACTTCTCTGCAGGTAGCACTGGAGGATTTAGGCTTCAAATGTGCAGTAATTTCATCATCAAGAGAAATGAAACTTCTCACTTGGAATTTTCTGCCTACATCAGGAAATTTCAAACTATTCAAAGGTAATAAATACCCCTGATCATATACGTGATCACCATCTGGATCTGGTATATGAGTATTCAAATCCTTGATCACTGCCCTTTATATGATTTGAGGTTGGGAGGCTCTCAGAATTTGACGGTTGACAGAATTATGTAGGTCTCAGAGCAGTCAAAGAGGGATTACCAGGTAAATAACTGTTTTTTTCATTAAGGATCTAGCAGTTACTGTTATGCTGAATTTTTGCCATAGCCACTGATTCCACTTCCACGCTGCTGCTCTGTTCCCACATGGCACTTGATGTTAAATCTGCCTTGTCACACATGAATGGAGGGGAAGAATGTAGCATGCTAATAACTAGAAAACCATATTCATTTATCATACTATAAAAATATTTAAATAATAATAAATATAAGGTGCTTTTGATTTCAGAGAATGGAAGCCCTCTGGAGCCCAGTCACTAAAAAGTAATTAAAACAATGAAGAAACGGAAAACAAAATCTATATTGGAACAGAGATCACCTGGACCATATATATCATTGAAGCTTCAGGACTGTAACTGCTGTAAAAACTCCATTTGGACTCTGGGAATGTGTTGCAGGATCCAACATAGTGTAAAACAGTAAGTTAGAAAATCCTCCTCTAAACCAGAACAGAAACAATCTTCAAGAAGGTATCAGTGGATCATTAACAAAAACAAGGCTATTCTTCCCTGCTACCCAACCAGATGAAAGAGGCACATGACAAGGAGCCTATTCCTTGTGACTGGTTTATATCCACATACAAACATAGGGGTGCACAGACTAAGTAATCGATGGCATAAAATTTTAAGGTCTTCTGGGTTTATTCAGAAAGACAGAGAGAAGCATCTGGACAAAATATGCCAGCTATAAATTCTGCTTCAGATGTTGACTACATCAGCAGAGAATCTTGCTGTCCAATTGTCTCTAAAAACAACATAACAACAGACGTAGAAAGAAACACTTGCAAACAGAAGAGAAGAAAATAATTCTTTAGTACCAAAAGCAGTTTTTAAAAGATCAAAGAAAAGCTGGATGAAAAAAAAAGGATAAAGTTTTCACAGACTCATAAATAGAGGTTCCCAGAGTATAGCTCAGAAGACCACTTGAGGCCTACAAATTTTCTGAATGAAGCCCCAAAAACATTTTTCAATTGTGTCCGCACTATTAAAAATTATATACATGATTTTTTTATGCTGCCTTCAGTTAACTGACTCTCTACGAGAAAAATCTCAGAAACCATAACTTATAAATTATGTTAAAATAAACCAGGAACAATTAATCAAGATTTTATCTAGCTCTATTCCCCATTGTTACTGAAACTGAACAATTAATATCAGCTATTGCTCAGAAGTTATATGATACATATAAAAGTCACAACTTAACACCTTTGACAACTTATAAAGAAAAGTTCAGCTAATTCAGTGAAAGAGTAAATTTGAGATTATGTTTAGAGAAAAGAAACATTGCAGAACTTTTCAACTCTTTCTAAAAGCCATATCATCATAAGCAAATTGTAGATGGAGAGATATGAGTGAGATACAACACAGGTGAATATTGTTTTCAAATGTGTGATAGAATTAATCCCTTTAAGCAACAGTAACAACAAAAGGAGATTATTTCAAGAAAAATATGAAGTACTAGAGAAAAATATGGATCTTCCAGTTAACCACAACACTGTATGGTTCAAGAGTGTTGAAGAGAAGTGTTATAAGAGATCTATTACAACAGAAAAGCTTAAGAGACCTTCTCAGGGAAAACAAAACCAAATAAAAACATTTAAAAGTGCCAGTCCACGTGGCATACAAAGAATGTTCACTTAACCTTTATCTTCATCCGAGAGAAATGTGACAATCAGCAAGTACTTACTGAAGGAAAGGATTTCTGTCTCCGAAGCTGCTTGGTTTGGGAATGAGTCCAGGAGAACCTTGAATGCTTTACTTCATCTCACGTTACCTTTCCCTTACTTTAATACCTTACTTTATCTGCAGGCCTGCCAGATTTACAACCTGCAACTAAGGGATGACAAGACACTCTTCCCAGACTTCATAAAATAAATATTCTTAAACTCTCACCTATGAACCAGTGATGTACTTTAGTTCATTATTATTGGTCCTATAAGAGCAGGCAGAATTTATGCGTATGCTCTTGCTGTATGCACCTTGTCAGCTTAGTTAAAAAAACACCACATTCAATATTTTTAAATTGTCAGTTGCTGTAATGACTAGAGAAATGTTATATTATTGTAAAAAGAAAGGATGAAATCCATAAAACTCTACTATAAAGTGTGGGCCACTGTATGAAATATAAATTTCAGAACCTCTATATTAGGAAAGAAAATTTGGATATAATTTCAGTCCTTTTTTGTCTTCTTTAATCTACAGAATACTAGCTGAGAATTCTGTGCAGTTTTTATGTGGTTTAACACAAATATGTATAGAAATTCACCAGTGAAAAAAACTATTACAATGCATATCTTAGAGAATAGATAAGAAAAACATCTAAACTGATATAGCAGATCATTAATTAAATATATATAGGTAAAAATATACAGTCGAAGTTTTAGAACTACAAAGAAATTAGACACGTTCATGCTTCTTGCATCCCAGAACTGAGTTTAACAAAATCAATCTCAGCTTTTGTCTGATCCGCAAGATGAAAAAAATGCATATTCAACATCAATGTGCAGAAATAGCTGATTAGTGACAGTGGTGTCTTCCCTTCATCTTTCCCCTCTGCACCTCAAGATTCTCAAACTTGGCCTATTTTGCTGGCCCAGACTGGACAAATGATCAGTTGTTGTGAGATGGATAAATATGATGAGGCACTCTTCTCTCTTGCCCCAAAACAGCTGATTTTTCATGGAATAAGTAAACATTAGATGTGCTAGAGAAAGGGAGAACCAACCTGTAATTTAACGATTAGCTCCTTTCACAGATAGAACAAAGGTTCCAATTCTTTCTGTTCTGGACACTTACTATTTTGCTAGGATTTCCTACAGAAATAGGTTTAGATAAAGCTAGTGAATAGTCTTCATTATTAAAACCAATCTGATATTTTCAGTCATCTACCACAAGGTTGTCTTCTGTTTCAGAGTGAATATTACCCATATGAAACTTTATGATTTCCTGTGCTTCTTAATATTCTTAATTTGTAAGGGCATGAGGTTTTTTAAAGGATTACAAAACAGCAAATTTCTGCCTGCTTTTGATAATTATAAGGTACTGTAACATAGAGGAGAAAAACAGTTATCATGATCAGTCCCAAACTATATCACAAAAGAACTCTTCCACCTGAAAACACACAGTAGCAATTACTCAATAGCATATATTGCCATATATTTCTAATTTTGACTCCAAAAGTTAAACATCATTTATCTAAATGAAATAAATTAATGTTATGCCACAGTCAGCCTTATCATTCAGGGTTGATTCTTTGCTGACATCGTTATTACACAAGTGTCTTCTAAGAAACTGGCATTTACCTCAGTTTGCGTAAAATAAGAGTGAGGTTTTTAGCATTGCAGGATGAAATTAATACACATATTGGTATGCAGTTTTGGAATACAGGAATTGATTCTCCCCTCCAGGACTCATAGAACAAATATTAGACATTTGGAGGTTTGTTTTAATGAACATAGACTGATTTGAGACTATCAGTGCTTTTCACACTAAACTGCAAAATGATACAAAATTTTGGGTTAAGTTTCATCCACCATGATCGGGAGTCTACCAACTCCAAAGCAAAAAAAAGAGACCAAAAAATTATATRTATAAAAAATACTATCAGAAGAATCCTACCTCCATCAAAGATAATGTTCCTATTAATGTTGATGGAAATTTGGCCAAGCATATTATCACAGGATTTGTGATGTTTCTTTATTTAATTGTTCTTTGATTTAACATACTTCAACTCAATAAACTGAGTTGCTTCCTTCTTTAGGAACTATATCAGCTGTCCAAAGAAATTTTAAAAGGCAGCAAAGGAGACACCAATGCTGGGGATTTGTGTTCATTGCTGTGTACATACCACCTTTCATCATTCCCACTTCATAGCATTTTCTTAGTCGGCAAGCCTGGCAACTCTTTCTTCTGTTCTTGTCAATGGTGCACTGGTTAGTAGCTGGACACATGTAGTCATTGTGCCCTGTAAAATCAGAGGGAGAGAAAAGTAAGGACACAGCTCTAAACAATCTCCAATTACAGAAATTTCAAGACTGCCTAGAATACTTAATCTTATTTCTCATTGAGTGTTTAGTACAGCACAGTACAGCACTTCATCTCAGGGAGAAGGTAGGGTTACAATCACAATTTGTCATGAAAGTATTGATATGGATAATGAAGCTAACATCTGTTCACAATACATTTATTCACAAGTGCTTTAGAAGTGCTGTTAAAAACAAAATGACAACTTCTACAGAATAATTAAAATAACCAACAATTAAAGCAGTCAAAAAAGAGAATAGATGAATATGAACAAATCACTTGACTTCCTTGTGCTCAGTTTAACAAATACAATGCCATCTGATCCATATGCCTCTTTTGATGTTTAACAAACAGACTGAGCAAAATGCATAGAGGTTTATAGAATGAAAAAGGCCTATGTAAGGACATTTTAAAATATCTGCCACACTTTGGGGCAGTTAAAAACAAACAGCAACAACATAAAATAGAAGCAGCAACCATTAATTTAATTGTACCTCAGGGATAAACTGATTTCTAATTCCAATTGCATGCCTACTGATATGAAGTATATGCAAAAATTTTCTATCATTGTAAATTGTTAAAATTACAGTGTGGTGCAGCCTAGGTTGACATTAGCACCTTTTCCTTCAGAGCTCCCCTTCCTTATTGATTACCCTCTACATCTCAATTCTTGTTACAAACACTGTCAGCATACCATAATTTGTTACTGCCAACAGGCCTCTATTTTAATCTCTTAAAAAGAGGTATCAAATATGTGCTTAAGTCTGCTTTAAAATTATTTTCCAACCATAGACAAAGTTCAGCAAGGATGAAAAACACTATCCAAAATGATCTTACTGGTTCTCTGTATTCATCTAAACACAACTAAGGTACAGCACACAACGAAACAATTTTACTGCAGAACTGTTTGTTCTTTCTTTCAGGTCAAGGGATCAGCTTGAGGTAGAGTAGGGTGGGGGCTTGACAAGAGGCCTTGGTCTCATCAAATCATCTATCCTTGACTACAAATTAGAAAATAGAGTAAAAATGACTATCAGATTACACCAGGAACATCTGCTCTCTAATGCTACATAACTGGGATCCAATCAAAATAAGTAGCCAAACTGTAAACTTGTTAATATGGTGACAGCAGACTACACACTGTCTCAAATAGACAGAATTATTATTTGTTAGCCCTGCTTAGTAGAATGGTATATGACCGGAAAAATCTGAATCCACAGGCTTTGCTCCAGGACTGAGGTAAGGAGATAGAACAGAAGTGCTACCTCAACCTCAGAATGAAAGACGATTTTAATTTTCAGTTCCTCTGGTATGATACAAACTGTTCTATATCTGATTCAAAACATTTCACATGTAAGAAAAAAAAGTCAAGTCAGAAAGAAAACAGTCTCAACCATATAAAGATGCAATATCTACATGAAAAGGTGATGTAAAAAAGTAAAAGCCATATTTATAAGAAAATGTAATTTTATTTGGCCACATTAAACAACAGCAAAAAAATTGTTGCACCTGTCCTCAATTGTCAGCCTTGTTTTACAAGTCAAGCTGAAATAGGATCAGGGAAGGACTGCAAACTTTAATTACACTTTTTAAAAGCAAAGTAAATCCTTGACAGTTAAAGTATCTGATCTTCATCCTAGGGAAGTTAAAAGGTAAATTCATAAAGGGAACAAGTGCAGGCCCTGAATTCAGCAAGTCATTCAGAACAACATAACACTCTAGGACAAGCAGACAAATGTTCCCGTTAAGGTCAAAGCTGAATACAAGCTTACCACTGTTGCTGGACTGCAGCCCATTAGGTTCAACACTTAGAAAAAAAGTGACACTGTGCAAAAATCAAAAATCAAGTGGAATCAAAATCAACAAGACAGCTGTCCTTTTTCAGAGTGCTTAGGTGGATGATAACCTTCTCTTTTGCTCTGAACCTGGATTTCCCTATGCAAGCTGTAAGCTTTTGGGAATAGGCTTTTGGGTTTGTAGAACAGTATACACAGAATTGTCCTATTTATGGTTGAGCCACAGACCCTATTGAAATGAACATGATTCACATTATCATATTTTTACAGTGAAATGTTTTATTTTAAATATATACTTTAAAGGTAATAATTACTCTGTTCTCATGCACAAGACCTGCACCTGCGACAAGCCACACATCTTTCAAAGTGCTTGACAAACTTCACAGAATAAATCCTGTAAAATTTCGAATGCAAAAAAGAAGGGTCTGTGTGTGAGAGGCATAATTCTTCAGATTATGAGTGCCATAACTAACTTCATTGTTTAGACTTCATACATGCTATAAATCTAGGAAGAAGATAATGCACTTAATATTTCTCACTTTTTTTTTTATTTAGTTTAACCAACATGCCTTAAGAAGACTGGAACAAACATAAGGAACCTGGAGAAAAAAAATGATAATTAGAGTTATGCAGAAGAAATGATCTAACACATGAAGGAAGAAGAGGAAAGGAAGGAAGGAATCTTTCCTACTTCTCCACAATACCATCTGGTTTCAAGTATTCAGGCACGGTAAGTAAGGAAGGAAGTTTCCTCTGTAAGGAACAGAGACAGAYGAGGGCATTCTAGCTTGGGATGACACGGAATGGGAAAAGGTAGAAGAACACAATTAAGGAAGAGGTAGCACCCAGAGACGAGCTTTAGTTTTAAGATTTAATAACTTAATAACTCTGCTGTAATGTGTATTGTCTCTTAACTTTTCTGCCTTTTCTTTCATCCTTAAGGCTTGTTTCTTGGCCAAGCTGGTTCAGAATGATTCGACTTAGAAGGAATCCCTCACTGCTGTGCATAGTTAATCTGCAAGTAGGGCACATGAACAAGTGCCCAGCTGCCCTACACATCATTTTAATGGTATCCCAAGAGTAATACGTGCTATAAGAGAGGCTAATTAGACCATTAGGGTAGTCAGTATCAAAGGAATACAGAGAGAAAGAAATGTCTTCAGTGACCAGTGATACTTTTAAAGGGAAGCATACGACACATGGACTCTCTGGTGTTACTGTTTCTTGAACGTAAGCGACCAGATAACCTGCACAAAATTAAAGATGGTGAGTTTACTAGAGTAGTGCTCTTCTATTACTTATCTCACCTTGTTTCAATCCTTACATATAAATAACCTGCACTGTCATGAACTACAAAGGATGAGATTAGGGGAGCCGCTGCAGGGACTTGTGGCGGGGGGGGGGGGGGGGGGGGGGGGGGGGGGGGGGGGGGGGGGGGGGGGGGGGGGGGGGGGAAGGTCTGCTTTTCCCAGCACAGTATATATGGTTAAAGTTAAGTACATGCTTGAGTGTTTTGCTGAATTGCAGCTTTGAAGATCTGAATTCATTTTGTCCTTGATCAGCAAGGGTGTAAATTAGGGTCATTTTACTGTATTAACAGTAATCAACATAACAACACATAAATATGTTTTTTTCTTAAATGCGTAGACAGTTGCTGTGTTATACTCCAGCAACCACCAGAATTATCCTGAGAACAAATAGTGTAAGTGGGGGGTAGGGGGGAACAATCAAACAAAATAAACTAAAGAAACCCACATGTCATCATTAACAACAAATGGCTTAATAATGTTCAATAACATTTAATTCTACAAGGCCAATAAAGGAACATTTTTAGTCAGATAAATTTTGTGTGACACCTAAACTGATGTAATTGAATCAACTCATCATATATTTCAAGTGAAACCAGTGATAACTATTATTTCTCTAACAACATGCATTCTTCATTTAATTATTTATTTATTATTTCAATCTTCACATCACCCAAATTCTTGAACTACTTTTTACCTCTCTGCATGCTGACTGTAAGCCATTACCCGGAAGCACCAGGTCATTCTATAAACTTACCGCAAGAGTGAAATCAGCAGAATTTCATATACCTAGATGAAGGGAAGGCTAGAGTGTGGAGCTCATCTGCACCTTAAAGTGCGAATCAAAGAGCTGAGTGACAAGTGGGAGGAATGGGTTATAGACTAAAGGCAAAACCTTGGAAAGAATAGCCTCAACAGCAAGAGGAAAGTTTTCATAAACTGTAAGAAAAAATGTGCCTGGACAATAGTATTGTTACATATGCTAATCCAATATGAGCAAATACTGATGTAAATTAAAAGTTACACCAATTTAAGTTAAACAGTCCCAGTAAAACTGCATATCGATTTTAAAATCCCACTCTTTTCTAACGGGTTTCACAAAAGAACAGAAGGTCATGTCTAATTCCTTTATAATCACAGACACTCAAATTCACAGCTTAATTACCCTCAGACAAGGTCTTTGGATTTGGAACTTAAGTTCTCTTAGCAACTACCTGACCCTGCTGAGAAGACGAATCCTTTTCTGTTTTTAAACTACTGGACATTACTATATGTGACAGTAAGGAAAAGGGCCTAGCAGATTGCAAAATATATCTCCTTTGCATCTAGTGAACAAATCTTCCTTTTCTGCATACCTCTGAAACAAAGATCACAGTCCCATGAGTGAATGAAAAAGGAGGAAAGGTCAAAATCTATATACTCTGTAATCTCTCATTCAGCTGTGTCACACAGCTCCCACGCTGAATGTTTATGTTCTAGTGGAAACTTCTTGTCTGCATGTGTGTATAGCACTGTTCACATGAGCAGTTAATTCAAGTCAAATTATAATGATACTCTTTCCTTTAACCTTTTCTTATGCAATTTCAAAAAACAGGAAAAATGAAGAAAAAAGAGGAACAGATATTGCATGAGGATATTGAATTTCCTGCCACCTCAACAATTTATTAACTCATGAATACATACACTGAGAAAGAGTGACATGTAAAAAGTAAAGCATTACTTAAGCTTTACTTTAGCTTTATAATTATGTAATTATATACATTATATACTATATATACATGTAATTTTATATACACACACACATATATAAAATACACATACACATATGCACACACACATATATAATTACATCTTCTACTGCAGTAGACCATTTCAGAGTTTTTCTTACTGGCCTGAGTCCTAAAATTTGAATTGCTGTTTCAACTGCTATGCCAGGATTAGGATACCATATGCAAATTCTACTTCTACTCCAACTCCATTCCCATCTCTTTAATTTTAGAAAAGATAATAAAATAGGAAGTATATTTTTTTCCTCATGACAAAGACTCCAGTCCAGATCCCAATCTCTGTAAAATCTGGCAAGGAGTGTGACATCTACTTTCTGTTTCCCTATCTGATAAATCACAATTGTTTTAAACCCTTGGCACATGATTAAACCAACAGCTGTGTTAAAGGAAAAACTCCCACAATGTATTACTCACAAGCATCTCAATATGATCCCTCCAGAGACAAAAAACATTTTCAGTTGAGAGTCATAGGCAAGCCATGGCCATCTTATTCCTGCAGACTTTAAATGATATCTCTTGTATTTTTAGCATCCCAATTTATTTGAGCTAAAATGGGAAGAGGAGAAATTCTACTACAGAAAACTCCTTCAGCTAATATAAAGAGGCCAAAAAGTAAAAACAACTGCAAGTTACACTTGTGCACGTAAACTCCAATTAGTTATGTGCAGCAGGAAAATTAATACACTTCTATTCTAATTTCACATATAACATCAATTGTTGGATGTTGAATTATGATGGCATCTATTAAATAAGTTTTGCTAGTTTTATTTTATAGTTGCATCTTAGGTAATTAAATGGTCCCTAACATTGTAAAGATCGCAAGGAGCTGAAATGTATTTATTCTCAGAGTACCTCTAAGAGAAAGTGCTGTTATTTCCATTAAACAGACGGAGGTCCAAGGGAAGGACTTTTCAGTGCACGTGACAGTGTGTGCAACGGACATGATGTTTCAAAGCACAGAGACTTTTCAGCATGGGAGTTTGCAAAACAAACTCTAGTACAGTCAGCTCCTGGTTTAAAATATTATACTAATCTGTAACATCAGCACTTTGACAAAAATCCCCTTTTATGCTTGTGCAACACTTTCTCATGCAAAATAAAAACTAGTTACACTCTTATTTCATTTATTGATCTATATCTTTGTCCCTTGGCTTGCTCATTTATATCCTTACAGCACTCATATCCTATAGCAGATTCATCGATTTTATAATCAGAAGGAACAACAAAGATTATTTAGTCTGATGTCCTGCCTATCTCTGGCCACATGTAAGAGTGGGAAGTAGCTCTGCTATTTATTACAAGGGAAGTCCGACTATTTCAATAATTTGTGTCTAAATTAAAAACACATCTTTGAGAGGCATATATAATCTTATTCAAAGAATCCAGACAATGAGAGATTTACCAGATCTGTTACTAAATCATTCCAGCAGATGAGTGCCATGCTAGCTCAGTGAGTTTTATTTTACAGTAACCCTGAACTAAATACTTCAATCAAATTTGTTAATAGTCTCCTTTTGAAACTAAATTATGCTAAAGATCACTTCACGTACTTCCAGTACATTTACTACCTTGTCATCTTACACGGTTCTCTCTACTTTGATTTCCACTTCTCAGAAGTGACTACAAAGGACAAACTTAACCTGCTGAAAGTCTGAAAGTTCATGGGAGTGAAGCTTATGAAGCTGGTTTAAACTAATAGACCCATCTTATCTAAAGGAGGTTACAAAAAGGTATTTCCCTTCACGCTCTGTAAAACAGAGTGGAACAATTAAGCACTTTCCTGATCGACACACAAACGTGTTCTCCTACAATTAGTTCTTTCTTTTTCCTAGTCAATATTTTGAAAGGCTGACAGGCATAGCACCAAGCTAGGAATAATGCGRGTTTGCAAATGTATAATTTGCAATGTATAATTACTTCTCTCATATTTATATACAACTTAAGTGACTTTTTGCCACTTTTGATGGCTTTCTTCTGGACCCTGTTAAGATCATCAACACGCTGACAATGGTATTTGTGACAATTTTATCCCTATTATTAAAACAGCCTGCAATACCTTTTGGCCCATGAGTTCAAATGGTCACATCAGCATTTCACAAATCCAATCGTTATGATCCTTGATATTCATAAAATACAGTCTACTTTTATGATGGGATTTTCAAGAGAGCATAAGGAAAGAAGCTCAGCCTGATCAGCTGAACCCACCACCCTATTGCACTGCCCGTTAATATTGCTGCTGCCATTAAACAAATGTCAGGATGCGCAAGACAAGAGTCACCATACCTTGGTGGTACAGCAGCAAGCCTTGGTATAGTACTGCAGCAAAACCTCCCCTCCCTGGCTCTCACTCCTGCTGGTCATGACTTCTTGCCACCCTCCTCACCCTCACAGTATTCCCATTCTTTCCTCCAGGGAGAACAGACCTTGCCCAGCTTCTTTCCTCTCATTCTTCCCAAAAGCCTGACAGATACAGGAAGGCAAGCAGAAACTCTTGTGGGGAAGAGAAGTCTGCATGCACTGGAATGGACACGTTCGGTGTCCTTTATTCCAAAGTGGCAGGGAGAAGAAGGAGTAGAAATTGGAGAAAAGTTGAGAAAGAGAAGGCCGGAAAAGAGGGAAAAGAGATTCCTGATTCCACTCACAACTGCTTTGCAGTTTTAAAGAGCACTAAAATAATCTCACTCATCCCTGAAAGCCCCCATCTAAAATCCTGTAGAGATTTTTCCAGATTTTTTTCCTTCTCCTCTCCACATTAAACTCACTCTGCTACCTACCATAAAATTGAATTTTTTATAGTCTGGAGAAACCTTGAGCTAGTTGTCCATATATATCTGATCATACCTGAGGGATTGGTAGTTCATCCATTTTCTGAAAAGTACATTGTTGCTGTAGTCGCTATTAACCATGTCATTGTATTCGGTTCAGCATTTAAGCATACAGTTTTTAACCATTCTGAAGTACAGTTCGGGGCAACATGAAATACTGTTTAACTTTTTTAGTTGCTTGATAGGGCACAGCAATCAAACATAATCTTCTAGAGGAAGTAGAACACCATTAAAGCTAATAATACAGGATACATTAAGTACAGTTTCCAAGGGCTAGGAATTTTGTCTAGGAAGTGGAAAAAGCTTCGGACTTGGCAAAAGAAGAACCAGTGGCCATTTATAAAATCAGATAACAATCAGTGAGTATTCTCTACTTTCTGGCAAAGTATATTGCCTAACTTCAGAAAGGCTTTCCATGTTGTCTGGGGTGACATTTCGTATGTGAGCTAGGGAAACATAGTTCAGATGATTTCAGAAAATCAGTCACAGAGAGTTCCTATCATAGTTTACTGTTAAAATAGAAGCTGATATTGAATCAGGCTTCATAGTGTCTGTCCTGGATACAGTTCTATATAGTATTTTCCTCAGAGATGGGCAATAGACCAGAGAATTTATTTTATTAAATGTTATTCATTCACAGATGACATTTATATAGGAACAGCAAAAAGACCAGACTACTCTGCTAGTGAGACGGAAATAAATCTGAAAAAATTGCAAGTCTTCTGGAGTCTACAGGATAAGAATTCAAAATTATCTTGGCAAACTGGAGATAGCAGGCAATAGTAAGGACCAGTACAAATCACTGTGTTAAAACAGTAATAATCAGATGCACAAAACAAGATGGGGAACAAATTATTAGTTCTGTAGGAAAGCAGGCTTGAGCTTATTCTGCAACACACACTGACAATGAGCGAACAGTGTCGTGTTTTTGCAAATAAGGCAAGCCCTACAGTGCGATGGACATAGACGAAGACCATCTGCTAGGCCTGTAAGGTAAAACTATTGCTCTGTTCAGCAACAGCAAAGCATCTTCATAAAAGCAATCATACTTCAAGAAAAAAAGAAAATAGGACAAACTGCAGAATGTCCAAAGTAGAGCAACCAGAAGATTAGAGGTTTGGAAAACATGCCCTGTGAGAAAAGATTAAATAAACTGGGTTTCTTCAGGTTAGGTAAAAGAGACTGAGAAAAAGATGTGATAACAGTCTTCTGTGCAGAGGGAAAGAGAACAATTTGTTTTCTGTAGCATGATAGATAGGAGAATAAGTGATGAGCTTAACCTGCAGGAAGGAAGATTCAAATTTCATAATACCCTTCAAAGATAAGGAGAGTCAAACACTGGAACAGACAATAGGTTTTTAAGAAGCTGAACAAAAACATGTAAAGAATGACATAGTAACAGTTGATCCTATCACAGGACAGAACAACAGACTAGGTCTCAAGCTCCACTCCAGCCCAATGAGTTGCTCAGACCACAAAAAATAAGGAAGTGTCTTAGATGCAAATGTCTTAAATCCACATGCTTGCTGAATGCAGCATTTAAAACTTGTTGGAAAAGTACCACATTCAAAGTTGATTGACAAGGGGAAAAAAAAAAAGTATTGACATTTGCCTGTCAATAACACTTAAGTTTCTGAAACAAGATCACCGTGTAGATCACAAGATCTGAAACAAGATAAGAATGCTGATATTCAAAATGTGCATTAAGAGGCAATGATTGGAGCATGTATTTAACTCAAGGACCTCTAGAGGAAAAAAAATACTAAGAATCATAAAAATAAAGCAAAACACATTTCAGAAGAACCTGGATGATCACAGGCTGTTGGAACTGTCAAAATAATGGGTAAACCTTTCTGTCTTTCCAACACATTTTCTACACTTCAAACTTCTAACAGTCACCTACCTCTGAAACTGGAACTGTGTTTTTCCACCCTGAGACTAGATACTGGTCTGCAATCCCCTGTTATATTGGCTGTGATTACCTCTGCATGTCTCACTTAGGCTCATGTTCTGCAGTTTTGCTCTTTCTGCTAGCAACTCATAGAATTAGTGGATAAGCAGTCTTATTAGGGAGTTTCTGTCTTCTTGACTGCAGGATCTGTGCAGCATTTGCAGCCGTTATCAAACAGATTACAAAAATATCATGAAAACAGAAGGCAGTAATGGAAAGCTAAAGGGAAGATCTCAGAAACCCCCCAAAATGACAAACTTGCAATTGCTACATTGTGGTATTACCTGACCACCCACTTATCAGGCATATTTTACCATTGAAAGTCTTCTCCCCAGTTCAGAAGAAATTATGTATGTATGTACCACTCCTAATGTTAAAAAATTTGAACTACATGCTTTCAACGAAGTACAGCTCTATCACTGTGAAGCTAAACAACTGATAACACTCAAAGTCTACTGCCAAAACTCTCCTACTTGATGTTCGGAAGGCATAACTGTTAAATACAATCCACTTTCAAGCCACCCAACTAAAGGACTTCCCAGCTTCAAGATTTCCCACACTTTGAAGACCACTACGTCTATGTGATTTAAGACATAAATGGCAGGCCTTTGAAATTCCTCAGCAAGGCTATTCATTCTCAGATGCCAATCTATTCTGGCCTGCCTTGTATCACCTTGCATCACAGATTAATTCTTAAATGAATATTTATGAAATTTGCCAGATTTCTGTGCGAGTTTACAGCTGTGAGAAAAGCCAGAGAAAGTGTGCATGGAAAAATCAGAAGGACATATGAAGGAGACAGGAAAAGAGAACTGAAGATTTTTGAAATACTTTGGCAGTTCTGAGACCAAGATATACTTCAATGTAAGGAGTTACAGTTTCATTTGTTCTAAATCCCATGTGCTCCCACTGAGGGTTCTCAGCCCCATGCACATACGCATTTCTTGGACACTAGTCAGAGAAGCAATTCCTTCCTGTCCCATACCCTTTGGTGGCTATCCAAAAAACAGAAGAATTGGAAGGAGGGGGGAGAAAGAATGTGCGAGTTACAGGTGCTTTTTAATTTGTAAATGGCATTTGCAAGGCTGATGTTGAAATGCTTCATGCAATTCTGTTATCCAAATTTTAAAGAGGTTATTGGAGGTGTGGCGGGGATCAGAAAAGGTGTTAAAGGAATAAAGATAAAGGAAGTGACTCGGAAGATAGGAAGATATACACTGGGAGACTCAAGCATTTTAGTTTACTTAAGATATCAACATGATTTGATCATAACATATAAGAACTTCCAACAAGAGACCAATACAAGATACTAAGAGGGGTTCACGGAGTGATGTGAAAGCCAAAGTAATTCAWGCTAGAAAAATAATTTTTTTAGCAGATGGGAGAACAAATCACTAGAACAAGCAATCATTGGAAGCACGCTCTTGAGCCCACAAATCAAGGCTGGTGTCTTCTAAAAGATTTACCTCCATTGAGTTACTGGGCTCTGCACATGGATAACATATAAAGTTTATACTAAAAGGAGGCCAGACTTCATGATCTAATGGCCCTTCTTGGTCTTAAAATCCATAAATATTTTAATAGAGAAGTACAGCGTGCTGTGATGTGACTGCTTGTTATGCCTCCGGATTCAAGTCAGTTGACCAAGTACATTCCTGAAGGCTGCATAGGCAGGGTGAGGAATAAAGCAGTTTGCTATCACCAAGCAACACGGTGTTCTTTGTGTCATATGATCTTTCTCTCTTGTGAAACATTGTACATCAATATCAGTCTGCACATTGTTTTCTCAAAACAAAATCACTAAAATTACTATTGGAATATAAGCTAGCAAAAGGGACTGACATTGCAAGTTTGGGAGGCATCTGAGATTTTCACCAACTGTCTGCTGTTTAAACAAAATTCAGTAATTGTATGCAGTTGAGAGACGGTCACTAATTCAGTTTGTCTTTTTAGCTTTTACTATTTGACAGCAAAGAAAGACTTTAGAATCTGAAATTCACAGAATATCTCCAGAACCATTCCATCCCCTCCAGAGGAAAATAAAGCCATCCATCTCTGGTAAGGTCCAAAGCGGATATGAGTTTTCACAAAATTTAAGTAGTTATTTATGCAAATAGGTAAACAAATGCTACCACTAGAAGAACAGATTACACAGTGAGGACAACAGATTACGCTATAAAGCTTGTTCATTGTTTGTATCCGTATTCACTTTTACCTATGGTTCTAATAAGAACTACATAGAATGATTTAACTGAAGCAGGCTAATAACATGGGACTTCATTATAGCAATTCTGTTATGAAATCTCTGATAAAAATTATAAAACAGACCATCTCTGCATCTATGTCTATATTGGGAAATGCAGCATAGAAAAGCAGAAATGTAGTGTGGTTCTCTTGCATATGAAGCGTTTTACACTATAAGCAGCAGCAACAAAAATCACTGCTTCATTGCTGAAAGAGTTCTGTATTACAGTACAAGCAAGTCCAGTTTTACCTCAAAACAGTTGAATCATATGATTTCCAAGGAATTTTATCCATATTTTAGGAATGCATATCATATATACATTCCCTATATAATAATATTTACACATTCTTCTACACACACTCCTACACCTATAGCACCTAGAAATGGATAGTATTAATCACAACCTCTTTTATATCATTATTATCTCCAACATAAACGGTGTATTTTCTCATGTATGCTGAATCAAAAAATTACCATCATTTTAGTAAATTGGGCATATGTTCAAGGAGAATATGCAACTGCGAAGGTAAATATCTCTTCCAATTCCAGCTGGAAACTCAAAGAATCCCTTAGCTCATCAAGACTGGGCACCTATGATTTTAAAATTCCTTTACAGGGCTTTTCATACCAACTGTGATCAACTGATAATTACAATTCTCTCATAAATACCCATATTCTTGAATTATTTTCTTGATACTAATGGAAGTCATTTCTTATGATAGCCATTATCCACATAAGACGTGGATCAATTGGAGAAAGTAGAGAGGCATTCAACAAATGGGATCAGAAGTCTAGAAAACATGTTCTACTGAAAGAGTTTGTTTAGTCTAAAGAAGAGAAGACTGAGGAAAGATATGATAACAGTCTTCAACTATGTAAAAGGTTGTTTCAATAAGCCTTCTTCATGCCCACAAGGAAAATGGCAAGAACCAATGGGCTTAAATTACAGCAAACACAAGCTAAATTAAAGATTAAGAAAAGCATTTTAAGGAACACTGAGACCTTAAGCTTTTCATTTTTAAAGCTCTCATGTTTAAAAAATTGTATTAGGTATGTAAATATAGCAAGAACTAAATTTACTAATTAGTAAGTACTGTAGAACAAGTAGATGACAGATCCATTGCTGAGAACCATAACAATTTGAGACTAGGGCAGAATTATMCAAGTCCTGATGCAGAGCAGTGAAACTAAATGAAACAGTCGGATTCATTTCTTCTTCTTTAATGGCCATAAGCTGAAGATCTGTGCTATACAATTACTGGATAACTAGCCCTTTACTTTTGCTTAAGGGTACTTCAATTATCACCTTGCTGCTGGGTTGTCCAAAAGCCAGTAATGCCAGTAACAGATGCAGCAATTTGATTCTGTCAACATGGTGTTGCTCAAAATGATAAAAAGTAGTAGGGAAACAAGGCATACTTCTCATACTTCTTTAAAAAAAAATGTGTCCTGGATAAGAGGACTTAGTTCAGTTTAAGCACGAGGACAGAATTTCAAAATTGTAAAATTCTAAGAATAATTAAGATGCAGTCAGAGGACTCAAAGGTTCAGCTAAAAGAGCTGTTCTCCCTACTTCACAAGTTTAAATAAATCATTCTGATGTTAACAACAGAAAAGCATTTCAGCCTTTCTTCTTCCAGTCTTGCTTATTATTGACTGCTGGCTGTAACCACTGTCTTTTCTT
The DNA here is from genome assembly GCF_003343035.1 of Apteryx rowi. NCBI lineage: Eukaryota > Metazoa > Chordata > Aves > Apterygiformes > Apterygidae > Apteryx > Apteryx rowi. The sequence goes on along the minus strand of NW_020447397.1, from coordinate 1,894,061 downwards.
AAAATCATTTAGATGAATCTGGAAAAGCAGAAATACAAGTAACTATTAACTAATCACTGACATTCAAATCATTTCACCAATGTCTCCCCTGGAGGCAATCTTTCACTTTTTTCTTTAAAGCTTGGAAAAGTTCTTGAGCTGAATGCTGGAAGTCTTACTTAACTCCCCTCAGTGGTACTCATGCAACAAAAAAGGCAATAATCACACCTTGTGATATGAGGCAAAACTGTTTCTCGCTATGCTTACTTTAAAAAAAGAGCAACAGGAATTTTTGTACGTGTATATCACCTGGAGATGTAAAAAACTACAGAGACCTAAGTAAAGCATAGTACTTTGCCAGTTTTCTATTTGGAAAGGGAGAATTTTTTTTCTATTTTATTCTCCAGTGTAAGACAGATACTAATAAGATTTTCAGTAGAATCATAATTTCATCTTACTCAGTTTAGGGGATGTTGCACAAAGCACAAAAGTATGCATTCCACAGAGTGACAGACATTTTAGTCAAGAATCACCTTGGTCACAGCAATTAACACTGCTCCTGTTAGATGCGCTCTACTCCACTGGACTCTTTGTACAGTACGCTTTTAGCCATGCCATGACTGTGAACTATATCATTCTGTATATAGTTCAAAACTCTACTTTTCTGGCAAATACACATATAATTTCATACAGGAAACCTTTCTTTTCCACATCAGCTCTCAAAAGACATCTAACATCTCCAAGTAGATGGGCTTTGGATTGAACAATCTTGCTAATGCAGCACTGAATATAGATTAAGAAATCATCCAACATGGATTAATCTTCATCTGACATGCAATTTTCAAGAAAAAGTTGTTTTGAATAAGAACTTGTTCACAGAAAGGAGCTATGCATATCCTGAAAGAGTTGTCAACTTGACCCAATATGGATTTTTAAATTAGATTCCTTACTACCTCCATGATCGGACATACAGAAGCCAAGCAGAATGTAGACAGGCTTTTTTCCCCCACAGTTGTCTGGGACTAAATAACAACATACTATATATCTGCCAATAGCATTCACCAAATACAGTGCTAAAAATACATGGGAGAGTACAGCAGTTGCTGATGAACACCCAGTAAATTTCATTCTCCTGGCCTCAGTCTGTAATCTCAAGTAGCTTCACAGTTTCCCCTAGAGTAAAGAGTTAAAGGGATTCACTTGAACTTATTACCTTGAATACTCCTTTTGAAAAAGGCTTTGCAGCCCTCACAGGACCAGACCCCATAATGGTAGCCTGAGGCATAGTCATTGCACACAGCACAGTACCGCGTCTCCTTGGTGGACTCCATGGACAGGCTCCCTTTCTCGTTGGTACTGGACATCCTCTCCCGGATGCTGTGGCGCCTGTTATCGGAGCTTGGCCTGTTAAAAACAGAAAACAAACACAAAACTCTCAGAAATGTTAAGTCTCATCCTCTCCTGAAGACTGTAGGAAAGAAGAGCAGATCTAGTTTTGAAGCAACAGAGTTGCAGCAAAAAAACTCATCTTTTATCACCCTCTGTCCTCTTCTAATTGGAAAGGTGTAGAAAAAACAAGATACAGGAGGACTCTTTCTCACAAATTAAGTTGATGTTATCAGGGCAAAATCTCCTATCCAAAGGGAGATTGCAGTATCAGTAGGTACTGTGAAAAATCTGAGGCAAAAGACACTTTATGTTTGCATCTGAATTTGCAAGCCATCTAAATCATTTATCAGGCTGTTTTCAAGTGTTATTGCACAACTAAGTATGCAAACTTTCCTTAATTGTCAAGGATACCATATTGCATAGAATTAATCCCTATTCTCATTATAATACCACTCACATGAAAACTGTAAAAGTGTTTTTTATGCAATAAGAAAAATCAGAACATATTAAAAATTGATGCTGAAGAGTTTTTGGTTTAGTAATTTACAGGTCCTCATGTGCAGTACACAGCTGAATGAAAACTGAACAAATCTATAGTGGAAATGGTAATGAGTTTACCTCTAGTAAGAGGTTATTATGGGTAGTTACTGCAGGTTTGGTAAACAAGATTCAAAAAGATGAGAGGATGTGCAATCACCAAGAGGAACAGCATCAATCTCCTTTCCATCTCTTGCTTTCCATTAGAGAGAGAATCTGCACTACAAAGTGCCCAAAGGGCAAGTACAACAGGGTGTGACATGAAGAAGCCTACTGTATATATTAATTACCCACTTACCATGCATGCTTTAATTGCTGATTAGTGAATAGGTGGCACTTATCTCGTCAGAGCCCCATCCTTTTCTCAAACACATTTATCCTGTTTTTTGAGCCTGGGAAACTGGGGGCTTTCTCTTTCAGATTCCTTCTTACATACCTAATTTTTCAGTATTCCCTCCTTCAGTGCAGCAAAACTTCCTGTGTTTTGATGAGCTGAGGTGTCTGGCACCAAGAGCACCTTCCTGCTCTAAGCCAGTACTCCCCAACAGTCTTCTGATGACTCGTACGCTCAACTGCTTTCTTTCATCTAGCCAAAATTCCCTGACGTCTCCTGCCGCAGTCCGTTGCAACTCCCAAATGTTCATACCAGCAAAAGCTACCTGGAAGCTCTCCCATGTGCTGCCAGCCATCCCCTGGAGGCACTTTTTATATGCTTTCTTCCCCAAAATATGATATATTTTCATTTAACAGCTTTGAACGAATATCACAGTCATTACAGAAACTTAGAAACACGTTAGCTAGCAGAGACTGTTACTGGCATGATTTAAGAAAGCTGCTTTTTTTAAATCCAAAGTTTTGTATCAAGCCAGTTCATTTTGAGCACTTATTTTAATATTTTTGGTTTCCATGGGACTTGTACAAGATAGAAAGAACTGTAAATGGTGAAGTGCTGATATGGCAAAATTCTGTTTTCTTGGTGAAATCAGAAAACCAGGGGAGATCAGAATTCTGACAACTTAACAACCTAAGCAGAAAAAAAATCCTTGCATATTTTAGATTTTAATGTGTAAAAAGGTGAAAACAGTATCATTAACAAACAAATTAGTATGTATTCAACACATACATGGTTGCATGTAACTACTTTTACCAACCTGCCAGACCTAGACAGTTTTCTTATTCTTCTCCATGTCCTGAATCTTCCTTTGAATGTATTTTATCTCAGTGCCTCATTTAATTGACTTCATTTTTTTCTGCTGAGCACTGATCAAAGCTGTTGTTTCTTATCTCCTCCACCCCATTCCCCATCACCTGCAGCTGGATCACTTAATCCATTCTCCCTGTATAATTTTAAATTAACCAAGATGTGCTTTAAAAATAATAATAAGTTTAGGTGTATATAAATGCAAGAACATTTTAAATATTTAGATTTAAAGAAAAACTGCAAGCAAGCAAATAACTGTCAATATAATTTTAACAGCAACAGATTATTATGTAGATTAGTTATACATGTCTACAGGATAGCTATTCATAATTTGATTTGTTTTTTCAACACTACTACAAATATGCATGTTACAGAAGACAAAATTCCCGAAATTGTTTTCATATCAAGAAGAAATGAAAATAAAGTACAAATTTATAAAGTCAGACTTTTAAAATATCTTTTAAAAAACAGTCCATTAAAAAAAACAGGGTAAAATGAAGAAAATATTGAGTTCCAAAGTAATTGGATATTTCTGTGGACATGCAGTACATTTATAACACTCCCCACTTAACAAAGCAATCCTAGTTGGATACAAAATAAAACATCTCAAATAATAACGTAAAACTAAATAGAATAACAAAATACCAAGGAGTATCTACCACAGAGTATCAGTCACCACTCACACCAGGTAATTTAAATTTCCAGCTTTTCAAAATATGTATTTTCACTCAGATCAGGACTACATTCACGAAGTCATTTTATTAAAATTACATTTAAGAAAAGAAGAGACAGAATAATAGCCTGAAACACACAATAATGCTTTTTCTATCTAGAACAGATAAGAAATCTCATGGAAGAATGTACCCTCCAAAGAGAAGAAAGGCGTATAAAGACTAGTGAGGAAGATGCAGTAAAGCCAGGCATACTCTGTCACGCTGCTTGAGGGGAGCCTACCCCACAGAGGCTGTCTGTCCTGCTCCCAGCATCAGGGCCACCTTTTCAGAGGAAGGCTACAGGCAGCTTGCTGCAAGTAAGTGCACAGGGGCTCAGCGGGGCACGGGACCAAGGAGAGGCAAGGGAGCAAGGCCACTGCTCCTGCCTGCCCATACTGCCCCTGCATTTCTCGTTTTACTTAGATCGCCATTGCCTTTCTGCTTGCCCATGCTCAGTCACATGCTTGTTATACTGAAAGACCACAACAGACCTCTAATGCAGACCTTCACAAAACAAAACAAACCCAAAGATGGCCTTGCTGGCTTTCCTCCCCAAAAATCAGTGCCACTCAAGCAAACTTTGAGGCAAGGTTTTGAAAACTGGCCTTGCAGAATCATCACATTCAGGCTCTAGGGAACCACAAGAGGAAGCAAATAAGAACGCCCCAGTCCCATCCTCCCCAGAAATAACATCCTGCCACCTCTTTCCATTTATACCAAGAAAACTTTGGATTATCGTAACTGTAGTACTTATTCGAGGGGGTGAAGAGGCAAACTTTGGGGAAGAGAGGATCCCAGTAACACAGAGCTCGCTAAATCAAAGTATCATCTCAAATTTCATCCAGAAATCAGCTGCTAGCTAGTGCACATCACAGACCACTGATGCTGTGTGTTGACAAAAAATAACAGTCTGCCCTCCATCCAGTTTTCAGTTAGGTTTCAAGGGTTGGCCTTCTGAAGAACACATTGCAATAACTTAACCCAATTTAAATAACTTTGGCAAGACCATCCTACCCAAAATACAATAGCCTAACCTTTTCAACAATTTCCTTTGTAATCTATGCAAACAGAAACAAAAAGAGACCAAAAGCTCTTGACAACTATGTTTACCAAACAGAAACAAAAAATCAAAAAGAGAGAAAGCCCCAGAAAACCCCCTCCCTCCAAAGCCCCCAGTAAACAGACTAGATTAGAAAGTAAAAAACCACAGAGAGAGCATGATTTACTCCGCTCTTCTAAATATAATAATACAGCAGACATATAAAATGGAAAGTGTTTTGGAACCTACAGTGCAGGACAAACTGTCTTCTACACTCACTTTTATGTTTTCCACCTATATCCTCTATATATGTTCACTCAGTTTGTTAGCAAATAACACACCTCTGCTTTAAACATTCACTAATTGCCTGCAGCTCTAAATCAGCTAAAGAGATCATTAACACCATGTTGACTGTAAAGTAAAAGGAATGTGTACATGAGGAAATTAGAGTTTTGTAATGTAAATTCACATTTTTACATCATAATATTCTGATTGGCAAACAGGGTGAATTTAGACTATCCCAGAGTACACAATCCATGCAAGAGTGAGGTATGGGCCAAACTATTCACAACCTCAGCTTTATCTGAAACAAAGAGATTTCATGGATAGGTGAGATTAAGGTGATTAACGTAAGAATAGTTGTTTAAACAGGTGAAGGAGACACCTTGAGAAAGTCTAGTTTTCTGAATTTACATTTATACAAACAACTTAAATCTGCAGCTGCTAAACCTTTACAAAAACAGCTTAAAGTTCCCAAAGTAAAAAGCCTCAAAACCCATATTCACTTCAAATGCAACCAAAGTCCAGCCTACTTTCTAAACACTGGACTTATTATAACCCCATTCTACTATTCAACATGAAATTAGTTAACTTGCTGTTAGAATGTGAATTCCTATCTGGTGCAAAATACTTATGAAAGATTATTTGGACAGAATTAAATGCTTGAGAATATTTAAAAGACATCTCACAGAGAAATACTTCAATAGGAATGATTGGGTATACAAAAGACCAGAAAATTGCCAAGTAAATTAAGCACCTCAAAAGTGTACTTTCAGAAAGTAGCTCTAATGAATCAAAAAAATTGCATGTTATCTAAATGAAAATTGGCTTAAAAGAGGTATCCCAAGATGTCTAGGGTTGTAATTACACTCCATATAACTTGAAGGAGAAGAAGGAAAGTGTTATACGGAGTTATATCTCAAACTGATAAAATCATGGCATATGTTAGGTTAGAAGGGACCTTGGGGTGTCACTGGGTCAAACTCCCACTCCCTGCTGGGCCAGCTTCGACATCAGCTCTGTTGCAGCAGCCAGGGTGGGTGCTAGTACAGGCCCAGGAGCCGACAGTGTTCCTTGGCTATACCTGCTCAGGTGCATCAGGTTGACCAGGGCTTCTCTTTGGGGCTGAGTGCGAGCCATCCACAGTCGGTGGCTCTGAGCACGTTTCACTCACGCAGCTAAGCTCTCTTGCTCCCCAGGACAGGGTGCTCTCATTTATTCTGGCTGCTGGGAAAGACCCTCATGTAGCTCCTACCTGCACCTGACATCACCTGGGAGAGGGCTGCTTAGCCAGGGAACCAAGCCTGGGAACATGAAACAAGGGAGAGCTGTCGGGCTGGTGTCTGGGCGTGGGCCCTGGCCTTGTTTAGTTAACTGATACAGACACAGACCCTTCTTGCTTCACTATTCTCAGCTTATTCCCTGATCTTCAGCAAGTTATTGTCTCTGGATGAAGTTTCAAAAAAGGGAGCGATTAACATTTTCCTTCGATAATGATGATGGGCCTTGCAGCCTAGTGTCTGCCTCATGAAACATGACATTTAAGTTCATCTGCAAATTCTGTATGGGATGAACATACACTCCTGAGTGAAAATAAGCTTTGGGATGAGAAGGAGCTGCCTGCAGTTCAGATCCGTATATGGGCTGCATGGCCGGCCACTGCCCTTCCCTCTTCCACAGCCTTGCACAGCTCCCTCAGCCTGTACGGCTCTTTCCACCAGAGGAAATACATGGAGAGCCCACAAGGGCCACTAGATAAGATCTGCCCAGCAGTTTCCTTGCCACCTATGGCAACACTCAGGGAGAAAACCTTCATGTTTGTTGGTTTGTTGTTCTAACCTCATTCATTTCAGGGGGTTGCCTCATTTTAGGGATTTGGATTCTCTCTTCTCCTTCTTCAGGGTGAGTGTAGGGACACCTAAACAGGCGTGCCTGAATAGCAGTGCCTAAGTCAGCATGGTGAATGGATAAGGTGGAGAAATAATTGACGTAAAGGAATGAGAGGCAATATGAAGAACTACTTCAAAAATAACAGAAGTTATAGGTGAAAGGAAGCTAAGAAAAAAGATGGCAAGAAAACCAACTGAAAATAGGGGCCGGTTCAATGCACAAGAAGAATGAAAAGCAATCAAGAGGAGATAAATTAAGAAAAAAAGACCAAGAAGTGAAGTTACACAGAAAGCGCAATATTAAAATATTTTAAACATTTACAGTATTTCACAAGGTACCAGGAAATTAATTTCACAGCCAGAAGACACTGGAATATTCTTATTAGAACTAGAATAAAGAACAATTTGATTTGGTAGCTAAAGTAAAAACTTAAGAAAAATAATTCCATATTGACCAAGAAATAGCAGCGCTGAGGACAAGCTTTGTCAACATGAAAGCAAAAATATATCTTTTTAGGTCATCGAACCTTCTTTTCCAACATGAAATCAAACATTTCCCTTGACATTAGTTTGATCATCTTCCTTCATCCTTAATTCAGGTTAATTTTAAAATGAGTGTTTGAAATACTGTATTTAGATATGCCAAAATTAAACATATCTGAAAAAAGGCACTCTACATTTATCTAAAGCCATTTGCTAAATTCAGTCTAAATCTGTGTATCCTTTCAGTCCCTTAAAATTTCATTTTTGACAAATTTAAATTTTTTTTCAGGTGTACCACTAATATTTGCAGACTGGATTAAATTCTAGAGATATGTGTGTATGCACACTCACTGCGTAGTCCATGGAGTCTCCAGAAACATTTACTGGAGGTTCCATCAACTGGAGAGAAAGGGTACCCAGGCTCCTGACTCACCTGCTTGATGTCCAAATTTGGATGGTTTCTATATTTYCTTCTCCCATAGCTTCATTCCAGCTATCAATTTTCCATTTTTTAGAAATATAAGTTAAATCATTTTGCAGTTGATCCCCTTAGTAACATAGAAGTTTGTCCAACTTTTCTGGAAAATGTAGAAGCCTTTCAGGGTGGGGGGGGCTAGTTTTTAAAAGGAGAAGGCCCTCAATCTATTTGGCAGTTCAACAGGCCTGAAATTTAAACTGGTACAAAAAATTGTTGGCAAGATAAGCTAAAAATGGGTCTTGATCTAAATATTGAAAATTTGGTTCTATTACATTTAAGTATGTGTTTTTGGTGCTAGCTAGCTGTTTCTCAATACTGTTGGAATATAAATATAAACTCAGCTAACAGGGTCATTTTCTTAAGTAAAGAGTGGTATTGTAGCTGTACCTCATGGAGCAGCCCAGAACTCAGAGTTCTGAAGCACTGGTAATTTCATTTTTTTCTTATGCACAGAGACTAATAATTTCTTGCTGTAAACAAAGTGAATACAGAGACATCCACACACATGCTTTATATAAATATACATTAAAATAAAACTAAGATTTTGAATATAGCACATGGCTGAACTACTCCTGCAAATGCAACTGAAACCTTCATTTATCCCTCCTGTGCATGTGCACACTATCTCTAATTATAAGATCGTACTTTTCACAGGGCAAGAGCTCATTCAGTGCACATAAGGTAAAGGAATTTGTAAAATGAGCTGTTACTCTGTCTTTGGTTTTCTCCTGATTGCTCAGTGGCTGTCCCCATGCTTTACTATCAGCACACTATCTGAATTCAGCTATAATGTCAGAATAAATTTCCTCCCAGCATTTCCATCGCACTACAGCATTTGAGTGGTTCAGGGATGTTAATGAATGTATTTTTCCACTACCCTTGTGAGCTGAAATGATGAAAAATAAAGTTAGGAGAGATTAAGGTCAAAAGTATATTCTGAGTTACGTAGAACCTGATTTTTTTGAGTTCTCACCACAACATACCATTTCGCATGTTCAGAGTGCTACTTCCCTTGACTACAGTTGCAAGGATAAATGCTCAACACTTGCATAAATCAGACCGTAGGACCTCCATTCAGCACAAAGGAAATAACAATAAAACACAAGACTACTTGTGAAGAGTTTGATTTAAATGACTTCCCAGCTTCACAGAGGCATTTGTGACACGTGTTGGACAGAGAATTTAGTCCTTCGGGCCAGCAACCAGCTGCCTTCACATTATACTTCTGGAAATCTTTTACTTCATTCCTTTCTTAGGTACTAGTCTTTGTAGCAAATGAGTACAGAATTTACAAAAAACATCCTATTTCACTATGTGAGCATGATTCGTTCCAGAGTCGATCCATTTCATACACTGAGACAGAATTTCACTTATGATTGTCCCATAATTATAATTATTATTATTATAATAACTGCATCATAATGTGGAGGCACAAAGGGAACATTTGCACAAGTCACCTTAATTTTGATCTACAAAAAATACTTGGTTTGCAAACATAATGTTTCTTCTGGGTGTAGTTTCTCATCTTTTAAAGAGGACATTTAGAAAAACAGAAATTTTATCCCTTGGCCATTCTTTCACTTACCTCCATCTTTGGGCTTTTCGGTCCAGGCTCAGTCTCCTTGTCCAGAAAGGACAAATTTCTCTCCACCAGTGCCTCACCTGGACTGAATCTCTCTGGCTACTTTTCCTATTTGAGGACTCCCTGCTCCAAAGCTCTCATTCCTCCTTCATTAATTTTCACTTCGCTTCGCTTCGCTTCACTTCACTTATTTTCCCAGTATCCAATCCTGAAAAGTCCCTCTCTCTATCATTCTCTATACCCTTGTATCCCAGTCTGCCATGATTACTTAGTTAATCTTAATATATAATTCTACTTTTCTTTAACCCACTCCACCAGTTTTTCAAACATGTCCTGAGATTTGCAACTAAAGAAGGATTTAGGGACCTTAGGATTATCATTTGTGGACTACATATAATTCATTAACCATAAAGGAAGGATTCTATTGTCCATAATAACTTTCTGGAAATAAAATTATATGAATTTTTATTAAGGTTGAATTTAAAATTTCAGAAGTTCTGCAATGAGCAGCTCATTATAAATGCTAGAAACTTTCAATGAGAAAAACTAAGATGTTTCAAGTCAGTCCAAACAGAATTAAAATAAGGTTTTTAAAAAAAAATCACAAAAAAAATTCTTTATACTACCTTTAGGACTATGAAATTTCATTTACCTATATTGCCCTGCTTTATGTGACTTGTACTTCTGTCCCTTATTTTCTCCTCCAGACTGGGACTGCATCTCTCATAATGCAAGCCCTTATCACAGTAATCAGTCCCACTGGAATCCAAAGATTCTGTGTGTTRCCTTTGGCCAAGACACTTTGCCCATGGGATAAAGTGGAGATCAGAAACACATCTTTAAAGAACCAATGGAGAAAAGCCAGAATAGGCATAATATGCAATAAATGCCATAATATTTTCCTGTTTTTATCCCAGAATTTCAGTTTTGAAATAGGAAAAAGTCCTCTTATTTATGTTTTGAAGAATATCAAAAACCAACACATAAATCCAGTTTCTGCTAAGAAAAAGTTCAGCTAAGAAACTTATTTTTTAATTTTCAAGGAAAAATATTTTCTGTGGGATTTTCATTTTGTAGAAAAAGCAATTTTAAAAAGTTTTGATAGAAAAATATACAAACCCCAAAATATTCTTTTTCTTTTCATACATATTTACAAATAAATAAATATATATATATAATATGCAAAAAGAATCTACAGACACATTCAGAGGGTAGACAGTTCTGCAGTCCTAACCATTCAGAGAAGTTACTGCTGACTCTACCAGTAGCCAAACTGCACTGCGATCTCGATGCAAGAGTGACATGAACAGACCTACAAAAGCAACAAACCCTGCAATCAGTGTATACTAGTATTCAGTAAGCCATGGACAGAATATCCCACAAAAGACTATATATCTAGCCCTACCTCACAAGTACTTTTTTTAACTCGCCCTTACAACATTTCCAATGAACAAGCCTCTCTCTGTGTGTAGTTAGGTGCTTCACTATCTAACGTCCAGCCCAAGTCCTCTCTGCTGCAAATTAAGCTCATTCCTTTTCGGCTATTTCCAGTTAACCTGGAGAACAATTCGGTCACTGCCCTCTTAAAACAAACTTTTCTCCTTGGAGGATTCTTGCCAGGTCTCCCCTCAGTCTTCAACCTTCCTTCCACAGAGTCTCTTCTTTAGCTCTCCTATCCTCTTGTTGCTCTCATAGGAGCTTTGTCTACACCCTTCCCAAAGAGCGCACCCGCAAGTGGACATGAGGGCAAGCCCTCCCAATGAGGGCTTGCCAGTCTCTACTAAAACAGAATATTTACCTTTTCATCTATTTTTACTGTACACGGTGCTCAGAGAATAAAATTTGCCTTTTTGGCAAAAGAATTTTACTATATTTAGCTTATGACCCTCTCTACCCATTAGCTCTTTTTCTACAGTCTACAATTGTTTTTCTACAACCCTTTTGTCTAGCCAATAAYACCACAGTTATTGTACTTGTGCATTAGACTTCTACTTCCTAAAGGCTGGGCACTGCACTGACCCTTAGAGAATTTCAGAAATATTTAATGTTTCAGATTCCATTGTGGCAAGCAGCACTAGAAAAATGTTCTTTTATATGCTTATCTATCAAGTGGCCCATTTACAGATGTCTGCTACTTTTAACAACAGGCAAATGTCATCTGTTTATTTAAAAATCAATGGTACTATTTTATCTTTGGATTAAAATAAACAGTACAAATTATTGCTTTGATGTAGTATTTTTGTCCCAGATCACTGGACGTCCCCCTATTCATTAAGGTACAGTTTCAGTGAAATAAATACTTGTTCCCATTCCCCAGGATCCAAAATTGTGACCAGCCAGCTTGCTCAGGGTCTCTCATTCCCTCCTCCTGCCAGGCACAGTTTTGTCTGGTGCTATCTGTCTCTGACACTGTCTCTCTCATTCAGTTAGGCCTCTCACAGCCTGTGGTCTATGAAGAGCCATATAATCTCAGGAAACACCTTAATCCACTGCATAAAAGCATGCCAAATGTGATGAAGAAGCTGCTGACAGACAGAGAGTGCATGTGGGCACAGCATAGATAGGATTTTCTGGAGCAATGTGGTGTTGGTGTGTGGCTGTGTGGCTCTGGGGACAGAAGCAGCAAGAGCCTGAGTGTGGCAATCAGCTGTGCCCAGAAGTATGTCAAAGTGGAGGGCCTGACACTCAAAAACTCAGGGAGGGAAAGGACATCTGACATTAGTATAAACAATCTGAATAAGATATGTTCTAAAAGCTGGAAGCATTAAAAAAGGCTCAGCTTTAACTGACAGTCTCTGGTGTATACCCTGTTCAGCTTTCACACATTTAGAAATATCTATTCACCTTTGTCTCCATTAAAGTTATGCTAAGTTTCAAAGGATAGGCTGAAAAGTTGTAGTATTGCTTTTTTATATATATAAGCCTTAGATTTAAAATACGACTTTTGTGAAAAAGCTGAAAATCAGGCTTTCATGTAAGAATATTAACATAATGTCCAAAACAAATCTTTTCTCCAGGTTTTGCTGTTTCTAGACAACTTCCTTCAGAGTTACTCACTTCACCAGACTAAACTCTTTCTCTTCCAGGAGATCATGCTCATGAACCTAATGTTCGGATGAGCTAGCAGTCTACTCAAATTCTGCAATCTGGAGGGAAAAGGTTAAATGCACTCAGTAGGTTAGAAAAGGGTGTTTCAGGAAATGCTGCCAGTTTCTTACACCTAGCTCCAGACTATTTCAAAGGTAAATGCCAGCAAAAACACAGGAATCAGTCATAAATCTTCCCTCACCATGTCTTTCTAGGGCTTTTATGGACTCATGTGTTCCTTTTATTCTTGGGCAAGCCCTCTTTCCAAATATTTCAGATACACATGATAAGACTGCAGTTTAACGAATCACCCAAAGCTTCTTTAAATTCTTATAAAGAAAATCTTTCAGTGATCAAAATGAATTAGGATATTTTGGAAAAAATGTTTGAAGGAAATAAATGCTATCTTTTACACCAACCTTAAAAGCATATGTTAAATATTAATGCAGACTGCATACCACAACATAACAATTCAGATTACAATGTTTTAAAAACTGCAGTATTAACTGAAACTATCATTTCAAATGGATATTTTTCCTAAAATGACAGTTTCCACTCAAAATGTAACTTTAAAGGATATACTTCATTTGAAAATGAGCTTTTGAAATAAAACAATGTTGCAGCCACATATGGTCCCCACAGAGAAATCAGAGGGCTCTAGGGCACAGGAAAATAAACTTCCATAAAATAAAAGACTATTTAAAGTGGTGCTTGTAAATTCATCAAAGTGCAAATAGCCTTCTTGAGCTAGCTGATATATAAGCACAGAGCAAAAGACAAATCCTTTCCCAAAGAGTTTACCACCCAAGCCATCTATAACACCCTATGCCAGCTGATAGCAAGAATACAGGAAAAAGACTAAGCAGAAGTGCCATGCCTGAAGACATGATAAAGGCAGGATATGGGGAGGAATTTAGGAACTTGGGAAAATCTGCTCCTAACAAAAAATAAGGCACAGCTGTCATCTGCATGTAAAAATGCTTATGTATCTGTGCGAGAAGATGTGGCTTATCCACAGCTCCTTGCTCAGGCCCAAAACCAGTAAACCCTAGGAACAGAGCCTTTGAAGTCCTTGGACTAACAATGCACAGTCTAGGGCCTCATGTTGAAGCAGATTAGATTAAATGATTCAAACACCCTTCTGCTACTATTCCTAAGAGTAGATAAGTGTATAAGTGGACTTTATACACTTATCTACTCTTGTATAAGTGTATAAGTGGACTTTATACACTTATCTACGCTTGTATAAGTGTATAAGTGGACTTTTGTGGGAGATAGAAACAGGCAAGAAAAAAGGCATTCCTAAACGTATGGACCTGTTAATGCTTAAGCCAGTTTCATCAAGCCAAGTTATTAGTACATGGGACCTGCACAATCCTAGTAATGCAGAGCAGATTATCTTCCTTGTGTAGGCCACAGCTAGCCTGCCATATCAACAGCAGACAAAAGCCTCTGCAAGACTGGAAAATTGCAAACTGTGGCTCAAGACTTGGCTGACAGCCAAAAAGACAGAGGAACCGATCCTAGCTGCTGCCCATATGCATGTAATACATGTCCTAGAAACTCGAATGTGACTAATCTCTTGGATGCTTTAAAGTATAACAAATGTAACAGATGGGAAAAAAGCAGATGATTGAGCACATGGTTGAGCGTTACGGATCAAAGGACAGGCAACAAATGCATGATGGATTTGTCATGTGACAAATGCAAATGAAGAGCCCGTCCGAAAAGACGTCATACAAACCAGTCATTGCATGCAAGAAGGGCTGTATTTCACCTGCAGAGTTGAGCTGTCAGAAGCTTTAGCAGGACTATAGTGCTGTCAAGCCAAGAGAATATCCATGCATTTAGCTTGTTATTTACCCTTCTTCCTCACTTTAGAAAAATGAATAACAAATTGTGTCAACTTTCAGTCTTTAGAGGTCTGGATTGTAGGTAGGGGAAGACCTCAGAGTAGCATGCTTTAGTTTGCCCTTGCATTCGAAATGTAAGCAAGATGGATGGACAGATATATTATGCCTCACAAAATTTGGGTAGTTCTGGAGGGAGGAAGGGGGGCAGGAAACATTGATCCAGCTGAGGTACTTGACTTGACATCCTCTGTAAACTGGTGAATTCTACTTTACATGCCAATTCTTTCTGAGAATCTTAATAAACAGTAAACCATGTGACAAACATGTTAAGAGTCTGAAACAGAGCAATAAAGGCTGACAATGCCATGTAGCGTAGTTCTAATGTGTGTGCTAACATTGTAAGGCCAGGCCCTGTTGACACACAATGAAATAAAACATAACTTATCTATCACATTTGTCATAGAGGAGCTGTTGAAACAGAAAGATAGTTGTAAATAAATATAAAATATAGTCAAAAGTATACAAAATACAAAATAAATTTAGTAAGGAAGAATTAGAATCTGAACATACTGTCATATAAAGGGTACAGTGTGAGACAACCCCTGCCCCGCAAACTGATTTTCAGAGTTTCTTACATCCTACAGTTGTCCTTCCCATCAAGGAGGGTGGTGAGTATTCAGCACCTCTATCAATCAGGTCAGAAGTTGATCGTGGAGGCCACTTCTGAAAATTTACTGCTAACGGCTACAAAGGTTGTCATTTTTCTGTATGTCCAAGAAGCTCTAACTGCAAACTACTGCCACACTGAGCAGTCTTCCTCTTCCTTCATTCTTGCTCTCCCTTCATTTTTCGCCAGAGACACTTATGCCCAGAGTAGCAAACTAATCCTATTCAATAAAAAGTCACAAGATTGGAGGCAAGGCAGGGGGCCGAAAGACCAGAGGAGGAGGAGAGAAGGAGTCCATCCATGCCTTAACATGGGCTTGCTCACGCAGGCACATGAACCATGACCAGAAGTGTGACAGGAGAAATGCCTTGTAGTGGCAGCTTTTGGTTAGATCAAATATTTACATTGCAACTATATAAAACATTAAAATAGCAAACTGAAAGTCTGAACTGTGTTCTTTTCCTCATTCTTCTGTATCTTCCCTTCCCTGCCTGCAGACTGCAGATCTGTTCTGTGCTTCCTCATGTACATGTGTGAGGCAACTCTCAATCATTGGGGGCAACTGAATAGTAAATAGTAATTTTTACATATCTACCTTATCTTAATTATCCTGAAGTATCTGAATTATTCCTTCAGAGAATGTCCACAGACACATTCACTATGCTGACTATACAATAGTAACCAAAGAACACATGGCTGTGGGCTGTGAGTTGGCTACATAAATATACGTCCTCCTGCATATAGCATGTATTTGCAAAATTGCTTGTTGACATGCTTGGGGTAACTTACACAGCAATGCGTGAAAAATGAGGTCCGTGAGCAATCCATAGACTGCCCTTTGTGTTGCTGCTAATTTTGTTGCTAGACCTTAAGAAGTTGTATTTTGTTTTTGGCAAATACATGTCATCCATTCGTGTCATTTCTTATTCCTCATAGCAACAGAGAATAAGCCAGAACGCTTGGGAGGTGCCGTAATATAGCATCTCATTAATCTTCCCACTTTTTATTGTTGGTAGACAGTAATTGCTCCCTGCCCTATAAATTACAAAGGAAGGAAAGAGTCTATTAGATAGACAAATTCAAGAGGGATTAAATGTACACTATTACGGACACAGCAGCAGCACTTTCATCATGCCAGTTATAAACAAATTATCACCTACTCATATGGCACACAGATAATACCAGTGCACTAGACACAAGGAATCCCTGCTGAATCTTATCATTTTTCTATTCCAAACACGCATGATTCTTATAAATGAACTAAAAAACAGGTTTCAACCTCTCTTTGTTGCATAATAATTTCTCACATGGCTACCTATAGCAAAAAAGCCACCTATTTACTCATTTCTAGTCCAAATATTCAAGGACATGTTGCATACAGTTGAATGTTGCAAGCATATATTGCACTAAGCTTGGCACAGCAAACCTATTAACCACCACGATCCCGCACGAGTCTCAACAGGAAAGCAGCCGCTAACAACAGAGCTGAGACTGGAGACCAGCCGCAGCGCTCCCCTCCTCACCTCTGCTGGGGGCAGGCAGGCAGGACCTGCCCGCAGGTGCTCACTGCTCCTGGGGCCATCTCTTTCGGACGAAGGGGAGGAGGAAAGTAGCTTTTCTCGGTCCCCAATAGTGGTAGCCGCCAGCCCCCTGAGCCTGCAGCCCCCTCTGGGAGTGGACCCCTTTCCTCCATTCCTGCCATACCCTCGACAGCTCAGATGCATACCTGTCATGTCCAAGGGATGAAAAATAGGATTCAGCAAACTCTCAGTTGGGTCTGAGCAGAAACCAGTAGCTATAACTCACCTCTCTTCAAAACAGTCTGGCAGATTTTGCATTTCCTCCTACCATCATGATCCCAAAAGCTTTCAAGACTCTTGATTAGATTACAGAGATTATGCTTCCAGAAAGTCAGGATTAATGACCTGAACGAGCGGCAAGTTAGGGCATAACTTCAGGCTCTTATCCAGACTTAATATAGGCTTAATATGACCCAAATTAAAGCTTGATTTTCAAACAGTCTAAGCATTCAAAAGTATATTCCTATAAACAAAATAGGTCAATATTTGATTCATTGCCTAAAGGTCTCTGTCCTTTGATTCACTTCTGTTTCTTTTCTATTTTCATTCTAACATTAATAAAAAATATTTTGAAACTTCAATTATAATTTTAAAATTGTATTGGCTTTCTTCACATGGTTCCATTTAGCATCTCAGGTACTCATCTTTGGATTCAAGAGTGTAGCATTAGATATTCAAGTCTAAAACCATAGTCATTTGATTTCACATACATATTTATATAAACTTAGAGGTCATGAAGCTAAATAATTTTAACCAGCAACAGTCTATTGTCAAGTCAAGAATCACAGAGAGTTTGAATCAGGTTGGAACGTATAATATGTAAAATGGAAAGGTAAGCCAACAGTGTAGAGGTTCAGCATGAAGAGGTCTTGGTTGTGTCTCATTCACCAGTCTCAGCGCTGCTCCACAGATCCCAGGGGGAACTGCCAGATAAGTGATCTCTGCAATTCCTGTTTTCACTTGGTGAGGAAATGTGGAGAACCATCTGCATTCCTAGCGCGGGACCTCAGCTCCGCTCCAGCTCCAAACGCTCAACACACATCCCACAGCAGCTTAACTATGCAAGTGTACACGTAGCAGTAGGCACTGAAAAGGTAAGTAAGTGCCTCTTACCTGTGCAGCTCTGCGCCAGGGTGCATAAAGGAGGGCTTGCTGCTGCACATGCTAGGGAGTCAGGAGGTGAGAAAAAGACACAGGAAGCAAGAGAGGGGGAGAGAGAGAGAGAGAGAGAGTATCCTACTCCAGATATGATGCAACTCTGAAGACCTCTGAGCACACACCTCACTATAGAGAATGGGGCCCTGCTAAGGACCATCAGTTTGGAGCTGAACTCGTAATGTGAAGAATAAGTACCTGCAAATAGTTTTTGGTTTAGATGTGATTCATGCTCAAAGGACCATCAAGCAAACAGTTCAGGTTCATTTAGGGTGACAGGAGAAAGCTATCTGAATCAGTTTTCAGCTTGAATTCAACTCCCCCTGATGTATATGTGCAGACACAAAGAGCAAAAGAGCTCACAGAAAAGAAACTGAACTGATCTCAGATTTTGTCTTAGGGACTTAAGCAGTTGTTATTACTATTATGAAAAAAAAAAAGTGATTTCAAGTTCAGCAAGATTCCTAATGCAATACTTTTTCTCCTTTAAAATCCATGAGTTCCCTCCAAAAGCACTGTGTAGTAACTACAAAGAAGTAATAAAGTAGCCTTGCTAAATTAATGAATTACAATAATTCAGTCTTTTGTTATGGATACAGTGTACTCTCATTATTATGAATTCATTTAGCACGGAAATACACTTAAAATGGGCTTATAGATTAGATCTACACAAAATCATATTCAACAGGAACTGCTCTTTTTTAATGCAGTGCTAATTCAGATCAAAATTAGCCTTCAGTTAATTATATGTTAGTCTGCTCTTGTGTGTATCTGAATAAACTGATCTCAGACCCTCTGATTGCAAGTATAAATTAATTTTGTACTGCATCATCTTCTGCAAGACTATTCCTTCTATACAGCAGCTGTGCATAAGTCTAACAGTAGAAATGTAATACCAATGCTCTCAGAACATCCGAGGGTTAAACAGGCAAAGAAAAGAAGAGCTTGAGAGTGCTGATAGTACTGAAATGGGGATCAAAGGAGTAAAAGTAGCCCTTCAATTACTTGTTCCCCATGACATTTTTACTGTAGAGTCTTTACTGTAGAGTCTGTAGAGTCTTACACAGATAAAAAAGCTGGACAGCACACTCTGTACCTGAACATGTCCCAGCTGCAGAAATACCTGCACTAAACATTACTCTAGTGATTCCCATGTAATGATTCACAGTATTTAGTACATAAAACCCTCTATTCCTCAACTACGCTGAGATGACAACTGTGTAAAGTAAAGCTGGTGATTTCAGAATTACTAAGCACTCAAATACCTGACCTCCTTCTTATTAGATCCATGCTTCCTTTTTTGTTTCTATTCAGCATATTTTAATTGGACTAACGTATGTCTAGCACTAAACTTCTTTGTGAGTCTCCCCTCTCACAAAAACAGTCTGGAATAGCTCTTATGGCCAGACAGTTAAAGCTACGATGAAAGCTCTGAATTTCAATCTGGGATTCAAATTGGCCATATGGCATAGCCCTTTTCCTAATTTTTTTAAAATTTTCCCCTTGATATCATCATAAAAGGATCGACTAGTTGGCAGACACTGACGTGAGGAATTTCTCTGGGACAAAGAGATTTTCCCCAATGAACTGGAATCAGGTCAGCTCTTCAGAGACCACCTCCAGCGTTCATTCATTTTAAGCCACTATGTGACTGAAACAGTGTCTTGGCAGAAATCATGAATCAGAACTGTTGGAGAGCTATTCTCACTTATATCTCACCATATCTCCTCTGTCACAAGCAAGACAACTCATTCTGCTCTGCTCTCCTGGGTTTTATTTGTGAAACTCCTCAGAGGCATAACTCAGATGCTGGGCCAGTCTCTTAGGCAATATAGCTTTCAGGTTGCTTGTCATTTCCAGACTGATCCACATTTGTTGACAATAAAGTGAGTTAGATAGAGAGGAAACAAGGCACGTATGAGTCAGAAAGTGGGTCATACATGAAAACAGCTTGAAACTATTAATACCTAATGCTGCCATTTAATGAATAATAAAGAAGCTGGTGCTAGCCATACAGTGATTTTCTAGTTCTTCTTCAAAAGGCAGTTTTGGCTAGATAATTTTCCTGAATGATTTTGAAAAAAGAAGGGGTACAGACAGCAATTATTATTTGCTTATATACTGATCTTTGTACTGATGCATATCTCTTCCTCTGAAGAGTAAGATCTTCTGTGCTTTGCTGAAACAAAACCAGCAAAATCCTTAAATACAGAATACAAGAAACTGAGAACACAGGAAACTGAGAGGCTTATCTCAAAGAGTACATGTCAGAAGGAAATTAGGAGACATGAAAAACTGGTGCATTAAATCCTTTTTCCTGTGCAGTCATCCCTTATCTACCTATGAAACAAACGATGCAAGGTAACTGAACATGCAGTTCTATATGAGGACTGAAATGGAAATTTATTTATGCTGCACTTTTTCTGTGAAAAATATTTGGTATATATGTTTCACAAGCCTCTATGACAGATTGGTTTTGGTCTGTTTAATAATATCATCATTAGCTTCCAAAATTATACTGACTGAACACCTACTCAATATTTTGGATGTTTGCTCCCTTGCTTGTATGTATCCCCATGTATTCTTTTTTACACAGTATTCAAGCCTGCTCTACTGTCTTATTGATTTTTCCATGTGTGACTTTCAATAGCACTCGTCATTATAATAGCTGGGTAATTCACAGAGACCAATTAGTGTTTCTTCACAACGCTCCCATGTGGTAAAGCAGCAGTATCTTCATTTCATGTTAGGAAAGTAGGCAGAGAGAGATAAAGATATATGTACACAAATTTAGTTCTGGCACGTCTCAGCTTTGGGAAGTCTGATGTTATAATCTTAATGATGTTACTTTATTATATATTCTCTATATGCATGGGAAATTACCTAGGTTTCAAAGAAAGCAAACCAGCAAAACCCAGAAAAAAAACAAAACTCATTGAATCATTCTGAGTGGCAGTCAGTGTTTTAGGAGCGATGGACGATTACATCAAGAGCACAGACCTCGGACACTTGGGCTATTAGAGTAACTACCAACCAGGGTAGTCTATTACCTTCTGGGTGAATCAGTACCTGACAGGAATGAAATACAGAAGTTTCACACGTTTACTGGAAGGGTGCTCTGCATAGCCACAGATCCATATTCCCTTTTCTCCCGCTCAGCCTTTTTTGCCCCATGCTCTGCAATGTGAGCTTGCTCTATTTCAAGTCTGTTTATAATCCCTGGCTCCTGCCCAAGCCTCAGGCCCGAGTACGTCTCAATTCCATTCCTTCCTCTGTCTCTGGCTCAGTCGTCTTTCAGAGTTTCTCCTTCTAGTTTACTTCCCTGGTCCATCCCAGTCTCTTCCAGTTCTTTACACCATCTCTGCTAAACTGCTCCCTCATTTCTTTGTCCCAGTTTTTTCTGCTAGTTCACAACAGCCCACTACAGCATCCTCACCTGAGATTCAGAGTTTCTACCTTATCATCCCCACCAGATCTCTTCACTGTCCTCATCCTGTTTATCACAGAAATCTCCTCTTTTTATGCCCCTTCCCATCCTACAAGTCCAGTTTTTGACTTCATTTAACTGCTGTGGCTTTTGCCAAACTGTTTAGACCTAACATAGGTGAAGCAGGAAGACACTGAAAACAGAAGAAAAGCTGCTTTTCTCATGTTGTAGCCAAACTAGTGAGATACTGGCTAGACACATGAACTATAAGGTGGGTGTAAAATGGCTGGATTGCTGGTCTCAACAGGTGGTTATCAGCAGTACAAAATCCAATTGCTGTCCAGCTACTAGTAGCATTCCCAGAGATCAATACTGAGGTGGATATTTTATTAACACCAGCAACAAAGGAACAAACTGCACCCTTAGCAAGTTGATGAACAATACCCAATTTGGAGGGGGAGGGTAGGGGGGCCAGAGGGGTTGATACACTGCAGAGCCAGGCTGCCAGTCAGGCTGGAGAACCGGCTGACAGGAATCTCGTGAAGTTCAACACTGCAAATGTAGAGCCCTGGATCCGGGACAGGATAACTCCTGGAGCAGAACAGTGGGAGACAGAAAGCAGCCTTGCAGAGATGAACCTGGGGGTCCTGGTGAACAAGCTGAACAGGAGTCAGCATGTGCCCTGCCAGCAAAGAGGGCCAAATGCATACGAGGCTGTACTAACACAAGTATCGACCGGAGATCAAGGGCAGTGATTGTTCCCCTGCCTTTGGTACTTGGTGAGACTGTGTTCAGTTTTGGGATCCCAAGACAGTCACTGACAAACTGGAGTGAGACCAGCAGATAGCCCCCAAGATGATGAGGAGGCTGGAGCAAATGACATATGAGGAGATGCTGAGAGAACTGAATGTGTTTAGTCTTAAAGGAGAAGGCTAAGGCAGGATTTTGTTGCTATCTTCAAATGGAATGGGAGAGTGTAAAGGAGACAGAGCCAGACTCTTCTTAGAGGTGCACAATGAAAGGATGAGAAACAACTGACACAAGTTGTAGCAAAGAAAATTGCAATTATACATTAGGAAAAAGTGAAAGTTTTTCACAGTGAAAGTGGTTCAGCACTGTAACAGGTTGTCCTGCAAGGATGTGGAATTCTTGGAGACATTCAAAACTTAGCTGAACGAGGTCCTGAGCAACTTGATCCAGCTTTGAAGTTAGCTCTGCTTTGAGCAAGGTGTTGACCAGATAATCTCCAGAGGCCTCTTCAAACTTAAATTACTCTGTTCTTCTCATCTTACAGTAACCTGCCTCAGCCAAGAGCAACAATTGCAGGGAAAGTCTTGTTCAAAAGCCATATAGCTGTGCAAGCAGCCTCACACATTCTGTTAGAGAAGGGTTTTGCAATCAAGTCATTATAGAACTGCTGACAGAGGATGGAGTGTGCATGATACAGATGAAATTTCATATAATTTAGCAATCAAATGCAAACAAATTCTCACTGCATAAAGTAAGACCCTTACAGAGATTATAACTTAAACAGGTTCTCTGGGGAGAAACAAATAAAACATCCCTGACTTGACAGCATCTCCATACTACCAAATACCAGAGCTTTATCTATAAAACGGAGGTGTCTGGGCTGTCCAATGAAAAAGTTGCCTTTTTTTTTTTGACAAAGTTATCTTTTATATATATAAATAGATATACGCATAGCAAAAGAGCAAAATTTTCTTTCCCCTACCTCATATCCAGAAAGTTGAACACTTTTTGTCAAAATGTTAAAGAATAATTCAACCTGAGGCAATTACCTGAAAATATGAGCCACAGCTGGACAGCATAAGTAACCAAAAAGAGAGGAACCTAGGCAGACCTAATAATAAGCAGCATTACTACAGATCTGCCTGTAAATACAGTGGAGTTTTCCTCTGGGGTGTTTAAAAATTTCTCTGAGAATTGCATTTATTTTCATCTTGTTTGTTATGCTTTCATCACTTGGATCAAGAAAAAATAGTAATAGTAGCTTAACTTGCTAATGTGCAACCTGCTTTAGCAATATTTGACTTCTTAAACTGCAGTATGCCTGGTATGTATTCTTAATACATGCCTGTTACAATTCTACTAGTTCTCAACTGTTGCCATTAAAACCTTCAGTTATGTTATTTTATATGGGTTTCTATCTCACCCTGTTTCTCCACAAACCTTGTTAGAGTGTTCTCATGTTTTTAAGATTCTGCTGAACCACCATTTGCAGAATTTGCATTCTTTTATCTATTATCGATACCCTTATAGATGAAAATTAGGACTACATTTCTCATTGCATGACATGAAAAAGCCAGAAATACTTTTCTACCTACGTATCCTAAATAATCCAAACTTTGCAAAACTACTGCAATGTAATAAATGTGCTACAGGGGCTCATATGTTGGCAACATACACATTTTTCCTTGCTTGTATTTATCAGTTGGACTAAAAGAGGAGTATCATTTTACTGCGGAATAGAGTAAACAGACAAAGCTCTTCTTTAACATATTAGTTCCCTAAGAATATCTAGATCTGGCATACATGCTCAGCCATAGTATTCTTTGCAACTGCTAACCATTCCCTGGATACAAGGATTCTGTGGTATATAATTTGAAACAGGGATCTCACTGTCAAGTTCAAAGTGTAACCAGTAACCAAAGCAGGGAACACTAACTTGAATTATTTATCTTTGGACACAAGCTGATACAAATTACTGAGTAATAACTAGGTATAGTGCTTGATCAAGATAGCCTGTAGTACAAGACAGTATAACAAACGTTTTAAATAAGAATGTTTACTAGCTTTATAATTGAAAATATAGATGATGATATTATATTACATTTTAGTTTTGTCGAAGATCATTTTTTATAGTACTGGTCTTCAATAGCAGAGTTAAAAGATGATCTTTAGAGTTAGCACCTTCTAAGCTTACATCTGTACACAGAGCAACTATGGAGAGGAAAATAAACTGTAAGTGTCTAAAACTGGAATATTTTTCATGGATTTGCAAATGAATAGATCTTGCCTCACAAAGCTGAATTTCATTAAAAGTTCTAAAAATTGAAAGAAAAAAGAAAAAAGGAAATAGAAAGAAAGCAGTAGATATATTCCAATTTTAACTGAGCTATATCTAAAGCAGGCAGTGGATGGTGTCTGGAAAATACAGCATGAGTTTCCTAGTCTTGTTATTTAAGATTTGTGGCCTAAATTTTATTCTGCATCTTCTTCTGCCACTTTTTCCACAGCACCTTCCCAACCATTTGCATCTACTATGAACTGAGACTTCTTCTGTGCTACAGTAAATTTCCCCTTTCCCTTTCTTCCTAGTTTAGAGACCCCATTGTATCATCTCAGACAGCGCTCCATAATTGTGGCTTAGCAGCACAAATCAATATTGAAGCAGGCTGTAGTGAACAAAGCAATGTTTTGTAGGACCACATGATAGCATGTAATAAAATAATAGAGCACTGCAGCACAGGCTAATAAGATACTGAAGGACCTTCAATGGAGAAAGACAGTTTTTTCTTAGGAAATCCAGTTAAAAGTAATTTCCCTAGCTGGATGATTAAGATGGAAAAATATACTCCTTACTCACACAGGTTATGAGCAGGAAGTTAAATACGTGAACATCAAATGCAGCCAAGTGTTGCCTAGAAGTGCACTAGTGTGTCATCCTCAGAGGAGGAAGAAGGGTCTCCTTTGCAGCATTCAACAGTTACTCTACACAGATGCTTCTGTCTGAGTCCTGGGAGGTAAGTTTTGACAGTCAGCAGTGCTTTGAAACAGCAGCATGTAGAAACAGAATGAGATATATTCCATCAATATTGTCTGGCATGAACTAGGCTGTGCTCTTGAACAGCAGTTGTAACCAGGAATAGAAAGGGATACATTCACTTTGTTATGCAGATAGGAATGAACCACTGTAGTCCCTGACACATTTAGTGTGTTGTAAAGCATATTCTGAAGCTAACAAAAGAGAATCCTTAAATTGCAGGATTAGTAGAACAATAGCAGGAAAAGTGCTTTAGGGAACTTTAATATCCCAAGAAGGAGAAGGATGAACAAGTTGTCCAGTCAGGTGACAAGTCAGACTCATGGACTCAGCCAAAGCCCACCTACCTGAAGCATTGAACATAGTAACTGACCTCCATATCAAGGTTTTAACTGAATCTAAGCCTTTCTACTATGAATGGGACATTTCTCTAGTAGATGTCTTCTTGCTTTCATGGTACAAGTTGGACCAATAAAGAGCAGATATTAAGTGTGATTAAGAACAATTACCCAAGCATTTTATCATTAGGTGCAATGATTCTGAGTGAAGTTTCTAGGTCACTGGTGTACAAGATCAGTACCAGGTGGTCTTGAAACTGGACTGGAGGCTGAATGACTCTGTGTAGTACAGTATTATTAGGGAGCTACTGGGCTAATCAAGTATTTACTTGTTCTCATCTTCAGACTCTTTTGGGGAATCAGGAAAATTAGTAGGAATGCATACATCATCTCTTCCATTGTTGGAAATTCTGCCCATAGAAGGTTAACCGGATACAGGCAAAGCTGTTCATGGTTAGCCATCAACTGCTTACTTAGGAAGTCTTCTTAGTTACTTCTGACACTCAACCTTCACTGTTATTTTCTTTTGCTAATGGCTTCCAAACAATGAAAATAGAGGAGGCATCTTTTCTTATTTACACAGACCCTGGTTGTTATGTTGTTAATTAAGATTGCCCCTATAATGGTTGGAAGACCACTGGAAATGTTATGTACATCTATCTAATGAGATCTATGTTTAGGACATTCATATTTAACCTCCAAGTTGATTGAGGACACTGTTTCTTTAATCAAGTAAAAGGTTAAAATAAACTGCCCAGATTGCTCTTGATTAATTTGTTAACAATATCTTTGTCAAGAAGGAAGTTTATTCTGCACATTAAGTATGATTTCATTGTCTCTAATATGTATCACTGTAAGTATGTAGTAGATTAAACCTGGCAAAGAGCATCTCCTGTTCTTAGTTTTGCACTGGAAGGAGAGAGATCTTGAGTCAGATGATGTAAGAACCCTCCCAGCAATCAGAACCTGAACTTGACAGAAGAGTAAAAATGCCTTCCCTGATGTCGCATTGATCAGTGTTCCTAATGAGCTATGGTAAATGATGACCTATTGCAGTTCTCTGGAAAGCTCATCCAAATAAACAGGGATAGTGTACAATCTCTGATGTGACTTGTCTCTGTTCAGCAAATTTTCCAAGCAGCCCGAGCAATGAATACAATGATAACAGCCTTGCCTTTTTTCTGGAGGCTATATCTGACATCCACATTAAGGATGTTCTGGACATTATCTGATTTTCTTTCACAATTCCCTTCAGAAAATGTCTAGGGGGCTGAGGTTTTCTAGGTGGAAAGGATCAGCACCAATATCAAGTCAAAACTGGAAGCTGGCAAAATAGTGTGACAGTTTGCCTCCTATGCCTAGAGAAGGCTAAGAAATCCAACTTGCAGGGATAGGGGAGTTGTCTCTGTATTTTGTTACGTTTTGCACTGAATTAATTTTCCTTCAAATACAGGCAGCTACTAATGTCTTTTGCTGAATTATGAAGGCAGAGGTAAGAAAATGTAACAAAATCACTGAACTATTTTCAGGGACAAACAATGATAGTCTTTCTTTCATTTGCTGAATGTTGTTCATTTAGACTGAATGTTGTTCAGTAGTTTTACAAAAATATACAGTTCCTTCTAAATGTATGTACTGGTGCGCAGTCTGATCCTAAACAGAATTAATATGATCAGGATGTCCAAAGTTTTATATGATATAGCATTGGTGATGATGTTGATTAGATATGGGCCTTTTTGTGACTAAATACCTGATTAGGTATTAGGCACTGAGTTGGCATCCCCGAGGGAATATCTTGCATTCTAGACCGGAGGTCACTTCCAAATAGTAATGTAGCAGTATCTACTCAATATCAGGGAGCATGCATAAGCCAGGTACAACCATAAAGAGCAACACTTTAAATGAGAATGCTGAAGGACAGCATCTCTGTTCTAATCTCAATTCTAGTGTCTGAACAGATAACAGAAAATTCCCTGCAGACAGATCAGCGATTAGTTTTAGTATTTCATTGCCAACAAGATCAAATTACTTAGTCCCAGTTTGTTAGGAGAAGTGGATGCACTTCACTTGCAGGACTCTTCTCCTTTACATTTGTTAGGAGCTATGTCATAGCTCTGGTTGGCCTTTCTGGTTCACGTAATCCTAAATGCTGAAGTCCTGGCATTTGATGTTCACTTTGCAACTGCTGAAGGAACTGGTGCCAGCAACTAATGCCTTCCCTATCAGAGCAGATACGGCCAGCAGTGTTTGTTGTTTCAGTAGCCTCAGAGCAAGAGTGATCAAGGCCAATGACACAGAGTCAATTTCCCTGTCTTCCTCTCAAAGGACATAGTGCAGTGTCTATCTGAAGGGAGATTACAGATGTTGACCATTTTGATTCTTTAGAAAAGGGAGACACATGGGTGGGATTAATTTCATGTAATCTTGGACATCTCCATTTGGTATCCATCATCATTCAGGTAGGTTTCCACACCAGAATAAGCCCCCTTAGTCATCTTTTATAGTATAGAAAAATAAACTTGCACTTTCAGAGCCTGATGCACTTCACCTATTTTAGCCAGGTACTTTATAAAGAGATAAAGTACATGCTTAGAGTGCCTCTTTCTCTCTGTGTCTCCATAAACTAAAAAGAGAGTCATGAAGTGACTCATTATGAAGGTCTGATGATGTTGTCCACATCTCATGCCATGTGAGGTGTCCCAGGTGATGATCCCCACTGTCACCCACCTACTACTCCAGAAAGGCACAGGTGTGCAGTAGGTCCTGTGTCATATCCGACAGCTCTATCAGACCTTACAGCCTCTCAAATGGCACCAGATGCCTCATGAGCAGAAAGCTGAGTCAAGCCCTAGGTGTCTTCATTTAATCAAATGAACTCCATCCACATGGGCTGCTTGAACAAACATGGTTTTAGGCACAAGTTTTAAATCCATGTGGGAACAATTTGGTATATAGAACACTTTCTGGGCCCATGGCTCATGCAGAAAATACTTCAGCTAAAGAAGTGAAGAAAGTTTTCCTCAATAACTGATTTAAAATGGGAGCTCAGAGAGAGGTGAAATCCGTTTCCCTGCTTTGGCACAAAAGGGGATAGTTGTGGGAGCATCACAGCTCCTTTACCTCTTTCTGCCACTGCCCAGTCTTATTTATGGGCCTGAGAAGGCACAGAACTCATGTGCTCTTCAAAAATATGTGTTGGTACAAGCACACTTGCAGTGGGATCCATATCAACATATTCTCTAAGGAGAGCTGCAAATACGGAGCATATTGGTATTTACATGACCCTCATAATTGTACTATGTAAGTACCTCAGAAAATTTTACAGGTTTACCTTTAAAACGCTCCCATGCGATAAGGAAATATGGAGTTATCCTGTATCTTCCATTACAAACACCTATTGTAAAACTGACAGGGATATCAGGCAAGCTCTGAAAAAGTAAACACCTCGAGCGTTCAAGAAACTGTGGTCAAACTTCATATATCACAGATGCTTAGAGAGAAACTTAAAACAGATTGACACTTTAGAGGAAAACAAATAATAAAACAAAAAAATCCACTCCAGTACCTAGTTATTCCCTCATGTTATGGAATACCTTTGACTGTATAAAAAAATACATCCTTGAGTTTTGCATTCATTGTAATATTCTTTCAATTTTACAATTTGGAAAAATTCTCTTTGTTTGGAACTCAGTATGAGCAGCCACAAAGTTTAATAATGAGCCAGATAAGGTAAAAAAAAAAAAAAAAAAAGTAGATTAAGTTACTTCAGTTTTCAAACTATGATGGGCTTATGAAATACAGTAGAAGAAGAAACTGTCTACATTTGTAATCTTATTTCTCAATTTTAGAAAGCATTAAAAATTAAAGTTACTATCATATTGGTTGGAAGAACAGTTTTATAATAGTTCAGTGTTAATTTCAATACAATAATTAGCACTACAGCTAAACAAACACTTTATTATTTAATTTACGCTCAGAGCTTGAGGTACTAGCACATACTCAAAAAATATCCACTGAAAGTGAGGAAGCAATGAATGATTTTTCATCTGGTATTTCTATTTTTACATTGATCTGCCCTGGCTCCATCATTCTCTACAGGTTAACAGACAACTCCCTCATCAGGAAGCTGGTAGGTGCAGTCTGTTTCTGCATGGGTTTGGGGCAAATTTGGAAGCAGCACCAAACACACCCTACAAAGAAACTGAAATAATACAGGCAAGATTTTACTTCAGATCTGAGAAGTGCAAACTCTGTGGGATAACACAGAAAATATCACACACTGGAACAACAAAAAGGATTCATCTGTTGTTGTTTATAGGAATTTACTGAGATAAATTAGCTACTGAATGGCTTCTCTGTTTTTCTCGGAATACACCAAAATCTGCCAAAATGCACAAGGAAATAATTTGACCAGAACTCATATATAATAGTTGAGATCAAAAGAAACCATTCAATTAGTTTACAGTAATATCCCAGAGTAAAGAATTTTCTGTAATAATTATCAACTACTACTCAACATTTAATAAAAATAACTACTAAAAAAGCGATAGAAAAAATAAAATATATGTAAGATTTGACAAGAATTAAAAACATAACCAGTGCTATGCCTTCTCCCCCTTACTGGAAGATACTGACACTGTAAGATAAGAAAAAGATATTTTAGTTTGGCTCCCTATAAAAACATCCACAAGGTCAGACATAAAAGACACGTTAAAGACAGCACAATTTGAATTAACTGAGCCCTTCTCTTTTCTCAAATCCTGCTGTCCTGTTATTTAGAAACTCCAGAAAGGAGGAGATTGGTGTATTTTTTATATTCTTCTATTCTGCTAGATATAGAAGTTTGTCATTAGCTTGCAATAAGAAAAAGTCTTTTGAAATGGAAACATAATTTGAAAGATAATTTGAAAGAAATGAAATATAACTTCTGAATTAATACTTGGGTAACTGTTTGTCTCTATACTGAGCATGATTTTGAATACTTATTAACAAAAATCAAACCACATTAAATTTTTTTCTCATTACATTCAGTACATTTTGAATTTAGTGAACTGAAGATTTTTAACATTTTATCCAAGTGTTAACAGAATATAATTCCAGCTCCAGCCTGCAATGAATATTTATTGTTCTAGTCCCTTGTATCATAGAATGCATTACTTGCATCTCAAGTCCACAGTACAGCAGGATGCTGCAATGCAAATACTACAGTGTTACAAGCCAAACAGCACAATTCTGTTACACAAAAAGGGTAAATAAGAATTCCAGAGCGGTCTTTCTGGGTCTTAGGTTACATTATTTACTACAGCAGCAGGCAAACGTATCATAAACTGTTCGTGATCCATTTTAAATTTTGTTAGGGCTTTTGGGTTGCTATTTTTTGTCTTTACCACTCCTACTGCTATGTTGTTCCAGAAAGTCACTATTCTGGTAGTTAGACATCTTCTAATCTCCAGCATCAATTTATTCATTGCCAGATTGCACTGCCCCATGCTTTCTTTTCTCCCATAATCCAATTGAAACCAATGAGATTAGCCAAATGAATAAAGCAAATTGGAAATTCATGTGCTACAATATTTTCAAAAGAACTTGTTCTTAAACCTATGATTAGATATTTAAATATTTCCCAGACACTGAACACCTATTCAAATTATTTTTAAACAGCCTATTTGTGATTGGATCTGTGCCAAACTACAGGAAAAAAGAGCTAAAACTTAATGTTGTCAGGATGATAACTTTGTAAACACAGTCTTGCTGAAATGAAAACAGCAATGCTTTTATCAATTTAATTCCAACAATACTGAGCCTGTTAACACAAGGTAATCATAGCAAGTACTCAGATGCACATTTCTTATTACCATATAAAATGTGCTTTACAGAATTACAGCTGGAAGAGGCCATTAAATCATTTCTATAACTCTGTACACAGATAAACCACCTGCATATCCAAGATCATAAATTCACCAAACTACCTCTGCATTAAGCCCCATCAATTGTATATGGCTAGAAATATCAGAAATACCAGGAGATGGGGAAGCCAGCACTGCCCTTACATGTTTGCTCCAATAGTTAAACTTCACTGTTTAAAATAGTACGTTATTTTTATTTTGAAGTGTCTCCCTTCAATTCACTCTTTAAAAGCTAAAAGGACATTATTTCCATCTTTCAGCTTTTCCTTCCAGATGATTCTTGTTGTGGTTTTTTTTATTCTCTTTAAGTAAAAAGCCCTAAATATACAATATTCTCTGCCTGCATATTTCAACTCCACAAACTCATTACTCCACTGTTTATAGATCCAAAGTCACTTAAAGTCACTTTTCATCATAGTTTCGCACTGGACATTCGTATTAAAACTCTTGTAATCTAGCACAAAGTGTAGTTTCATGCTAAAATCACTGGTCCTCACAATCTTTATTCTCTGACATGTATTCAGTCTTCCTAGAGGTAATACATTTGGTTGTGTAAAATGCATTTTGTTTAAATCAATTCAGTTAACAGATTATTTTGCTGGACTGTCTGGCATAACTGTTATCTGTCTTTTCACCAGTCTGTATTCTGTCTCCTCCCAAAAACTGATTAATCATTTTCAAAAAGTGCAATCATCATCTGTTTTTTCGGACCAGATTCGGCTGTTCTTACTCAGGCTGAATTAGACTCTCTTTAACAACATACATTACTGTTCACAGCAATATGTTATACTGTGCAAATAAGTCTGGCAGAGTCTGGCCCATGACAGGGAAAGAATAACTTTTTATTTTTTTTAGCCTCATTCCATTTCTAGCAAACTCACCTGTATCTCCCAAACAAACAGAGAAACAGAGAGTTTAGATGAAAAATTACATCTAACTGTTCACTTTGATTCACTAGAGCCCAGTGTAAACTGCCAATGCAAAACTATGCTAGTAACAACAATATTACCAGTGTGGATATTGGTGTGTTTGACTATATTTTCTTGGAAGCTACAGTTCTATCAACTTCATCCACTTCAGAAATTACGTAAATGTTTTCACAACTGACAATAAATATTAAAACCAATGAAAACAATCCCCCCATTCTAAGACACTTTTATCCTTCTATCCCAGACAAAAAAATGACCCACCCACTATGGGATAAAAATACAAGAAAAAGAAATCCTGTATTTTGAAAAGCAGCATGCCAGATTTATGGTTAATATATATCTTCCTGCAACGAGAAATGCAGGTTATCAGGTATATAGCTCTTACAGCAGCTCGTGAGGGTGGTTAATGACTGAAATACTGTCACTGAGTCAGCTCCAACAGTTTGATTAGGAAGGATACTGTGCCACTGAACTACTTCCTATATAAGCCACTTCTCACACTGTAACGAAAGCCAGAGGAGAGAAAGCCTCTTACCACCAGCTAAGAGCTGAACAAACAGCCACTCATAGCTAGAAACATGTGATGGCAGAAGTCTTTTTTTGTATACCTTAGGCAGCAATTCTAATATATGGCAACAGGGAGTTTTCCATTCTTTAATCAATTATGATTTCATGTTTTCCTAGGAAACATTTATACTCATCTAATTTGTTTCTCATATGTGTAGTTTTTAAAATTTACAGCTTACAGTTGCAATAGCAGTTTTGTTTTACCCTGCACTATTTTTTACGGTCTAGCTATCATGGATGATTCAATCAAATTACACGGTCCTTTACACATAACAAAAGTTTAGTGCATATATATTTCGACATTCTAATTTTCTCTGCGTATCTGCTTAAAGAGAAAAGAAAAATTATCTGTAGCATTTACCTGTAGAAGGCTGGGGGAGCAGCTTCCCTCATTCCAAAGCCGCCCTGTTCGTTCTCAAGGTAATAGGGTACCTGTTGGCCATGGTGGTGGATGAAGGGTGAGAGCTGGGGTGCCGTCTGCAAGAATAACACAGGGCTTGGTGGGACATTGTTCAGTGAGTGAAATCCTGCCAAACTGCTGGACCCAAAGGACTCAGAAGTAGGGGCATAACTGAGAGTAGTAGAGCTGTACACAGGAGCGGTGGTAGCAAAATCGTAAGCGGCCCCTTCTGGGTAGTTGAAAACCCCTGTCTTGTTGCTCTCCACATACATGTCGCTGAGAGATCTTTCCAGGGGAATCTTCAGCTGAGGTCTGCCCAGTGTCTCCAGCTCCGTGCCTTGGATCTGGTGCAGCAGAGTAACTCCAGAGGTTTTGGTGTGAAGGGTCATGGTTATTGCTAATGGCAGTGAGCAAGGAGCATATCTGCTTTTATTGTCAACAGCGAGATCGGCAGCTGGCAGTCCACCTAAAAAAGAGACCAGAACCTATTCTGAGGCTCAGCAGAAATCATATTAAAGCAGCACTGCACAGGTATTCATCTAATCTTGGCAAGGAGGAGGATACAATCAAAGGCAGAGTGAGCACTGAAAACACACATTCTCTCTCTCTCTCTCTCTCTCTCTCTCTCTCTCTCTCTCTCTCTCTAACTTTTAAGTACTCCTCATCTGCGCTAATATGCATTACAAAGGTGCTGGCCACAAGCCAGGAACTCTTGCCTTGTGCTGACATTGGTTTAAACATCACTTCAGAAACAATTAGTTTTGGAGTTATACCAAATAATTGTCCCACTAAATGTTACTTTATTCTTACTAGTCGTTTAATTTTTCACTTCAGAGTAGCCAGTGCTCCACAGCAACTAACGGAAAAGAATGCTTAAATCAAACCAAGAAGACTAGTCCAGTGGTCAGCCAGATTACTGCCTTTTATTTCCTCAGCAGGCTCCAATCTATCTGTGTTTATCTCTCCTCCTGTTTGATTCATTTTCATGTTTGCTAGAAATATGTAATGTGTACATTGTAATGACCCTGATTAGGACTATGCTGTAACTGAGATATGGCAGAGCAGAATGTGTGTGCACACGCGTGCGTGTGTGTGTGTGTGTGTGTGTAACTAGCCTCAGCCAATAAAACTAGCTGGCAGAAATTAAAGGATGTATGATATTTATGTAGGAGAAAAAACTTATAACATGCTTTCATCAGTTATAACAATTTGCAGCAACTAACCTAAGTGTAAAAGCAACATTAAAAACATGAGGAAAAGCTTTAGATTAGCTTATAAATTTCTGTCTGCTTCTTTTGAGGCTGTAAAATGATGAAACAAAGCATCATACAGACTTTATCATAGTAAAACTCTAACAGTTAGAAAAAAATGGTTTGACTACATGGCATGTGAATTTAATGCAGGAAACTCTTTTGCCTATTCCCATAAACAGAAGCTCAGCTAACTTGAATTTTGAAATCAGACTGGAAAATCAAGTAATCTAAAATAATCAAAAGGGATCAACTGTAAAATAAACAGAAATGCTTCTCAAAGTTATATTTAGAAAAAGAAAAAGGAGAGAGAACATAATGAAAAGGTGTGGCAGGCATGCTTCATCTTGCTATCTCATTCCACATAATTTTAACTTTGCATAAACCAGTTGTCCTGAACCAGCTAAAGGAAAACCTCCAAAAACTGTTTCAAGTTCTCTAGCATTATTGCTGCGGTCTGTGGTCCAGTCAGTGAAATAGGTTAATGCCAACCCTAAACACATTAATATAAGGGCTCCAGTTAGTATGGTTTGAACACTAGCAAAGCCTATGCTATACTTAAGCAACTCCACAGTTATTCAGCTCAACCTTCAGAAGACCCAAGAAACTGAAAAACTCAGTATGCAGGTCACTAATAACTTCAAGAAAACTTTACTAAAAAATGATTTTATTTTAGTAACACTATATTTTTATAACTGCTAAAACAGCAAAAGTTATTTATATTTGCTAGGCTATACAGAAGAAATATACATTTGTACCTCTGCATATACACAGCTAAGACAACAGCACACATATAAATAGGTACTTGATAGATTTCCTCACCCACCACCCTCCCTACCCTGTTCAAATTTCAGATTGTAGACTTTGATCAAACAGATAAGCCTGTTTAAATAACACTGGACTAAACATGTTCCTAGTTAAAAAAATAATAATCAGACAATCCTACCCAGCAGTTCAGAAAGTCTTCGAAGAGTTATTCTGACAATGTGCCAGGCAGTGTGAGAGAAAAAAAAGAGTGTGTGTGCATGTTTGCATAGCGTGGGTGAATGTGCATTTGCGGAGACTCACAAAACAGCAAGCGAGCACAGCTCTCAGCAGCCAGTCTGCTGGGCTACACAGGCTGAACTGAATGGCAGTTACAAATTTAAGGTCGGTTACTCTTACGCAGTTCATTTTGTGCTTCAAGAATACATGGAAAAGGCATTTGCTCATATTATACTGCATAATCTGAGAATTAATATGGATCAGTCTGCCATAATAAGAAAATACCCACTTCTACAGCTGCATACAGACTTTAAATTTTTATTTAAAACATTAGCTGATATGTACTCTATTTTAGAAATACTATATTGACACGTAATAAAATGCTACAGAATAATAGCTATGCAGCAGAGGGAAGCTACAAGGGTGCACACACAGACTTGACTTCTGAGTGCATCCTGTGCAAGTTCGGTGCTCCTTACATGCAATTTTTAAAAACCTGATTAACTATTTGAGGGGAGTTGTGTGTTTTTAGGGAGATCAAATATTTTAAATTGACACCATATACAAACAGTATTAAAACACACTGTAGAGTTAAACAAAAGCAACGTTACTTCTGCTCTGTACCACTTCAACCAGAGTCCCTGGGACCAGCTTTCCACAGGCCAGTGTGGAAAGTTACAGTCCTGCCCCCCGAAAAGGCTGAGCAATAGGTAGCTGCAGTATAATTGCAGCACATAGCCTGGCACACATTTCAACAGAAAAAAATGTCAGTGTCACCAACAAGGTCTTGAGGGTTGGCTGGGCATCCCTATGATAGCAACCTGAAATGTTTGGGTTAATTTTTTTGAGGGAAAAAAGTGAGGGAGCAGGAAAGGGCAAGGACTGGGGGAGTGAGACAAGGGGTGGTTAATCAAGCCAAATTCCAGGACAGTAAATTTTTGACTCTGCATACTATACATTTTGTATAGATACAAAAAAGGTGAGAAGTGCTAGAGGTTATAAAACAGGTTTATTTTCCTTGTCTTCTGTGATGATGACTCTCCTACTTTCTCCAAATTAACACACAGAATTTCACCCTGCTTTAGAAATGAGGTTGAATATGTCTGCTTGTGGGCTCACCCAAAAAAATGGGATCTAAGTTTCTAAAACCTGGCCTTTGTGCTTAAAGGCCAGGACTTAATCCACCACCCAGCTTAATCATTTTGATCTACCAGATATCAAGTTTTACATGTTATGAACATAATATGGAAATATGTACAGGATATAGCAATAATATTTGGTATTTTTCACCAGTAGATGCCAACAATCTTTTCAAAAACATGGCTATACTAAACCCCATTTATGTATGCCTTTAAACAAATGCAGATCTGATAGAGCATCATTTGCCTCATTCACTGTGTAGCTAAAAAAGATGTGTAGCATCTTCAGAGACTAAACGAAAACAATATGCTGCAGCATCTTCATTTCCAGTGCCTGACAGAGGTGTTCAAAAATACTGAAATCCAGCTATTAAGATTTGGTAAGTTCTCCACTAATGTGTATTCAGTTGCAACCAAGCCTACTCTATATATTCCTCTCAGTTAAAAAAAAAATGCCTCATATTGTTTTGGAGTTAAAAAGCACATACACAACAGCAGAATATCATCTCTCCCTGCCTTCTTCACACCCTTATAAAATGTAAAGGTAAACTGGCTCTGCAAACTTCAAAGATTTGCTAAATCTGTATCAGGGATAGATTGGTTCTTTGCTATATTTGTGAAGTTTAGGAATGTACAAATAAAATCAGTGCTAGTTTTGATCCATCTCTAAGTATACATATGTTAAAACAGGGAAGAAATAGGAAGAAAAGAGGCAATAGCAATTGCTGAATGCTGAAAAAGAAAAGGGGACAGCCTGCTGTAACTGAGGAGCACTAAGTACATGTTGGCAGGGAAGATCAAAGCATAAATTCCTTCTTCATGCACAGTGACTTTTAGTGAGACTGACTAAAAGATGAGTTTCTGAAACCGTGAAGATTTAGACACTATTTTTCTCATCGAAATGGGAAATGAACTGATTAAATAAATGTACGTGGAAGATTAAATCCTGTGTTTCCCTT
Organism: Apteryx rowi; assembly: GCF_003343035.1. Taxonomy (NCBI): domain Eukaryota; kingdom Metazoa; phylum Chordata; class Aves; order Apterygiformes; family Apterygidae; genus Apteryx; species Apteryx rowi. The sequence continues at coordinate 1,856,467 of NW_020447397.1, read as the reverse complement.
TTAAAAATACTAAACTTTCTATTTTCTTTTTCTAGATATGTCAGAGCCAATGCCAAACTCAGATTTTGCAGAATGAGGAATTCACTTAAACTACACTAATAAAATACAAAATGTAGAAAAATTAAAACTAAATCATATTTCTGAGCTAAATTAACATTGTTTAGAGCTAGAGTACATCTAGATATGTTTCTGAAGGCAAACAACCCATTGATGCACACAGTTTGCTTCTAGTTTTTACATTTCTGTCATCATCTTTGCTGATAACTGACTAGACAGATCAGATCAAGCTAGCAGTCGTTCATAATATGCTTTGGCTCAGCTGGGCCATCAATCCAGCACCCTCACCAGGTAGAAATAGGTGGGTCCTGAACCAAATTCAGGATTCAACCATAATAGACAACCTGAATATATTTTTAATCAAAATCCAGAAAACATCTTAGCACAAAAACTAGAGAAGTAGTCTCCTTCCACTGATTGCAAATAATGTGATGTGATGCCAGGAAAGCGCACTGAGAAACAAAAAAAGGAAAAGAATAGATAGCCAAAAACTATAGAAAATTTTACCCTAGCTTATCTAAATAACCAAAAGAAGGCTTGGGAATTTTCAGGGCCATCATTAGTTTTCTACCAACTAAAAGTCCTGAAAGCCAATCAGGGAATGGTAAAGCAAAAGTTCAATTTACAGGGAGAAAAAAAACAAAAAGAAATGGAGGAAAAAACAGTCTGAATGAAAATACAGTTTCTTGATTCTAGAAAAGATACAACAGCAGTCTGAGGGAAAGGGAGGTGAAAGTAAAAACAGTTGCTACATAAAAACTATTCAAATTATAGGAATCCTTAAAGATAGCAAAACTCCTAGCCCTATATTGTTTTCTTTTTCAGCACTGGTTTCCAATTTTAGTAAGTATTCCAGCAGAAAATGGTAAACTCAGAACTGAGAAGGTATACTATAAATTTTCCCTAAACCTGCTGACAGTGAGAGACCATAAACTTCATTGGTTCAGTTCCACAACTATAAAGATAGAAGTTTTTTTTAGCTGCTGCAATTAAAGAAGAACCTATTGCACATAACAGGAGGAACATTATGTTTTTCCAAGATTCCACTGTAGCATTACAGAGAAATTATGTTGTGTTTAGTCCAGTGAGGAAACTCCTCAAGATAGACAGCTGGAGAACAGCACCATCTACCCCACTGCTTTATAAATCTTTTCCGAAGAAGAAAAAAAAAGCCCTTGATATCGCTAGGCGAAGCATGAAGTATGCTTTAAAATTCCTTAGACTTTTAGTAGAGATAAGCTCTTCAATCTGTTATTGGGAGTTTATAACACTTAAATGTTTGTAAGTTGATAAGAGGATGTATACTGTTTTTTTTAGATAACTTAAAAGAAACAGGCATGGCACCAAAAGGCTGGACCCAAGCTTCTTAATTCTAAATTTATATTTTAAGTTGGTTTTACAGTTAAACAGGGACTTCTGCTTTCATATGAGAACATTTGCTTAAAATATTTTTATCCCAAACAAGGATATTAGCACATACATTTATTAATTTACATCATTTAGCTATATCATCAGTTTGCTTGTACTTTGTGTGAGAAGGTCTGTTACACATTTTGTCTGAAACTATCTGTGTAATCAAAAGAAAAATTAGTCTGGGATGTTACCATAGCTTCTTGGTAAAGTATCTTTATGCCTTTAATTTTAAGACCCTGTTTACAGCTATTTATGATACTATCGGATTTTAGCCATTCAGGTGGAAATTTTCCATGCCAGTGGTGAGCTCAGAGAGAATTATTTTATAAGTATCTGACCCAACTGGGAAGAAGTTTTTTTGGTTTTACCACCTTAAAGATTTCTAGAAACCCCTTCTTGAAACGAGAAACCCTTTTTGCTCTAAGCAAATGAGGTTTTTGGAGCAGGAACTTTGAATTTGGCAGGAAGCTGAAACTTAGTGTCACAAAATTGCCTTTTACTATTCCTTTGCAACTCCATCCATATTTGGCCAATGTTTAATCCCTTGAAAAACTACAAGTTTTTAAGAGCTAAGATTTCTAAAAACCCTTTCCTAACTGAGCTTGCTCTTTCCTCTCTTAAATCCTAGTCCTGCGTAGACTGTGCCTGAAACTTCCCAAAAGAGCGACTGCAGCAAAAGATGCTACAATCCCGGCTAGCATAGATCTGGAAAGACTTCCCCTTCAATCACTGTTCTGGGGCAGAGGGGGAGAGAGTCCGGGCAGCTTGAACACAGATTACAGTGGCAGTTATCATCCTGAATTTTAGTTCCCAGATGTGCAAACTGAACTTCCTGACACCAAAATGAGTCACCATCTTCCTTTTCAATTCAGCATTAGAAAGCGATGTGTAGAAACCTACCCATTTCCTAAAGGAGTAGAAGACATGTTGTAATATAATTAGCTTGTGTATTTCTCCAGCGTTTTTTGTACCTAAGAAAGAAGTGGGAGGATAAGACTAAATAATTGTGCCCAACCTGTACAGGATAAATGACTTACTACATATATAAAATGGACCAAAATACCTGAGTACTCTGGACAAACTCAAAAGATCTTAGCAAATATTGATGTTTCAAAGGGTTAACCGATGTTTTCATGCAGGCAGATGAAAATGAAGAAAAAGACATTTCTCTGCTTTCCCAAGCAAAATGTTTACCAGTTGTGAACAAAGATATTCACTGGTAGAAAAGTGAAATTGTGATTACCAGATACCAGAAATTGTGATCACAGTATTGTGATTTAACATTAAGCAACAATACTCGCTTAATCACAAATGCAGCATCTTAACAAACCATTTCTCATAAATCTAGCTTCATAAAAAAAGGAATGAGTTCTGAAATGCAAAACTGGAACTTAGTATTCCATGTTCATATTCATTTATTGTGTTTATATTAAAGACAAAATGAATGGAGTGACTATTTCCATGAATTAACATGTCCAAAGCAGCCTAGCAAGAAAACTGGGAAAGTTATTAGAAAGAAGACAACTTTGTATCTATTAGGATTGGGTTAAGGAAGAGGCATCTTCAAAATGATTCATTAGTAGCATGTCTAGGCTTCCAAAAATAGTTAGAAATGAGCCACAAGGTTAATCTCATTTATGCACTGATATAAAGGGTGATTGACAAATTTTGTTTGTGAGATTCGAAGTGTGAAAGAGCTGAGGACAGAATTTCAGTATTGCCCAGCCAGGTGAGAAAGATAACTGTTCAACAACTTCTTTCTAGTTGCAAGAGGAAACAAGGAAACAAATTTGAGGAAACAAGTTTTGAAAAAAACTCCTTAAATCAAGGAATAGGAGGTCTTGGAGAAGAGAGGTGGGAATGGTGTGGGAAGAAACGGAGACTTGTATCTGAATGAGCTCTTAGGAAACCCCAAGAAAAGACTGCTTGTAAAAGCAGGCAAGCTTCTCCAAACTGACAGCATTAGCTTTGCACAAGAAACAACCCTTTAGGCATGAGTTAATTGTCCTAACTAGAAGAAGCCTCTTAGATACTATCTTAGGATAATGAGCTATATGTACAGCTTTATTTCTGTTCTTATGTCTTGTAACATTTGTTGCAATGCTACACAATACAATGTGCTACCTGTATTCCACATTTGTAAATTCTTAATTTAATTTAAATTTAATGTACCCCAAGGGTGGTTTCAAGCTAACTGGCACACACCCCAGTACCACATCCCTGCAGTTCTTTAAACTGATATAGGACTATTAGTCTAACATGTACCATCCAAACACAGTTCTCCAGATCACTTAAAGGATAACAGGTTGTACTTCTGTTAAACTATACAGATCAATTCAAATGTTAGTGATGCAGGGATCTATGTGGAAGAAACATCTTCCAGATATCGGGATTAGCCAGAAAAAATGCTTTTTGACATGGAAGAACAGCAGTGTGGAGCACATATAAATATGCTTCTTCCCCCTGCCTTTGCCCCCACACCTTCCCCTAGTGTCTTCCAGTGTTTCAGCAGGTTTACTTAGTGGATGTCAGCTCCGTTTGCTAATCAGTCATATTTCCTAATTAACTGGCCTCATTCATAGCATTATTTGTCAAGATTTGTTTCTCTGTCAAATGCTTGAATGTGCACTAGGGAACAACAAGAGCTCTCAGGCTTCAGGTTTAAACATGAGCATGCAAGCACTCTTGTGCAAGTGCATCCATGGGCATGCAAAATATGCATAATAGAATTCTCTTCAGGTTAACTACTCTCAGCCTCTCCTCTCAAATATTACACTGTATTCTCTGCCTTAAGTCTAAATTTTTCCTCTCTCTTGCTGTAGCTTCAAGTTAAACTGCAATGGGTATCTAGCGGTACAGTTCAAAAGAAAGACCACCAGTAAATTTTCTAGTACAATGAACAAGAGAAGAAAGAGTTCTAGTAGCTCAAATCTGAAGCAAAATCTATTTCAGGTTGCTTGGTAAAGTCTGCTTGAACTATCTGAATCTATCTGCTTGCAAATCATACTTGTATGCATGCTCAAGCACCATGATTTTCAGCAATGTCTTTCATTAATCATGACAGAGCTGGTCAGATAAAATCTTGAGGATGTTGAAACATCAGCAGAGAAATTATAATATTGATAAATACTCTAGTGATAAATTTTATATTACTGAGAATCACAGAAATATTATGTGGCATAATCAAGTATCATTTGTAAATACTAATAAATGGGTCCAACTCAATTTTTTCAAAAGACCTATTTGTTAACCAGAGAAGAACTAAAGAGAAATGCAAGTCCTTGACCACTTTATAAACTCCAGACTTAAAGAAGGCCTTTACAGCCTTTTTTACAGCTACATGGCACATAGGGGGAAGGGCATAAGCTGTCAGTGTGACTTCCTGCTACCTTCACTTCCTTTTGGGTCCCCTAATGCAAGAAAGATAATGACATACTGAAGCAAGTTTAGCGGAGCAGGTCCCAAGCTGGTTGGGGCAGAAGCACATGGTCACATGGCACACAAGGACAGCCTGAGGGAGCTAGACCTCTTCAACTTGGAGAAGACAAGTTGAAGAGGAGAACTTATTGCTGTCTACAACTACCTGATCAGAGGATACAGAGAAGAGGAAGCCAGACTTCTCTCAGAGATGCACAGTGATAGACCAAGAGGCAATAGACACAAGTTGGAAAATGGGAAGTTCAGATTAGATAGTGGAAAGATCCATGGATCCAGATGGATGGTCAAATACTGGAACAAGTTGCCCAGAGACACAGTAGACTCTCCATTCTTGGAGGTGCTCAAGACTCAACTGGACAATTCCCTGAGCAACCTGATCTAATTAGACTTGCTTTGAGCAGGGGTTTTGATTGGATGACATCTGGGGAACCCTCCCAATCTAAATTATTCTGTGAATCCACGAAGGTAATACAAGGATCTGCATCAAAATCTTCAAACAGAAGATATTAATTAGTTTGATAATGGTCTGTTTCCTCCCCATTCTCCACAGATGCCTGATTTCAAGATTCCACATCACAGTCTCATCCATTCTGCTGCTCTTTGATCAAGATGAGACATTTGTCTTTTTCAACTGGCCTGCTATTCTCCCTAAATTAGGAACTAAAGGAGCTCCACTGGCAAAAACACCCTTTTCCTCAATTCATCTACTCACTGGCCTGATCAGTGTCTTAGAGTCTCATTTCCCTTGCCTAATCTGAGTTAGAAAATAGGAGGAATCTATTGGCCTCCCCATACCTTATTAGCATTTCTGTAAAATGCTTCAGTCCTGAGCCAAAACACCTGTGTGGCCCATTGCCCCAGTAATGGACCTGCCTGTTCGCAGTAGTCAATAGCATATGCATATTTGAACCCCCACCAAGACTGAAATGATAAATAGTTATCCATCTCCTGTGGCTTGCACAAAATAAAACCAGTTGCCTCTTTTAATGGAGACCACTGTCCCTTTTTTCCCATTTATCTGAAAAAAGAACTGTCATTCTGTTAGGTCTGTTTTCCTCTATCAATGTTTTTCCATACATACATAGAATGCAGGGACATGTACAGTAAAAGTGACCAGAATGTCCAAGTGTTTAGAAGGCAGAGTCTAACCCTAAGACAGAAGATGGTGTAGAATCACCTGATGACTTAAAAAATTTTCTTCACTCTATTTCTCTTCCCTAGTAAGGGAATTCAAAGGTACCACATTTGGTATTAAGATCTCACACATTCACATTTCTTTGCTAGAAGCTGATTGTCCAACAGAAAGGTCCCTGTCACCCCCCAAAATTAAATTTATTGTGACCCTGAGGCCAAAATAACTCTTCTAACAAGCAAATGACTTGGCAAAGTCTTGCATTCAGTGCTTCAGCATCCCATTCTTGTCCACCAGGAGTGTTGGCTTCAACTACTGGTAGCAGAAGTCCATCATTTTCTGGGCCTCTTCAGAGAACCGGGTTTGCTTTGGATATTCCCCTAATCATTGTCAGTCTTTCTTCTCTACTATCTCAAGCATGGCTACATATACCTGTGCACAATCTTCAGCCGGCACATCAGGTCCTCCTGTGCAGCCTATCTTCCCTCAATCCAATTAGAGATTATAAAACAATCCATTATCCACAGAACCATTGGACACAGAGACAGTGCCACAAAAGGACAACATCTCAGTTGTCCTCTGGGCCTATTCTTATAAAACTCAAGTCCTAAAGGAGAACTCCACAAGGGCTACCCATTGTTAAAATAGTGTTGCTACGCATTTTCCTGCGTTTGCTTGAAACTGGCTTGTTATTGTCACCGCAGGTCCAGCAACTACTACTGCCACATCTGAGCAGCTCATTGCTGCCACTGGTCACCCATCTTGCACATGGTGAACAGGATAGTCAGCCAGTAAGTGTTCATTAAAAGTGGTTGCGCTCAGCAGGGAAGGCGTTGGCTGCAGTCATCCCATGCAGACCTCAAGTGAAATGGCAAATTCAATATCCTAGATAGAAAAAGGTGTGCCAAATGTTACAGGGAAGAGTTCCTGAGTTAGTAATAGTTCATCAGTCCTTTATTACTGGCAACAGCATATTTTGTCCTCAAGTATTATTTAAAACTTGCTCACCAATTAACAAAATGTTTTTAATTCTAACACCAATCCAATCCTTCTCGAAGAGAAGTCTTATTGACAGTAGAAAGTTCCATCAGAAGATATAATTCCTTTTAAATAGTAGAAATGTATGATCTATTTTAAAAGATGCATTTTGGAGCTAATTAACATCTTCTTCCATAACAGTTATAGTAAAGATATGCAGGCCCAGGAAGATCTTGAAATAAATCCTTATAAGAAATTTTCTAATACTTTCAATCTAAAAAACAATGATAGGGACTGTATTTAACATATAGTCCCAAATAAGGTTGTGCTATATCTCCCATGTTACTTTGAAACAGTCACTGTTTTCAGTGGAGCTGATTATGATGAGCTACATTAAAAATGAGCTTAAGTGCTTTGCTGGATCAGGGCCTGAATTTCTCTGATCCTCACACACACATCATCTCTGACTATCAGAAAAGTCCAAAATTAACAACCACAGAGGTTATATTTCATTCTTTGGGAATAACTTGCAAACATTCCAAAATTCTATTTCTGTGATATAATGTGTACTCCTTACCCCAGAGAAGTCCAATTTTAAAAATGACTTAAAAAGACTACAGGCATGGTCAATGGAATCTGAACCAAAAAGCAATGCAAAATGTTCATTTCTACAATAATTATTATTTGTACTCAGGAGAACCTAAGATCACCATCAGAAATTACGTCCTCATTGTGCTAAGTACAGAACAAAGAATGTTTACTCAATAGCCCAGATTTAAATATCCAGGCTTATACTAATGACTGAAAATAGCAGCCTTAAAGAAAAAGTTTCACCATTTCTTCACCAAATTCAAATAGGCCTGATAATGATCTCCTACTTCCATTATGAGGTTGCAATTATTTAATAAAAGTAAAGACTATTTTCTAAACTCTAAAAAGAAAGTCTTTTGATCAAGCTATCAAACAATTCAACAACTGCAAATACAAGAAACCTATGTAGCACTAATAAATTAGCACTATCAAGCAGAAATTGTTGAAAAAAGCAGGGAATTACAAAGCAGACAAAGATTACAAAGGACACTTACAAATTGATCATAATGTAACTGAAGCATCACTATATGGTACAGCTACTGCAGACTTCAGTTCTTGCCAAGACGATATGGAACATGAGCAACAACAAAACTGTCCATCTTCAGTGTTGTCTAATCAGCATTACTCAGAAAATGGGGTCATGATCATCWGTAGTACACTCTGGCTCAAGGGATGAGAAACAAAACCCACCCAAACTAATGAAAAGCAAGGTAGGAAAAGAAAAAAAAAATCCCTAAGGCTTCTGGTTGGTGAAAGCTTTCAAAGTCACTTCTACGATTCTGTAGAAAAAAAAAAATGCATTGTCATCTGTCGAGTGGAACAAATAGGACCTTAGTGATTCAGTAACAGTTGTGCTCTCTTGGCAGATATTAGCTTGTTTAAGGCAGGGAAGATCAAAGAACATAACTGGATGCCAACAACAAAAAAAAAAGGTCAAAGTTATTTATTATTTCAGCATTCCCCTATCTTTATTTGTTCTTCTACCATTTTCATTGTTTTATGCAACAAGATGGAGGTCTTCCTGAAATAGAGCAGTCAATAATTTAATGAAATGGTTCTTTTGCAATATAGACTCTCCTATAAGTTCAGAAAACCATCAGAGCAACAGGTTTTCCATTTCTAAGAGTATGCGAAATAAGCATTTCCACATACATATTTAGCACAATAATCTACAAGCCACAGAAGAAGGAACTATTAGCCATTAGTAATGAATCAGAAAAAGGCAAAGAATGAACAGAAATCAGTGGCATCTAATATAAGAATACTGATATTTGATTTGGAACAATACAAAATCCAGGGTTAGCACTCAGTAGTTGCCATTTTCCAAGGAGGTGAGGTTACAGCTGAGAAACCTTTAAAAGCTGCAAATACTGCTATCAAAATTGTTACAGCTGTGGTACATTAATTTAAATTTAAAAGTAATTTGTCTTGCCTGGAGAAATACCAATAAATCACAATTCTTATTATGTAACTGACAGAGTTATTCCTAATATTTCCAAAATGAGATTTTGCCATAATAAAAACTGCAGCAATGCCTTGCTGGTGCAACAGAGAGTGGGCAGATCTGCACTGCACAGAGAGTGATACAGAGCCTCCCAAGCCCTCTTTATTTGCCTTAGCTCTGGAACATGAAGCAATACTGCTGCCACCATAGTGCCATACTCAGGGTGATTAATTCCTCTCTCACAGATAGCATAATGATAATATGGTTATATTGCTTTGTAGACCAAGTTACTGTCTCTGTACAGTGTAATTTATGAAGTAATTCAGGCAATAATGCTGCAAGATTCTTTCTACCACACTCCTTTGAATAGGATGGACATGCCTAGAAAGGCCTCTTGACAGGAAATAAAACTGCTTGGTACTGTAGACTCCTTCCACTGTACTGATTTTGCTCCCAGAGTACAAATAGTCCTGATATCATTAGAGCTATATGAACTAGTGACACACCTGGACCCAACACTGTGACACTACGAAGGGCACCAGGAAGCCTGGAGTCCTTGTAAGGTGGTTGGCACCCAAAGGCCAACCTTGGCACCTCATCAGAGACAGCTGAACAACGTGGAGGTGATGGCGAAGGTGCTGGAAGTGGTATGAAGGAGTTTCCTCAGCGAAGTACTTCCTTTAAAGAGCTACAGGTGGATGAAACTCCAGGCTGCTTCTGCTCTAGCAAATACAGCGTACCTGCAGACACTCTCGGGCACTGGAATGCAATTGTCTGTACTGTTGGAATATTCCTGGGAATAAATTTGGCATGTGCCAAGTAGCACTACCCCACACAATTCCTGAGCATGGTTCAAGTATTGGAAAACTACAGGGACCATTCCCATAAGTCAGTTTGCATCCATCCACTGCTTTGAGGAAACTACTAGTATAGATACAGGCTATTCCAGGACAGCTGGTCAGCCACCTAAGAAATTAATCTGGGGTGTATTTAATTTATGTTTATAAAGACAGCCCTTGGCTTCCAAGTTTGATCCAAACAACTTGGATTTCAACCTATTGGTTAGGTGCCAAAGTTCAAGAGCAAGCCAGACCATTAAAAGCCTGGGCACGCCTCACTTTCAGCTGCTTCTGCATGACCTGAGCAGACACAGAGAGTCCCTGGGCACTTCTGGCCTCAGGCAGCCAGGAGGGTTTGCAAGGTGCGGGGGAAACAAACCCTTGCTTCAATGTTCAAGGAATTTAACTTCCTGAAAGCCAACCTGGAAAGCCAACCTGGGATACTTGTTGGGGCTTTAAGAGTAATAGTTTTACAATACACCTGAACTGATTTAGTGGTAAACTGTTGACAAAAAGTGGTGGTATTGCTCCTCCTACCTTTGCATTTCTGCCTCCTTCCATGCTCACAGTTTGTAGAGCTAAGCTAGCAGAAAGCTTTCGGTTGTTTCCTGAAAAGTGAGTGTTGTGCTAATGCAGGTCCTGAGGCAACTCAGGGGAAGCTGCAGGAGTACATGGCCAGTGTGGCAGAGTGGTACCACTTTTTTCAGTAGTAGACAGCCCTTAAATTAATTTAGTGGTACTGTAAACGTGCACGCAAAGAGAACAAGCCAAAGCAGAAAGGAGGCAAACTGCCAGAAGGACATTTGTCCACCACACATTCACATTGGTCATGATGAAACTGAAACACATACACCATGGATTAAATATACCTATTACATAATTTATTTATGTTCTATTATCCTCTGTTCTCCTTAATAAATCCTTTGGTTTTATGTAAAGATTCAGCGTTTGCCAAAAAAAAAAAAAAAGTCCCTGTTTAAGACCCCCCAAAAAAGTATTTTGTTTTTTGGAACTTTTTATTAAGATGCTTAGTTCAGTTTTTCCACGTTTCTCTGTAAAAATCCATGTGGTAAAATAAGTCATTTTGAAGAGAAAGTTCTAAATATTTGAAGTTGGCCAATGTTGGTGAAAAATAATAAATCTAATCACTAGTAAGAGTATTTGACACAATTCCACAGTGATACTGAGGCCTGATTTTTTTTTAACTAGAAGGGAAATATTTTTCTAGAATATATACACTATTCAATTAACGAAAGGGAAATAATATATACTGCCAGTTTCAATAATCCAAAATTACAGGCTGAGTGACAGCAAGATCAAAAATTTTTCTTCCATAATATTAAGATAGGTACATTATACTTTTTTTTCCTCTAAAAATAAAGGTAAATTTATCTAGGCTTTAAAAGAATGTTGGAGGCGAAATACTATGGCTTATGGATCAATGCTTTGTTCTAATACAGCACTTGCTGTATGCCTATGTCTTTACTTTTCAGAAAAAGATTCAATACAAGCTGATCAAATTACAAAAATATTCTTTATCACACTTGTAGTGACACTGAAAGCCTGCATCTGCAATTGAAGCAGCAAATGTGCTTGTAATTGCTTTCCACCATCGATCACAAGCTACAGTTTGAACTCTGGTCTGCAAAATCTGCACCACCCAGAAAGCACGTGCATAACACCCATAATTACTCACTGCAGACTACTGCTAAACTTTTACCAACAGTCACTGGAATATATCTTAGTATTCCAAACAACAGAATAAATATTACATAGCATTTCACCTAACTGGCAGCTGGTGCAGTAAAATGTACCCCAGCAAAAATCTGCACATTGCAGTATTCATATATAAAAAAACTGCTAGAACCACATTTCTAATTCAGCCTGGGTGCTGACACACAGTATACTTCAACAACATATTTGGAAGTTGATGTAAAAATTACTGTTCTCAGGCAAAGTTTTATACTACAATGCTCACAGTCCTGGTTTGGATGAAAATTGGTTTGTATTCTTTTACATACATTTCATGAACCATTTTTCTTATACTGTTTGAGAGACTGGTCTATTGGATTTCTGTGTATGGTTCTGGAATATATTTATTGAAATAAGGATTTTAGGGCAAGTATCTGGAATTTACTTGAACAGGTGAATTTCCTGAGCTTATCTCATAAATCAGTTGTATTAGTTTTAGGAATGAGACATGAGTTAAATTTCCTGATATGAAATAATTCAGCTATGCTTAACAATATTCTTATAGCACTATCAAGCAAAATGTGGAAGGTATGTTTGCTCTGAAGACTGAAATGGCTGTCAGGCTGCACTTTGGGTGATACATGAAAACAGTTGGTTACCAATCCACAATATTTTTAAAACACTCATCTCCAACATCAGTGCCTGTGAGCCATGCTCCAAAATTTTTCAGCATAAAGAATATCATTTTCCCAGTGGAAATTATAGCTTCATGACTTTGCATACAGTTGAACACAACTCATGTTGCCAGTGAGAGCAACCCACCCTTCCCCATGTGGTGTTCTTAACTTGCCGATCATTGTTCAGGATTAAATAACTTAAAACATATATTTAAACAAAAAATAAAAGCGCTATTACAAATCTACATCTGCTCTGTGACAAAATGGAAATGTATGCCAAATGCAGATGGCTGCTTTCTTTATCTGAAGTATCCAAAATTGAAAAACCACCCTCGATAAAACTGAATGGCCATTATCTAAACTTAAAGAAGTAACTGACAAATTTGTATTATGAGCATGGCTGTGTCCTCACTTAAATCAATGAATAAATAATCCCTGTAAAAATTAATAGGACTATTTATGAATAAATTTTCACCAATGCTAACTATGTTTAAATAATACAGTCCTCCTTATTAAAAGAAAAAATTCCAGTACTAAGTAATATTATTTTATTCTGTTTCTGCTGTGAAATATTGATTCTGAGGAAATACTGGAGCAAATGCTAAAACAGAGCCTCACTGACACAATTAGCTGTTGATTTTGTGACTGGAATCTCCTACTGATTTCTTGTATTTTATGAATCTAAGCAAAATTAAAAAGATACTGCAGGAGCAGTGTCTGAACTTCAGCAAGGTGAATGATTTCATTATTTTCAATGCTCATTTTTTCTGCTTTGAAGGGATAAACTCAGTCATTTCTTCTTTGAAGGGATAAACTCAGAATTTTAATTTCCCTTATGTTGTCAGTAATGGCTAGGGATATGTTACAACACCTCTAGCCAAACGAATATTTGGCTTCTTTTCCTCTCATGGTTGAAAGTCTATGCAGCAAAGCAGAATAATCTTACCATTTTAAGCACATGGTAGATAAACGTGTTTATTTTACAGAGCAGCAACAAAATGTATCCATTTGCACTTCATGCACTCTTCCTTTAATAGATGCAGCAACTTTAAAAAGACATTTGGCAAATAACAGCCTATTGTAAAATACTGTCAAAGGCACCACATTTAAAAAAATAATTTAGAGACAAGACTACCAGATCCTATAGCTTTTTTTTATATACCTAAATATTGTTAAAAAAAACAACCTGGAGTTGAGTGCTTAAAAGAATTTATAGCTACAAAACATGTAATAAATAAAACAGAGCCTATAGCTTTGCTAGCACTCAACAAAAATCCTGAAAATAGCCAAATCATTCTAATATCTTATATTTTTCAGCCTTTCTAAAATCCCCCAAAGCACACTTGCAATAAGACTAGCAAGGTTTATTTGCAAATCATTTGGCCTACACAGGACTGAGTCATTTTCTTCATATTTTGGATCAGTTACTTAATAATAGCTTCATGTCACCAGCTTCCTTTCTTCTAAGCCAAAGCAGCTCCATTAGCATTTCTTTTTGAAACTACAGCAGCATCAACTTGAGGAGTGAAGTATTTTCTCAAGGAAAGTTTCATAAGCTCACATTACTTAAAAATACAACTCAGAAAGAAGCAATCAGAGGAAGAGCTCATAGTGTGAAATTATCCTGGTATGAAACTTTCAATACTATAATCTCATCTCAAAGAGATGGAAGCACATATAGCATCACAGAAATCTACCTCCAGAAAAGGAAGTTACTGCCTTCAAGGCAGAAACTGATGGAACAACATTAATTTTGATCAAAATTGAGGCCTGATCACCTCATGGCAGCTGAAAATAATAAACCACTATCAAAATTATCAGTAGCAAGAGGAAGACTAGGGAAAATGTGGGGCCTTTGCTGAATGGGGTGGGTGCCCTGGTGATGAAGGATGCAGAGAAGGCAGAGTTACTGAATGCCTTCTTTGCTTCAGTCTTTACTGCTCAGGCCAGCCCTCAGGAACCCCAGACCCTGGAGGCAAGAGAGAAAGTCTGGAGAAAGGAAGACTTTCCCTTGGTGGAGGAGGATTGGGTTAGAGATCATTTAAGCAAACTTGACACCCACAAATCCATGGGCCCTGATGGGATGCACCCACGAGTGCTGAGGGAGATGGCGGACGTTATTGCTAAGCCACTCCCCATCATCTTGGAAAGGTCATGGAGAACAGGAGAGGTGCCTGAGGACTGGAAGAAAGCCAATGTCACCCCAGTCTTCAAAAAGGGCAAGAAGGAGGACCCAGGGAACTACAGGCCAGTCAGCCTCACCTCCATCCCTGGAAAGGTGATGGAGCAGCTCATGCTGGAGACCATCTGCAAGCATGTGGAGGAAAAGAAGGTGATCAGGAGTAGTCAGCATGGCTTCACCAAGGGGAAATCATGCTTAACCAATCTGATAGCCTTCTATGATGGAATGACTGGCTGGGTAGATGAGGGAAGAGCAGTGGATGTTGTCTACCTCGACTTCAGCAAGGTTTTCGAGACTGTCTCCCATAACACCCTCATAGACAAGCTCAGGAAGTGTGGGTTAGATGAGTGGACAGTGAGGTGGACTGAGAACTGGCTGAATAGCACAGCTCAGAGGGTTGTGCTCAGCGGGGCAGAGTCTAGTTGGAGGCCTGTAGCTAGCGGCGTCCCCCAGGGGTCAGTACTGGGTCCAGTCTTGTTCAGCTTCTTCATCAGTGACCTGGATGAAGGAGCAGAGTGCACCCTCAGCAAGTTTGCTGACGATACAAAACTGGGAGGAGTGGCCAATACCCCAGAGGGCTGTGCTGCCATTCAGAGAGACCTGGACAGGCTGGAGAGGTGGGCGGAGAGGAACCTCATGAAGTTCAACAAAGGCAAGYGCAGGGTCCTGCACCTGGGGAGGAATAACCCCATGCAGCAGTACAGGTTGGGGGTTGACCTGCTGGAAAGCAGCTCTGCGGAGAAGGACCTGGGAGTGCTGGTGGACACCAAGTTAAGCATGAGGCAGCACTGTGCCCTTGTGGCCAAGAAGGCCAATGGTATCCTGGGGTGCATCAGGAAGAGTGTTGCCAGCAGGTCGAGGGAGGTGATCCTCCCCCTCTACTCAGCCCTGGTGAGGCCACATCTGGAGTACTGYGTCCAGTTCTGGGCTCCCCAGKACAAGAGGGATGTGGCACTACTGGAGCAAGTGCAGCGAAGGGCACAAAGATGATTAGGGGACTGGAGCATCTCTCTTMTGAGGAAAGGCTGAGAGAGATGGGTCTGTTTAGCCTGCAGAAGAGAAGGCTGAGAGGAGATCTTATCAACGTGTACAAGTATCTGAAGGGAGGGAGTCGAGAGGATGGAGCCAGRCTCTTTTCAGTGGTGCCCAGCGACAGGACGCGAGGCAACGGGCACAAACTGAAACACAGACAATTCCATCTGAACATGAGGAAAAACTTCTTTAGTGTGAGGGTGACAGAGCACTGGAACAGGTTGCCCAGAGAGGTTGTGGAGTCTCCTTCTCTGGAGATATTCAAAACCCGCCTGGACGCAATCCTGTACAATGTGCTCTAGGTGACCCTGCTTGAGCAGGGGGGTTGGACTACATGATCTCTAGAGGTCCCTTCCAACCTCAACCATTCTGTGATTCTGTGAAAATTATCATCTCTTCAAGTGACTGGTGAGAGGTACATATCTGCAACTAAATGGCTAGTAATGCCTGTCACTGCATCATCCCAATTGCTTTCCAGAATCTCTGAGTTCCACATGAATATCATTTTAAACTCAAGCCACATAATCAGATCTTACTCCATTTACAGCCAGTCATTAGGTAAATTATATATTGCGCCAACAGAAAAAAAGCATCAATTGAATAACTAGTACTTTAAGGGAAAACAATGTAACAAGAAGTAAATGCCTTCTGATGTCAACAGAGTCACAAAACATCATAAAACAGCTTTTATATGTGTAACAGATCTACAGCATTTTGAGCACACCGATTAGAAATGTTAAAAGGTTATTCAATGGTCTTAAATTTCTGTATCTAAATGGCTACAAACTCTACTTTTTCTTCAAAATTCTGGATCAGCTTATCAAGTGAAAGGTAGACTTTGGAAACTATGCAATCAATTAAAGAAAGTCTGGATTTGTTACATCAGTATATTGTACAGATGAGAAGTCTTGGGAAAAAGTGAGCAGAACCAGTCTGGATGGCTGACTTTGTCCAGATCACTTTGAGTAATAGTTAAACAAATCCGCATTACATTTGTTTTAGTGGCTTCCCAATATCCTTGCAAAATCTTCAAAAATGTATCCTTCCATGGGTATATCACCAGGTCAAGTTAGTAGTTCTTGCTTTTTGAACCAAAAAAGCTGCTTCATGAACCAATACTATACAATCCACGTACCAAACAGTCTGATAGATGTACGTTTAACAACAGTCCTTTTGAGTGCAACTCTGTAGCCTAAACATAGCCATCCAGCATCATCTGAGATCCTCTAGGACATCCAAAACAGCATGGGGCTGGCATGTATAATCCTGTAGCTAAAGGAGACCTACAACCTCTGGAGCAGCTGGAGATCAAACTGAATACTCTAAGGCATGTCGATCACCCAAAGGAGACATCAGCATGTGGGCAACCGGCAGTTACGTCTCACAGGCCACCGTGCTACTATAGATACACATATATACACACACACATATATATGTGTTTGCATATGTATACATATATATATGTATGTATGTATATCTCTCAGAGGTTAGTATTTTGGGGACAAAAGATAACTCTTTCTACTGATGCTTTAAGAAAACAGCAAAAAATGAGTCAGAATAATTTGCCTGAGTAGCTCACACATAAATACAGGTTTAAAAAAAAGTACTCATTATAGCAATCAATTCACCTTAAGAATATCTCTACCAGTGTAATAAAAGGCATTTGTATTTTTTTATAAAAAATTTATTACCTATATTTTTCATATTTGTACTTTAAAGTTAAGTGTGGCCCACAGAAGCTGACATGGATAACACAGACTGTGTTCCCATTTGGCATTGATCTACCTTCTACTATTCGCACTACTTTATTAGCACTTCTTATATGGAACTTCAAATGAATTTCAAATACATATTTTGTATACAACTCCTTCCCCATATCACTTACAAAAGAAAGCATTATAAAACATGAACTGAGAACAATCTCTATCCAGCTTTAAAAAAAGATAGTAACACTTCAGTATTTTCAAAACTGTTTTGATTTCTGGAATAAATATAACTGTTATTAGTTTTTTCAAGTGGAATTTGTTTCTTCTTATATTACCAATTTGTTTTTTAATTTCAAAATTGCAAAACTTGATAATGTTCAAATTGAAATTCAATACAGAGTTCTGTCCTATGGTCTTTTCATTTCATGAATCAAAGGCAGAATAAAAGCATTAATTCTACTTTTCCAGGCAACCATCAATGTTTTACATCAAATTATAAACACTGATTCATATTCCCTTTGGAGACTTACCAATCATCCACAACTGACTGAAAGATACGATACTCAGACAAAGCTAAAAGAAAATCTTATCAATCTACTAGTTCCCAAAAGTGAACACAACACTTGGAGCATTCCAGACACCAAAAAGCTCAGATCCCCTAGCAATACATGACATGAATTTAATATGTGCAAGAATGTGAATAAAGCATGAACAAAGGTAATAGTTTGTGGAAAAGTAAAACACTGAGTAACTGAAAATTGAAACCTAAATTTGAAACCTGTACTCAATAGTGTTGTCTAAATGGGTTTGCAAAACTATTTGCAAGAGTACAGACAATCACCTAGAAACAGAACAGAAGAAGGTGACTGGAAATGGACTGGAACAGATGCGAGATATGTAAGAATAGCCATATTGTTTCAGACCCATCTAGCCCTGTATCCTGTCTTCAGCAAGCATGGCCATAAATGGATGCTCAATGAAGAGAACAAACGCGACAAGTGTATGTGACATTTCTCCTATCCTCATAGCTTCCATTTTCTGCTCACAGGATTTGCTGAGCCTAATCCAATTGTCTATTTAATAATGCTAAAAAAACCTCTCTCTTTCAAGTAGTTTTCAGTCTCCCTTCAACCTGTATAAACAATTTGCATCCATAACAACCTTTGGCAGGGAATCTCACAAACCTATTACCTATTGGGTGAGGAATTACCTCCTTTCTCTTGTTCTGAACCTCATTTATTCAAGCTTCACTGGATGGTTTAGGGGCCTTTCTTTTACTGGAAAAACTAGTTAACGCTCAGTCCCTCTCCACTCTCTTCATTACATTCAAAACTGGGGTCCGAAAAGACCCATCAAACCAACACCTAAGACAACTGGAGGAACCTGAATTCATTAAACATCTCCCTGCTTTATCCGAAACTTCTGAATATAATTGCATTTCTCCTTTGTCACAGCACTGAGGCTGTCCTCCCTTAGCAGCTGAGTGCCCAGTTTCATGACTAAGGCAGGCTGGAATATGAAACAGAAGCAGAACAGCCTTTAAATCCTCTGTGGACAACTTAGAGTGCTCTGAGTATGTCTAGCACATATAGCAAAACAAAAAAAGAAGCCTTAGAAAGAGTAAGTTGTTTATTTTATTTTATTTTTAAGTGATGAAAGTATGAGTGGAAGCAAGACTGTAGCCTTGTGGTTAGAATTTTCACTGGGAAAAACTTGCATTTTGGTCCTGCTCCCAGAACGATTTGTGTTTTATGCAAAATCTGTTCTCATACAATATTCATAAAATAAGTTTTAGGCTAACGTTGTAATGTGCAGCCTCAAAAACTAGGAAGTGTAACAGTTTCACTTGTGGTCTATTTTAGCTCTAATAGCTACATGCAAAGTATACATGAAGGACCTGTAGCAGCAAGAGAGCAATGCAGGTTCAAAAACCTACTGTGGACAGAGTATATGTAGCCGTCCATTGCCAGTAGTAAGTCGAAGTTCCTGCTTATGGAAGAGACAGAGACTGACTGGAAAGATCCGGCAGCCAACAAATGCTCTAGTCATTAGATACAGAACAAAATTTATACTTATGATATCCCTCTCTGGACCCATCCTTCCTTGAACGCATATTTAAGTGTGAGGTCAAAGAAACAAGAGTTTCCACATTCTCAGTATAGTCCTGGATTACAATGCATACTTACACATGCAATCTTTCATTCAAAACATAGCAAGGCAATTACAAAGTGTTCTAATGTTTTCTGGGGGGAAGGATTAAGGTATTACATTAACATGAATTACAGTTTTCCAGCTCAAAAATAGAAACTATTTTTCACCAGATTTCTCCTCACTAATGATTAGCTTCCTGACAAATTTTCAACTAATGTTTATTTTTATGCCCAGACTACCAGGAAAAAATTAATATTTTGCTGAGTGAGAAAAACTAAGGAATTCTAAAGTGAATCTGCCACATCACTCGGAACTTAACTCAGTTTTATATTTGTATATATAATTGTAGACCTTGGTTGATATACCATAAAAGCAGTAGTCCAGTGCTATAAAACTATGAAAAGTAATGGTTAGAGTGCTGTTAACTTGTTTACTTATCCTCATTATAGTATGCTACAGTAATTCATAAAAAACATTCATCATGAAGTTCTTTTGTGCCTGACATATCCAAAGGTTTTCACTTCCCTGTGTCCCAATCTCATATACATCCTGTAACTATGTAATACCTCACCCAATCTCACATTATAATTTATATGCTAGTACTAACCAGTGTCCTCAAAACTGTTTAGAAATATTAAATATCAGCAATATCTTTCCTTGTATGACACAGGGAAGTTGCAAGGTTCATCCAACATGCACTGCTTTAGTGATAGAGCAGGTTTAAACCTAGGAAAAAGAATAGTAGTTTCTAGTTTCTTGATCTAACTATGCAGCATTTCCTCACTGAATATCATTCATCAATAAACCGTATGTCTCAAAGCCCACTTTCAAGTACAATGTAATATTTTGTAGGATCTCAACTTCTGACAAAACTAAGAAATTTGGAGCAGAAATCAGGCAACATTTGAAAACCAAGAACTATGAAATTACTATTCCTGCCAGCCAATATTACATTATTCCCACCAGCACCAGCCAGTATTATATTTTTCCTGGCAATAACAATATTCTTCGCTGTCCAAAGGTGGCGAATACCCATGGAAATGATTTCTATCAAACAGACATGAAAGCCTACGAGAAGATACCACTGTACTGTAATCCAGACTTCTATCTCAGCATTTCACTGCAGGATCTGCAGCTGGAACAGATGTAACTGCATTGAGAAGTGGTAGGATTAGTCAGAACAGTCTGAAAGCCACTCTAAGTGGCTTAATAAATAAAAAATATTTTTTTTCCCCAAAAAACACATTTTCCAATTATGCAATTTTCTTATAGCGGCTACTTAGCAACRGCTGTTATTTTGCATACAGGAATCCTCCTGGTACATTGTAAGAGCCCCAGGCAAACTTGCATATACAATATTCATTATTCTGAATGCACAAGGGTAAAAAAGGTACTGAGTTCAAAATAACAGCTTCTTATTTGGCAACTCTTGCAAAATAAATATCTTTTGCCTGCATTCCAGACACAATTTTACATTATTAATCAGAATTGACTTCTCTCTATATGAAAAAGAAATTCTAAAAATCTACAAATCACTGAAATCCTTTCCTCATCACTGCCTTCAGCAACATTGGGAGCCACAATAGCTCTGCAACTGTTTCAGATACCATTTTCTATAATTCTAGTTAGAATAAGTGATCGAACATTACAAATGCTGGACACTTGCCTTCCCTAGTATGTCTAACAATACCAACAGCAGGGGTACTTTGGGAAGAACAATGGAATGTTTAGAAAATTTGATGGTACCACCATACCACAGCACCATCAAAATATACCTAGTGCAAGATCAAATCCATTTCTAGTTCATTATAATTCAGTAGCACTGTGGTTATTCAAAGGTGTTAATTAAAATCTGGCTGCACCATTAAGCCCCATCTGTTCTCCCTTCCTCTCTTACCCTGTTGGGAGATTAGCTGGAACATTCATATCCACAGAAATAAATCATGACCTGCAAAGATGGGTATCAGATTAATACAGGAATGGGTGCAGCATAAAGAAAGATGCATTGCTACTGTGTAATGACTGTGAACCCAGTTCAGCAAAATCTTCAGGCATGTGCTTAAATTTCTGTGAAAGTTCTTTAAAGCCGTTGTCAAGGTTTGAAACTTTGATAAGACTGAGATCCTGCACTCTCTTAGATTTTCTTTCCAGACTTTCAAGTACTCCTTTTCAAGTAATTTTTGTCTCCATTCTTCAGCTTTTCAACATCCTTTTAAAATCACAGGCAAATAAAACGGTATTTCTTTGCTGGTATTCTTAGAGCACCCTTCTCAATCCTTCATGCGGTTTCCCCTTTACAACATCCAAGGATTATATTATCTCTTTTTGTCACAATATTGCACAGGCAGATCATGGTTGCTCAACTCCCTCCACGTTCTTTTCAGAACCATTGTTTCCAGAGACACAGAGTAAGATTAAAATAAATGTGCAAATACAACATTTGCTTGGCTCATTCTGTGATTCACCCCCAAGACCCTGTTTCCCTGACAGACTGCAGCGAGCGCTGTACTTCTGAAGTATTCTAGGTATTCTGAAGCCCTTCCAGAACAGCTCTACCCTCACGCAGAAAGGCTTGCATCTTCTTCACTTGAGACCTGGCACAGAACGCATATCCTTATCACTCTGGTACAACCCTCCATTTTCTGGAACATAAAAAATTACAATTATAGTGCCTCAGGGCCGCATGGGTGGCACGTGTTCCTGGCGCTAGGTGGTATGGATGTAATCAGCTCACTCTACAAAGGGCTGACCTTCAGTTTGTTCATTGCGGCGGTCCACACAGTATGGACACAACCTAAGGCGTTATTTACTTTTGAATAGATGGGTCATTGTGTAATCCAGTACAAGGAAAAAAAATTGTATGGAAAAATACTGCTGCTACTCCAAAACAGCTAGATGAATGACGTTTCTTTGATGAGATGAAGTTTCTCGCTTGCTAATGCAAGCATCCTGAAAAAGGGATACAAACTGAATTTGGAATTAGGTTGAACAAACTCATCTACAAATACATTTGTCTCTACTTGATTACCATTCACTGAGGACAGGCAAACTGAATATTACAATGCTCCTTACCTGGCTTAATTCACTAACTCTCCAAAATATTTGCAGGCTTTCACTTAGAAGACAATACTAAAATATTATTGCTATGATGATGCTTCAGTGACTGGAGACAATGAAGAGAAACATGTAAAAATTGGTCCAGAATGAATGCTTTCAGCAGACAAAGTAGGATATCATGCAATGCCCCTGCAATCAGCATTTATGACATAGAATATCATGAACATTGGTGTAACACTCAATGTTGACAAGGGAAAACATATGTGAAACAGCACATTTCTTTAAGCTAATTTATTCTGACCACCTTGAAGACAGTAGTGGTTTGGCTTCTAACTTAAGGCATAACTTTTTAAGACCTTAAAAGTCAAAGCTAGGAAACAACTCTGGAGCTAGCAATGTTGGTTACAAAAGTAGTTAATTTGAACTAGAAAAATAACATTCTCTAGAAAAACTGCAGAAAGGGAGACATTTGTATATTAGCAGATAAAAGCTGGCATTCACTGAAAATATATCACAATTACTACCATTTGAAATACAAATTCTGAAAAGAAAGTAGACATATTTAATTATCCATTCAGAATAATTGTGTGTTGTTCTAGTATAAAACCCCATGCTAATTAAGCCAAAACCGAATAAGGTAATTTTACTGGAGTAGAAGGAATGGAGTAGAGAAGATCATCCATGCAAAGGCTTTAATCAAATGACTGCAGAAGAAAACAACTATTTAAGTAAGATTTCCAGGTGTAGACAAACTCACAGAAAATACAACATAGTAGAAAGCTCCGGGTAATCCACTGAAGGAAAACAGTGAAATAAAAATCAGTACCCCTGGTGCAGTGCGGTTATAAATAACAAAGCAATAAGCTCAGCTATTTGGTGTAGGAAAAATTAGGAATGGGTAGATGTGCTTACCTTTGATTTTACTACTGGAAAAGCTGTCTAGGAGGATTTAGTTTCAGGATATTCTTATTATTGTGTATTGGAGGAAAACTGAATGTCATAAAGATGGATCATGAAATCAGTGTAAGTATAGAAAATGTTATAATGTTCAAGAAATTATTTCAGTACTTAGCTATCAGAAACTCTATTTGCTACTGCTGTACTGATTTTATATTCTGAAGTGAAATGGTATTTGGACAATCAATTTCAACCTTCATTTGGAGAGGGTAGGGAGGGGCTAAGTTACAGATAACCACTTGTTAACCAAAAGCCTGGTTTGCAACTGGAACCTCCTACACCTAGAATAAATAAATCTTGACATCTAAGAATATTGGTCTGAAGTGACAGCAAATTTGTAAAAGTAAAAAAGATCTTAGTGACCACATTATATGATGTGTTTTCCAGTGCTTTCAAAGGAGAAAGCAAACATTAACAAGCATAAAAACATAGATTCATAGAGGAGGGTAGTCAGCCAACAGATTTGGATATATGCCAAAAGTCTGAAAGGAAAAAGGAATGGAGAGTAAGAATTTGTAGAGATTCAAAGCTGTTGAATGAAGCAATGAAATGGGAAAGATTTATGTTTTAGGTATTAGAAAAATGCTGCTCTGAAATTAACTGCAGCCTATGTTTTTTTTCTCACTCAACACTCCCCCATGGGTTTTGGCATATACTTCTGCTCAGTGACAATGTAGAATTAACAACATGTATAATCTCAGATAGAAGAGTCTTTTTTCAGCAAACACTCTTTTGGAATTGCCTTCTTAATGGAAATAAATGTCTGAATTTTGAAGTGCAGCAGTAATAACAGCTGTTAGCAGTAACGTCAACCTTGTGGGTTAGAGAGAAATGGGACAGCCGTCCACAGCATTGAGAGAAAGATAATTGACACAAGTGAACTAGGCTAATTTGCCTCTGGCAAATAGGTTTCTCAGGGAGAAATTGCTGGGGGAGACCCTGGAACTCCCCTCCTCTGAAACAAGATGCCACCTTCTTCCTCACAGTTCATGAGAGTGGTTCATTAAGGGAGGCCAAAAAACCCCCATTTATTCCACTTTTTTCTTTTGAAAGACATGCTCACAGATGTCTGCACATAACAGACTTTCCACAACAATACTGCCATTCTTATTTGCAAAGCTCTGCATTTTAGATTCTTTTAAGAATGGTATTACAAAGCTTACACAGAGAGAGATCTACCACCACTTGCTTTTCTTACATCCATGTTTTGGACAGCAGCATGTACTGACATCTTTTTCTTCATTTCAAAGTTCTGCATTTCTGCCATGTTCTACCTTCCTTGACTACCAGTCACCAAAACCTAGCATCCAGCCACTGAATTTCCTATTTGTCTTCCAGGTCATGCCCTACTCTCATTGCCAGTGATACATTGAAAGAGAAAGATCCTACCACTAGCTCAGGAAGCCTCTGAGCTGCAAACTGCTGGAGATTGGGAAAGTATTTTGGGGAAAATATCATAATAAACTCATTCTATTCTTATATCCTTAACTATGCATCCACTGCTACCACTGTTGGAGACAGGACACTGGGCTACGTAGACATTTGGTCTGATCCAGTGTAGCCATTCTTTTGTTCCTGGTGTTCATTCGAACCAAGCTGTGTTTGCTTAGCCTACTTAACTTATGTTTCAGAGATGAAATCAAATGTCTTTGTTCTCAGTGGATTATAGGACAGCAAGGTGCAAATAGACTGCATCTTACATCTATAAGAAAACTAGTTTAGAAATGTTCTACATTCGCTGATGAAAATACATAGTAGAATAGAGAGTTAAAAAATCAAGTCTACAGACAAGAATTAAAAACACATCATGCAGACTTGCTAACTAGTTTATCAAAAACAGAGAAATCTCAATTAGGGGTAAACTTGCTGTAAACTCTAACATCCACAGAATTCGATCTTATAGATACACCCTCATAACCACTGTTCTCCTTGGGACACAGGAAGTGTCTTCCCTCTAGCTTCTTTTGTAGAAACTTTGGACAGGTTCGCACAAGGCCCTGAGCCATTTTCTAGAGGGAACCCTCTTGAAAGGAATTGTAAAGAAATTCTCCTGAAAAGCTTCAAAAGCTGCCTGCTACTTCCAAATGATTATTACCAGCAGTTTAAAAATTTAGCAAAGTTTATATACAATCATAAAGCGCAGAAGCAATGCCACAAAAGAAAAAGAGCATCGCTCAATACAGACTCTGTATGTATCGAGGGCCCAGCTAAACTCTGTCTTGATTACAGTAACTCATTTCCACAGCTACAGGTGACAGGCAGCCCAAAGTGACCCATGGTCATAATGACATTCTCACATTCAAGAGGACAGAAGACATAACTGCTTCATGTTTGCAAACAGTGCTGAACACTATGATTAAAATTAAACAAGGGCAAGTGCTAAGTTAAGAAAAGCGAAATCAGGGGCATAACAATACCCAGCTATATGAGCCCTCGAGCAAAAAAAAAACAAAATGGCAACCCATTTATACAGTCTGAAGATTTCCTTTTACACAGCTCTTAGGATAGACACGGATCCAAACTGGGGTCTGCTCAGCCCTAAGCATATCATGCAGCATGAGCACAAATGCCTCACAACTAAGAGTGCCTATCCATCCCACAAAAACTCCTCACTAAACTCACACCTGCTTGCCCTTTTGGACTTATCTCAAATTATATTCATCACCAGGATGTCTGGCCACTTTTTAGAAGTGTCCATCCTGACCTATTTTCCTTCTCTCTCACCTAGCCTCTGCCCTACATTTCTCTTCCTGTGTCTCCGATAACTCTGCCTTCCATAATACTTTTTCCCAAATATTTAGTAGTTTATATTCCTCACCTGCAAAACACCCCAGGAGTTTCTGAGGGAGCAAAGGGTAAGAAGTGGTCACAGAGTTATACCTTCTCCCTGGAAAATGGGAGGCAACTGCATCTTTTAAATGAAAGGAAAAAAAAGGGATTGGACTGAAAATAGTGACTGGCCATAGTTATCCCTCTCCAGCATAACTAGCAGGGCTCCCAGCAGTGCAGGGCAAGCTTTCTACGGTCCCACTGGTTCTCACAGATGAACTCACTCCATGGACTCCTATTCATTACTCAGAGATTCCTACAGATTATCCTAAAACCAGGAATGCATGCACATTATGTGCACTGTTTTACAACCATGAGTAATGTTCAGAATTTTAGACACAACACTGGCAATGGAGTTATAACATGTCCATCTACTCATCTGTCCCTGCAAAATATCTAAGTTGTATAAACTTTCTGGAATTCAGAAAGCTGCTTGGACAAATTATTTTCAGATATGACATCTAAGATTCACCAAAAAAGAAGACAAATGCTGGGCATCAGGAGGTTTTGAAGTTATCAAGATCCACACTTATAAGTAGACTGTAGGCAGTATTGGTAGTATTATTGGGAAGAAAGAAGACTAAGATTATGGCCACTATTTGGTTGAAGATTGTCAAAGGGAAGGGATAGTTTTGTATTTTTTATTTGTATATTTAAAATGAATCAATATTAATTTAAAAAATCAAAAAATTTAAATAGGAATCAGGTTACCTTTTAGTGATATCATTCCAGTTTCTCTCTTTTTTTTTTCTAACCTCATTTGTCTAAGTAGCGGGCTTTCCCTTTATCCTTCAGTCCCTTTACCAGCTTCTTCTCTGCTCTAAGATATCATAGTCCTTTGTGAACTGTAGTGAAATCTCAGCCATTCTTGCAGCAATAAGATGATGTCACTAACAAGAAGTTTCCAAGAATATACATGTAGGAAAAGAAGAGATCATTTCAGAATGAGACGACCCATGCTGAATAGCATTTTATCACTTTCCTACAACATACAAAAAGGTGACTGGAGATTTGCTGTCCCCACATGTTAAAAGGAAGGAACAGAAAAGCAAAATTTTATTTTTTCTGATAAAGACCATCCATCCTAAGCTAGGATCCAGGGAAAAACACAGCAGTGTTTCTGGCACATAAGGTGGTTAGGAAACTCTCATATATACTTTTACACACTTAAATATAGTTCTGCTTAAATGTCTGAAAGTTTCCCTAGAAATTAATCATTTTTGATCCCTCTTTTCTCCTTACCATTTTCCACACAGAACATGATGCAATGTCATTTCACCAGATGACAATGCCCAAGATAACACCAGCTATTAGAGCAGATGAACTTTTCTTCACATGTGATCCATTTTTAAACACTGAGCTGATTGAATTTATTGAATGTCATATACATATTGTCATATTTTCTGCACAGTGCAGATAACATATGATCCTAAGAGAGAGGGGTAGCTGAACTGGAGGCAGAGGAAAAATTTAAGTTCCCATGAAACAAGTTGAGGACCAGGATTTCAATGGTGGCATTCTCTGAATGCTTCCAGTGTTCTGCTGATAACCCGAAAGAGAGGTGGAGGAGCAAAGATTTAATGCCTGCTTTAGAATATGGCAGAAAGAAAAGAGATTCAGATTAATTGGGAAGTAGGGCTGCTTTCTGAAATAAAAGGAACTTTAACCTGAAGAAAATAGGATCCAAAACTGATGGTGCTTAAAACCAAGAAAGAAGTTTATGAATAAGGTTTTTCATAGAAAAGTGAGAAAAGGCCAATGGAGGAAGGAGAACACACCATATAAGGTGACATCTCTGTTATGGATGAAGATATGAAAATTGAGTGTCATCAATATCAGAGGATGGAAGCAGTCAAAGAGGCAACAGCAAACAGATTGACTTTAAATAGAGCCCCAAGAGAATGAAAAGGATGGTACACATACTACCACATGAATGCTGGAAGGTGTAAGAAATATGATGATGGAACTGCAATGTCTAGCCCTAAATGAAGACATGGACATCCTGGGCATATGGGAACCTTAATGGAAAACCTGTAACACTAACATACAAAATACAAAAGAAAGATAGAGCAAGCAGTGCTTCCAATTGATAGTGTATCTCTGTATGTTAAAGAGAGCTTAATCAAAACAAATTGGTAAGCTAAGGACCTCAGGAAGTAGCATAGACTTCATAGGGACTGAAATATCAGGCCTAAATAGGGAGGGCTGAGTCTGAGTCTACCAACCATAACAGCGACATGGATATTGATACACTGAGGGACATCAGGCAACACAGGGAGAAAATGCAATAATATAGGGAAATTTTAGTTATCTCTGTGTACATAAATAAAATGTTGTATGAGGATATAACACAATAACCAACTTAAAGACACCATCAGTGACTGTTTCATGGAGCAGCTAATTAGGTAGTCCACAACAAAAGATGCAACATACGACTTCGTTCAAAAATCTTGAATAGTTGAAGAGCCTTTCTATATAGAGACCACAACATATTTAAATTCAACATCTCTGCAGGGGTATGAAATTCTAAACAACCATTACAATTGTCCCCAACCTCAAAAAGACATAAAAATAAGGATTCCTATTAAAAAGGAACCAATGGGGGCAGCTAAGAGAATTAAATCCTTAGAAGTGGCATGGAAGCTATTTGAGGACACCATCACATAAGTCCACAGTCTGTTAGGAAAGGCTTGAGAAAGTACAGTGGGAAGTCAGCAGGGAAAGGGAGGTAGAATAGAAGCAAGAAGGCAACTTTCCAGAAGCTGGAATTGTGTCTAAATGAAGAAAACAGAAAGGATTATGAGCTCTGGCAGATAAACGTAAGCAGGTCAAACAAGAGTCCAAAGAACAACTGAAGAACAAAAACTAATACTACATTTTTCTTGAAACACATTAGGAGCAAGAAGCCTGCCAGAGTGTCTGTGGGGCCAACTGAAGATCAGGACACAAAAAGAGCAACCAGAGCAAAAGCGCAATCCTTTGCAGTAGTGTGTGGAAGCAACTGGGGAGTTTTCAAAGATAACCAGAGGTTTCTTTATGAGAGACTCAGTAGAGGATCTGTCTGAAGTTCATGTGACTGTAGAATAGGTTATAGAAAGATTTGACAAAATGAACACTAACAAATCACCAGAAGCACTTGGTATTCACCCAAGATTTCTAAAGGAACTCAAGGATGAGATAACTATATTATAATAATGAGGAGTAAACTCTCAAAACTGCCTTCGTACATTAAGATTGGAGAGTGTAAAATATGACGATAACTTTTAAAAAATATTCTGGGAAGCTGCAGGCCTTACAGGCAAATTAATAGAACATATAAGAATAAAATTAAAAGGGATACCTGCATAAATATGATGTACTCAGTAAAAGCCAACCTGTTTTTTGTTATGGAAGATCTGCCTCATTAACTTCTTGTCATTCTTTGATTGAGCTGACATAGTCAGTTTTCAAAAGCCTTTTATTGAAGACTCTTGCCAAAGCCGTGAAGAACTGCTGAATGCCTTTACAAGATTGACTGGTCAAAAGTTAGGAAATGAAGTTCAATATAAACAAAGATGAAGAGATGCACATGAGGAAAATCAATCCTAAATTCCTATATACAGTACCACAGTGTAGGCCCTGAGCTGACCATTGACATGAGGGTGTGATCTTGGAGTCATGGTAGATAGTTCCACGAAAATATCAACTCAGTGCTCAGTTTCAGTCAAAAGAAGTAAATCAAATGTAAGGAATTCTTAAGGAAGGGACAGAGAACAGAATATAGAACGCTACCATACATCTGAATAAATCGGTTTTGTCTATATCTTGAATACTGCATGCAGTTCTGACTACTTCCTCCTAAGCAGGATATCAATGGATAAAAAAGGTTCAAAATAACAAGGATGACCAGAGGTCTGGATGTATTAGGAATGGTCCTCCAGTATGAGGGATGAACAATAAGATAAACTGGGACTGTAATCTGGAAAGGAGGTAACTTTGAGGGAGCGTAATAGAGATCACCCAAATCATAAATGAAAGAGAGAAATTGGGTGGGTTTTGACTGTTTACTCTCTTCCCCACTGGGCATCAAATGAAGCCAGTAGGAGAGAGGTTCAAAACAAACAGATAGTTCATACAAGAGGGAGCTCCTTGTCAAAGGATGCTGCAGATGGTAAAAGCTTAGCTGGATTCAAGGGGACATGGGACAAACTTAGAAGAGAAATCCACTGCAGATTACTAAATACACAAAACCTCCATCTGGCTCAAGGAAAAACTAACTAAACTAACTGAAAGCAGGGAGAGTATTAGAGGGAGTATACATGCACTGACTCTTCCCTCTTGCCCTGTTCTTACTTTCCCCCCTGGAAGGAACAGGGCATTGGGCTAAAGGGAAGAGGAAGGATATACTCAGCATCACTTTGAGCTTCCCTACAATGCCTGAAGCTGGATTCTAGCACATGTAGAGAGAAGGTCTCTGAACACATCTTTGACCTATCCTATAGATCTTATCCCAAAGCCTCAGATTACTGCTGCGTGCTCTAATTAGACTGTGCCATTCATAATGAGCAAATAGACCAGGTCTGTCCAGGTCCTGCACAGTCCCAGCGGGAAATAGGAAAGAGGAAGAGGATAGCAGTATCTTTTCCTCTTCAGCAGCACTTGATCAGGGAGAGCAGACTCTAGATTCAGTACATCGTCTTGGAACATTAGCATGCAAATATTATCATGTGCAGAAAACCATTCTACATCCATAGCTATTCATGCAAACCCTGTCAAGCACAAGTGTTTGGACAAAAGAGGGAGAAACTCCCTCCAATAAACCTGGTTATTTACTTCAAGTGCACTGAAGATTCTGCAGTCATGATACACATGAAATAGTTACACTCTGCTGTGTACTGTAATTCTTACCACTTCATTCATTTATGTGTTATGTGTTTAGCTCTTACAAACATTACTATTTGATTTAAAATGCAAGTCTTTTGACTTCATTTTAGGAAGTCTCATGACACTGCCTGTAATTAAGGTTATGCAACAGTTCTTTTTATATTTTCAGCTACTTATAACAATTCAGACTGAAATTTATTGCTGCGATTTGTGTGCTATGCACAAGCTGATTTTTTTCTGGAGAATCTGAGATGTTCCCAAGGACGATGCTAAGGAAAACCCATTATTTTGCCTGCATTAAAAAATTCAGTGGCCTTTTATTGAACATCTCATGCAATTCTGTACTTTGCAGCAGAGATCAAAAACGTAGCAAAGCCTGACCTTTGTGTCAGGAAGGTCCTCGACTTCTCTGTGAAACTCCACTTCAGTTTGGCCCAGTTATATAGTTCTTATCAGAGAAAATCTCTCAGTCTAAGAGAAAAAATATTCTAGAATCTCATTCCCCAAATGTTTTAAAAATGTTATCTAATTTTATATTAACTTTCAGCTCAGTTGTACTAGCATTCTTTTAGCTTAAACAGCACTTGATGATTATGGTCCTTGATGCGCAGAGTTCAGTCATATCTTTCCTTACTTCCAGACACCTTTCAAATTATAGGTTATATATTTTTTTGCTCATTCTCTTGTTCAAATTAATTTTCTGGCATATGTGTGACTTGAATAAAGCTAAATGGGATTCTATAGAATATTCTAAAAGAATAAGTCCACTTATTAGTGATGAAATCTATTTCCTTCATCTAGAAAATCTATTATCAAAAAAAAAAATCAGGTTAGTCTTGCACAATCTACTTTTGGTAAATCAGGGTTTCATTTTAATTCTTTTCCTCTGTACCACCTCACTTTTATTCCTCTTTCCTTCAAAATGTGTTCTAAAGCATAGCAAGTAACTGAAGTCATACTGTAGTTAACCACTCACTGTTTTCCTTCTCAAATTAAAGATACTGTCTTTGGCAGTATATAATTGCAATATTTACAGCTTGACAGATGATAAAAATATCAGGCTTGGAATCTCAGGAATAATTTCTCTCAAATTATCTGATCCTCCTAATTTAAGTATACTCAACTCTGAGTTTTGATTTCACTTTCCTTTGGTCATCCATATCCATACTTATGGATAGGGAAATTCTTATTTCATATGTACTTAATACATACTTAATATAATACATACTTAAATACATACTAAAACATAATTATTTTCAGTTGTCCTGCCTGTGTTATCAATTCCTATTGAAAACCCAGAGAGGGTTTTTCTAATCATATCTAAATTATTTTCAGTGACATCTTCACCTTCAGAATACCTAACCTAAGAAACCATGTCTGATTTACAGAAGAGCTGAGAACTTAAAACTGCCACTTATGCCTCAGTTTCAGATTCATATACATAAAGTGCTTTAAAATGCTAAGTCCTAAGAAAAATAGGGTCTGAAAAGTCTCTAAATTCTACTAATCTTGGGTGTCTAATTTTTATCCCATCTGTTTTTGTTTCAGCTCACCATCTCTAAAATAGAAATAATACTGCCCTCTTGGCCTCAGTGATTTTAAAACTGTGTGTTATATTAAACCAACCAAAGATTCATTTCCTTAAAAGAGTAAACTTAATACAAGTGCCAATAATATTTTCGCAGCAAGCTTTAGAAAAAGGACTTTCCCATACATTACAAAATAATGATGAAATACAGAATATTTGTTCATCAGTTATGCATCTTGTATTCTGTGCCTGAAGAAGAGATATTATGATAAAAAATATCATGCAATCATGTAATGACAGTTTGATCATATACTATGCATGCACAACAAAGCTAAATTAAGGCTTCAATAGCAGTTCTTAAAAATTTTGCAGTCTTCATGCTTGTCCTTTGATGTTAGGTATTTGTCTAGTGAACATGCATCACTGATAAGTTAGTTAAAAGTATCTCTCTCATTAGCATTGCGGCATCAAGTATATGTATCTATGTCCACTTTCAATCTGATATTCTAAAATAGAGTTTCACAGCTGAGAAAATACTTTAATGTAAATGGAGAAAACACATGGTTTCCCAGGCAACTTGTTGGAATGTGTGCCAACAGACATTGTCTGACACACTAAGAAGTGTTGTGATATCTGCCAATAAATATTAAATAGGATGAAAAAAACAATCATCTTCCTTATTTTCATACACAACAGCTTTCCAAAAATAAATGTAGAGAGGAAAGAGGAAGGCAAGCAATGTTTATAGGGTAACTGCAACAAACACACTATTCTTTGGAAAATGTCTTCAAAACTTCCTCTTGACTTGCAGTGGTAAAAAACCCACAGTCACCAAAAATTTCATTCAATTTACTCTGTCTACTTTCCTTCTTCTCTTCCTGGGTCAAATCAAGAGGAAAAAAAATCTCAAAAACATTAAATACACAGATGATGCAGACAATCAGTTCCCCAGGAAAATACTGCATTTATGCTGTGTTCAGATGCATACAGTAACTAATAATGGAAGATGTATTTGCTTTTCGATAATCTAGTGGTTGCTTGAAGTTGACTCTTCAAAGCAACATCACTTTGAATATAATAACAATAATGTGTTTTGTCTAAAGAGGATCTTTAAAAGTAATTTGCATTCAAACTGAAGACAGTTAAATTCTGTCACTGAATGCAGCTAATACTGATTGCCTTCAGAGGAAAAGGACACACACATTTATCACAGACCAGAGTCTGCACACCAGAAACCACTTCTATGCCAATATGACTGGCAGAATGAGACACATACTATTTCTGTACAGATCAAAAGAGAAAATCTCTCTCATATTAGGTAACGGCTTCGTGTCAAAACAGTCCCATAACCATTTCTTTGAACTTCTTTGTGGGTTGTATGGTTTTCTGATCCAGGATTGAAGAAAACACATACACACACTTTTTTTTTTTTTTTTTGACCAGTTTCCTGATCTGGATTACAGTACAATTCAATAGACTGTGCACCAGCACTACTAAAGGGGTGACACAGTAATTCTGTGAGAATCACTGGCAGGAAGACAGGAATATGTCAAGTCAACCTTGATATCAAACCCTTCATAATGTGAAACCACTGCCTTACTTATTTTCCTGCAATATCAAAATTCATATACCTCACCCATGGCCTTATTGGTTGTAGTTCATTCATTCTTAAAAAAGTAAATTAATTTTAGTATTTTAAAGGGTATTCTTATTAGCAACTAAAATAATTTTTCCATTTATTATTTTTAAATATAAATTCAACTCCAATCCCCTCCTCACACCTAAAATAATTTTCATATGAATGTGAAAGGCCTTCAAAGTCTGTCTAGATCCCTTTGAAACAAACTAAAACATTGTAGAAACTTCTATGTAAATACCGATGTACACACACAGGTGTACACACACGCAAGTGTACACACACACAAAACTAGCATGCATTATATGTGTCTGCAGTTCATGCTCATTTGCAAGTTGGAGACAGGACTGATACGTACATTTTTATTCTACATTGCTGGCAGTGGGAAATAAATTATTTTACCGACCATTGGAAAGCCGTATACCTGATTTGCAGAAAGGTTATTAAAATATTAATAGAACAGGCATTCAGAAATTACAATAAAAAGGTAATTAAAACCTAGAGTCTAGGATTTAATTTGTACAGTCTCAAATAACCACTTCTGGGAAAACATTGTGGTGTTGAAAAACCTTGGCCCAGGGCTTACTTCCCACAAACCATCTGTCTAATCAATTATTAGTTCATCAGAGATTCTAACACACAAACAAAAACAGATTTAATATGCTCTGTGTGAATTTACTGATGTCTCCTTTGCACTCAGGCTATATGAACATTCACGTACATTCACGTTATCAGTTTATGAAAAACTGATTAGACTCATGCACTTCCTTGCTGCTTATATAAATCTGAATGATTACAGCAGGAGAAAAAGAATAGCAATTTTCTGATTAATTAAACTGCTTTTGAGAATATGTATTTAAACTAATTTAATCTGGCATAGTATTTAAATGGAATAAAACTTATTTTCAAATAGTAAATCTTTGATTGAGAAAATTATTTTTTCAAAATCACCCCAGTGCAAATACACACAGAAGTATACATTTCTATAAGTGGGTTATATATATGGAAAATAAAATGCCTACCCCACACTTCATTCCATACTGCAAGTCCTTGCTCCTTAACAAAGGAAATCATATTATCAGTGTAAGGTTCATCATCTCCCAGGGCTGAGCTCCTTTTATCCATTCTCTCAGTCTCTCCATCACTCATACTATAAGATGCACACATACAAACGAGAATAGAAACCCAAGGATCTGTCTGAAGTCCAGTCAGGAGATGCAAACATACACACCGCTTCTGCCACTGAAAAAATTACTTAAGAAACAAAACACCTAGAATGCAGAACAACTACAAAATAAAAAATAGAATAAGTTTTATGAGCCTTCTGTGGTGACTACTAAACTTACACAGATTATAATGCATATACCTATAGCACCCCCTGGCCTCCAAAATTAAGGGAATTGTTGCAAAAAATAAGTTTAAGCTTGTTACAGAGAATTTCTAAGGAGAGAAATGAGAGAACCGTGAATTGTCATTGAGCGGCTCTTTTGTCACATAGTTTTTCTATAGATGCAAAGTGATTTCTCTAGAGATAGCAATCCATAATATATATTTGTACAAAATATAAGGAGGAGACTTCCTTCATCAAGTCCAGAGACAGAGATGCTACCATACACAGATGACTATTTTTCCACATTCTTAATTGTAACTAAAGTTGCAATAACAGCTATGAAAAAGACAAATGAAGGATTTGTAGATCAGCCTGATACAGAATATTTAGGAAAATAGAAGAAACGGTGGCATTGAAAACCTAAATGCTTTGTCAAGTAAATTTCATTTCTGGTTGAATCACAGTGAGACTACAGAAAACACTGATATTTTTCCATTAGTAAAAGATGTTGCTAAGGGGACCCAGACAAACGAACAGGCAGCAGCAGAGAAAAAGCAAGCAAGGATGGTTGGAAAGAAAAATTTTCACAAAGTGTACAGTGGGTGCTCTCATAGGTGGAGAAGTTTGATACAGAAGCTTTTCTTCAAATAACTTGAAGTCTTTTAAAAGCAGCTAAAGGCATATTGTAAAAACATTATTTTGTCCTCTGTAAACTTGAGTGATGGTTAGATATTCTTCCCCAAATACGACAACTCTTATTTTGTTAATTTGGTGAAATATTTGCAATATTTCTACTCCCTCCCCTTTTCTGAAGTAAAGAGGTATTTCTTCCATTTGTCCCTTTCCGCACTCCCACTATTTCTACTTTTCCAATTCTGACAGGTTTACTTAGAGGTAAGAAATATACAACAACAGCATGTCTCTCTTTTGCCAGATTTTATAAGCACTCAGACTCTTTACACCCAACAATACTATGTCTCCAATCACCTTTAGAAGAAACAAGTTGCTATTGAATTAAATGAATAATTCAGTTAAAATACTAAGCCCCCTTCTCTGCCCATACAAAAAAATCTGGAAAAGCTCACATGCTCATAAACCAAATTTCTGTTACGAGAAAGAAGAAATCTTTGTTTTTAAAGAAAAGAATGAAGGCTTCATCTTTATACACCTCTGACCTTCGGTGTCATCAGGAGAGAGTGTACAGGTGCAGCAATAGCATGCTGATTTAAAATCTGTGAAGTGTACTCTCAGGTAAAAAGTACTAAACGAGTGACACTGTCCACCTTTCCCACTTCCCCAACTGCCAGGGAATTGCCTATGTCTGCTTTTTCATGTAACAACTGTTAGGTCTACAAAAGTAACTGTATGAAGTCTGAAGCCTAATTCTGCAGCAGCAACAATCATGTAAGTGGATGAGTTTAGATATACTTGCCCGAACTAGTCTTTAATGTTTGCTTAGCTCACAGGGTTTTGCAGAACAAGCTTATACTGAAATCACTGTAAGGTGCAAGAGCAACCTTTTAGTAACCTAAGTAAAACATATAGAAATCTACACTGAATGAATATCTAAGGAACACAGTAGTTTGAGTATACCTTTTCAGAGCAAAAGCAAAATACACTTTCAGGTCTGAAAGGAAAGATGTATGAGGGCGGGGGGAGAGAGAAGCAAGCAGCACCTCTTCAGAATGAACTTCTTGATATATGACATTATCTCTGTGAAAACATCACATTCATTATATATATATGAATACTTTTATATGTATATACATATATATGAATATATTCATTAAAGAATGAAAACCTAAGTCTTTCTCAATATTTGCTCAGAATCAGAGAAGGAAGCAGTTTTTCTCCAAAGAAAAAAAGTCACTTCAAAGATAATTACACACATTGCAGCTTTGTGTTTGCTTTCTTTCACACAGATTTTATGGCAGTTAGACTTACTTTGAAGTGAGAATAAGCTGCAGAAATTTAAGGCTGTTAAATCTAGCTGAATTCTCCCTTCAACTTCTTTGTCCAATCTGAAAACACTTCTGCAACCAAAACTACCTTTGAACCATGAAATAAATTGAAATTTCCTGAGCCACTCAAGGATGGGGGAAAAAGTCAGATGCTTTTTCATCACCTGAGCAATTTGAATATTTTAAAAGTATTCTGGCCATGCTTCTCCTCCCCACTCAAGACAACTTATGCAAACATTCCCACTGCTCACATTTGCTGCAGAGGTGACAGAGCTGGTAGCTGCACGCCTCAGGGAGACCTCCGAATGGCCCGTGCCACCAAGCGCCCCTGTCGCTGGGAGGAGCGAGGGCCTTCCATGAAGGAGTCAGGAAGCAGCACGCATGCAGGGAGGCGTTGCGCAGGGCAGAAAGTGTAGTCTTGATCAGCAATTCACGACAGCGTCACCAGCTGAGGAGCTGCAGAGAGAATGCAGGGATAGTGCGGAGGCTAGAGCCTGGAGGTAAGAAGAAAAAGAGCAAAAAAATTAAACAGATAATGACAGAAGAAAATGAGCAAGAGGGAAAAAGTGGTGACTCTCAGCCAGTAGGACAGGACGATCATCAGCCAAGGGACTAAATGTTAAGAGTTTCCTCTGAACCATGCATCTAGTGTGGCAGCTGTAAACTTAGATTCAAGAAGAATAGCATGGAAACACACACCTGACACTGTTCCAGCCTGGGCATTACAAGTGACTACCACAAAGCTGAATACACCTTCCGGCCAAAACAAAGCCTGAGCGTGCTCTGCCAGGAGATTTGTACACTAGCATTAGCAGCAGTTCAGTAGAGCTAGTGTTAAATTCCTCCTTCACTTCACCCTGCCTCCAGTGCAGAGAACACTGCAAAGACAACCTTTTTGTCAGGCAGCATTGCTTCAGGTTTTCTTCACAAGTGTTTGCTACGTTACATTCTGCAGAAGGAAAGGGCTTGCCAGCAGTCTGCAAGAAATCCTTCATTGGGATGGAGGAGGCCGTGTGTCTTGATTAGGCTGTGCATCACATTACCTTATAAACTGATGCACAGGGCAAAAACAAAACAAAACATAACACATACATGGGAAGTGTCTTTACCTCACAGACTGAAACATCTGTATCAACAAAGGCAATGAAGTGTTTGGTTCAAATGTGTGCCCTCAACAGAACTGCACATCAGCTTTCCCATTTGGGTTGCCAAGCAAAAGTGAAGACAATTGCTGAAAGCAAACAAGCATGTCCTTTTGTAACTATTTTATTTTAATTCATGACTCCCAAAGCAGACTAACATCCTCTGAAGCTAGCAGGCAATTTGGAGAGATCTCACTATTTAAATTTAACAGCCCTTCCAGTATGAACAGAGCAGTTCTGTTATGAGGCAGGGAGGAAGGGATTGAAGAAGGAGGGATGGGGAAGAAGGAGGGAAAGGAGGAATGAGAGAAGAAAAAAGGGAAGGAAAAGAAGCTGGCACCAACTAGCAAATAATGTCAGTGCTCTCATTTACCAAAACGGGGGTAAGGTTCATGGCTTCAAGTTCGTGAATCTCAATGATTTTCCAAGAATCTATGAGCCCTGACAATGCAGAACCATGAATACATTTTGTGTATTAGCTTTTCATTTCACTGATAATATTCCTCCATGTCCCCACCAACTGCTTTTTTAGGACAGCAGCATCGACAGTTCCATGAAGGGGAACAGATCAGGGAAACATCAATCACTGTATTCACATAGTTTTCTTAATGCCAGTACTATAACCCCGGAGTTAGACTAGAAAAAAGGACAAGAAAGAAAAAGAAAAAAAAAAGGCGTTAATGGCATTCCTAATCTTTCTTGATGTACATATCGCTTCAAAGTATAGTCATTTTTTTCAATACAACAGGCTGGTTTTAATACTAATAAGACACTGTAAATGAATACAGGACCAAGAATAGTAACTTTGATAACATAAATCTAACTCATTCTTCAGGGCCAAAAACTGTGGGGAGGGATGGAAAAGAATGAAAAGGGAGGGCTGGGGAGGAGAGAAGCCAAGAAAGGAAATTGCATGAGAGATGTGGGATGTGTAGACAAGGTAAAGAAATAATATAAAAAGAAGAATGAAGGATAAGAAAGTGAAAAGCAAGATAAAAGTGCTAATAAAAAAGGCAACAGGGACTATGGCCTAGATCCAGAAAAGCTCTTATGTTCTTAACGTCAAGTATGTTATTAAATATATGAAGTACACCACAAATAAAGTTAACAATATGCTTTGCAAGACTGAGGAATTAAAAAACTGACAAGGAAAGAATAGTAACAAATGAAAGAGCAATAAAGAAAGAAGAAAAAAGATCAGCAGAAGACTAGAGTGAAACTAAATATAGACAGAATATGAGCCATCCTTGTTCTAAGGCGCTTCCTTTTGAGGAATATATGCTATTAATGAATCTTTGGGTATCCTAAAAATCATACACAATTTCAGAAATGGCTGGACCAAACCAAGGGAAATTCTTTATCATTTGACAAGAGAAGAGCTGATCATTTAAGTAAAATGTCTATAATCACACAGATGTAAATGATAGCAATTTGATTGCAATAATGTGTAAATAGCATCAATTGCAAACAAGTTACATACACATACACACCCTTTCTTCTTTAAAAGGGACAAATTCACAGATCTGAAAACAACTAAATTCAATCAGTTGAGAGACAGCACTTTCCCAGAAAATATGAACGGCATTTGAAAACTTTTTTAACCATGCTTTACTGGCTGTTAGAAAAGCTACAATTCAACAAAATACCATGGTTCAAGAAAAAAAAAAAGGAAAATCAAATTTGGTTAGAGAGTGAACAACAAGTGAAAAATTATAAATTCAATAATAGTCTGAGGTAATAAAACTTTAGACTGTCAAACCGTAATTGTAAGCTTAAATATCTGCAGGGAATATATTCCTAAGGTGAACCAGGTATGAGGCACTACTTCAAGAATTCTAGAAAATTAATAACTGAAACAAAATGACATAAAAAGAAGACTATGGGCAGTAGTTAAGGAAATGAAGGCAGTTTCCTAAAATATTTAGGGGAGAAAAAGGAATCCTGCTATTGGCACCAGGCTATTTTCAGGTGAAACATTCTCAGGTGAGAGTTCTTAGGCCAAACATTGGCATTCTCAATAATAGTGACGGGGCGAAAAAAAAAAACAACAACAAAGAAGCCTTCATTAAATCTGGTTTTGTTCTGAGGGAGAAGCCAGATGATACTGTACTACTCTCCATCCTTGTAACAATTCACAAGAATGTCAAGCAGCAGTTACTGACATTACATTTTTTCATCTACCATGTCCAAAAAATTTGCTAAAAGATTTACAAGAGCTGGCCAGTGACTTCTCTGCACATTAATTATGATTTCAATAAATCCTGAAACACTATGGAAATTCCAAAGACTATAGAAAAAAGCTAATATTGTACCAGAATTTTAAAAAGAACAGACAAGAACAGACCCAGATGACTAAGTCCTGATATCTGATTCTACTCTCAAGGGAAATCAGGGTTTTAATTAAGAACTGGAGACTAATATAATAAATATCAACCAATAAGGTTATACAAGGAATCACTACATGCCTACAGTGATTCCTCTTTAACTAACTAAGGAATTATTCATTCAAGATATTTGGCTGATGAGAGTGATAACATTGTGCAATGTACTTTGCCTACTGTAAGGCATGTGATACAATAGTCTGACAATGTGATTATGGTAAAAATAGGAAACAAAATAAATTGTCACATATTAAAGAAACATCAACCCCCCCAAGCATGTCCTACTGGGGTTCCACAGGAATTGCTTTGGCAACTCTATGATTTTGTATTTCCTTCAGTGTCACAACTGCAAGAATAATAGCATTACTGATCAGATGTACAGAAAATACAATGTTTGGATGAATAATATACTTTCAATGATAGAAAAAAAAAATGGATTGTTTCGTAACCTGCCCTCATGCAAACAACAGAATTTCCCCTATAGTTAAATATAAGAGCATATACCTAGGACTGAGTGCTCTGACTGAGGAGAAGCAACTGACAAAGATTTGGAGTAGGGGCAGTCAGCTGAACACCGGCTGCCAATGTTACCCTGTGGCCATGGGGCTAGAATAGTATGTAGCTCAATCAGGAAATACCAAAAAGAAAGGAGAGTCACATTTGCCTCTATTTCTCACTAATGCAACATCTACAGGGGTAATTCTTCTAAAGACTAGAAATAAACAGCACATTTTAACAGTACAGATAATTGGCCATTAGAAAACTACTCTATGCTTCTCAGCAAAGAGGATTGTTTTTCCTAAACCATATATAATTTCAAAAATAAAGTAATTCAGAGAAATCCTATAGGTTGTGCTACACGGGAGGTCAGCCAAGGTTACCGGAATAGTTCTTTTCAGGTATGTAAGCTCTGAAAACAGGATTGCAAAAGGCCTGTGTTCATATTGTGAGAATTCTCCATAATGCCAATGCTACAGAAGACGTGTTGCGTGATGTGCCTCTTTCAAATCCTCACACCATCCAGATGCCAAGAGAAACCAGAGCCAAGAGGAGAAAAACATGTTTGCAGTGGATTGCAGCACACAAAGATGTGAAGAATCTAAACAGCACTGAGGCTGAGGGCTGTCTAATTGATGCTGAGGCATTTCCAGCTCCTTCAGATGGCCACAAGGGCACAAGGAAGAAGTGGAGTTCTGTCTACTGTGCCAACACATACTTCAAATACACAGAATCTCTGCCCCAGCACATCAAATTCAGTAACTTGGACACCACATATATCAGAAAAATATTGTCAGACTGGAGGGTATTCAGAAAAGAAAAAGATCTGAGCTAGTAACATATCAGCAATTAATAAAATAAAATCACTAGGGCATATTTACCTGGATATTTTAGAACATAACATATTAAAAGAATGTAACACAGGAGATGCATCATACAGCACAACTTAAGAAGGTATATTTAGAATGAATGAAGAAACAGAAAATGTAGCTGGTCAAAAAATTTACTTAGTAGAGGGATATTCAGCTGTATAACACTATTTTAGGGAAGAAGAGGAAAAACTTTTTCGAAAGCTAGAGTACTAGCCAGAATACTTTTAGATTATAAAGCTAGAATACTAGCTAGAATACTTTAGACTATTAAAACAATCCAGCTCTGAGAGGGAAATGAACTGGAACGCCCAGTATGCCTATACTATTCCTGATTTCTCTGACGAGGCTGTAGCTGATGACTGGCTATATATTCTAAAACCTCAGAGTCAAATTAACCATGTTGGTAGACTTCAACTCCTCCCATAGTGATCAAGCAATTGTCACATTTAGGCACAACTGCAAAACAAAACCTTCAGACACTGTAAAAAAATGCTTCAAGGAGCAGCTAAATGGGCAATGCACAAGATAAGCAGATATTAATTTGATTGTGCCCACTGTGTAGGACCTGGTACTAAATGTTGCTACCAAAGAGCCAATACATAATGACAGTAATAATGTACTTAAATTCAGCATCTATGTAGGAGCAAGCAAAGCCAACAAATCCCCTAAAATACTACTTGATTAGAAAAATAGGAATTGCATAGAAATAAAGGAATTGTTAGAAAGGAACTATCAAATGTGCAGACAGAAGAGCAAAATGTGTGTAGGTAGTGCACAGAATAAATTGAGTGATGCAGAACAAACATATGCGAAAGCAACACAGCTAACTACCAATGTAGGGAGGTTATTTGAAGCAGTTCTTGGAAAAAAATGAAGTTCTTGTCTTAGGACAATTGAAGAGAAAATAAAACTCTGGCAGACTAAATGTAAAAATGCAATAGGACAGGCCAAAAGGTTTGAGAAATAACTTGCAGGCTTTGTTGTTGTTGTTGTTGTTGAAGTACAACAAGATCAGGAAGCTTGCCACAGTTTCTGGAAGTCTGACGTATAAAGGTATAAAAGGAGCACTGAGAGAAGATAAGCCTATAGCAGGCAAATTAAATGAAGTTTTGCATCCATGCTCATAACGAGGACCTTAAGAGAAATTTACACAACAGAACCTTTCTTAAGAGATGCTGTTGGAGGACCCATCTGAAATGAAAGCATCAGTAAAAGAGGTTATAGAAAAATCAACAAAGAGAACAATAAAAAGTCGCCAGGACCACCTTGTATTCATACAGGATTTTTAAAAGAACTCAAGTGTGAAATTCTCAGTATCAGAAGACAGGAAAGAGGCAAAATGGGATGCCAATTTTTAAAAGGATTCAGGAAAGAAAGAGGAAGGGAAAGGTAAATCTAAGGTAGCTATGAATTGGTGCCCAAACATCTCTACCAGGCAAACTGACAGAAACTGCTACCAAGAATACAGTTAGATCATCTATAAATACAATGTTTGAAGAGTCATCATGGAAGCTTCTGTAAAAGGAAGTTGATTCTGGAGTCAATACAGATCTGAGATGCCATAGAAAGGTCCCAACAGGGCTAAATAATTGGCTAAAAAGTAGGACACAAAGGTAAGCATTAATGATTAGGGCTTTTTCAGTGGAGAGACATCATGAGGGAAGTCTTTCTATTAGTACTTGTGCTGTTTAATATATTCGTAA
Organism: Apteryx rowi; assembly: GCF_003343035.1. NCBI lineage: Eukaryota > Metazoa > Chordata > Aves > Apterygiformes > Apterygidae > Apteryx > Apteryx rowi. The sequence goes on along the minus strand of NW_020447397.1, from coordinate 1,812,378 downwards.
GTGACCTAGAAAAGGGGATAAATAGTGGGGCATAAAGTTCTCTGATGATACTAAGTTAGGATAGTAAAGGTAAGGGCCAAAGGCAACAAGTTGTAAAAAGATTTTACAACATTAAGTGACTAGATGATAAAATGGCAGCTAGAAATCAATAAAGCACTGAAGAGTGAAGAGAATATTAAACACATGGAGGCTAAAAACTTGGCTTATGTAGACTAAAAAACCAAAGATGAGAGGGAATCTGACCACTCTCTATAAATACAACATTGGGCATAAACACCAAGAGGTAAAAGAGCTATTTAAGCCAAAGAAAAAAAGCTGGCACAAGAATAATTCACTGCAAACAAATTTAGGCTGGAAATTACAAGACTCCAAACTGCCAGAGGGTTGAAGCTCTAGATCAGCCTGTCCATAAGGGGAAGGAAAAACAGCCAAACTAGGGTTTAAGATGAATGTGGATAAGCACTGTGAACAAATTACACAATCTGGTTGCTATGACAGCTCAGTACTAAGTTAGCTGCCCAACTTAGATTGGATTCAATAAGCTAAACTAAAGCAGAAGCTTACCAGCAAGTAGCAGATGCACRACTACTTGTATTTTTGGCGAAGTACGTCATAGTGCATTACTTACGCTAAAATAAATTTCTGCTTAATGACATAGGAGATTTCTGCTTCTCTCTTTAGATTGAGAGGTGAGCTGCCTCGCATGCAGGAAGCCTTGGAGGTAACTAACAGTAACTCAGTAATGTGCACAACCCTTCTATCACTAGAGATATAATTAGATTTAAGGTATTTTTCCTGAGAGAGAAAGAATGCTCTTTTATCAAAAATGCCTGCTTTTCTCTTTGATTATGTTTCTATGACAGCAGAGATGGCTTTAAGTGTAGAGATACAGGGGCCCAAATGAAGGCCTGGTCTTTTGCAAGCAGTGGTTTGACTTTCTGAAGCAGATCCAGTGCTGGGACAAATTAGTGCTTTGTTAGTTAGCTGGCACAGAGAAGGCCATCAGTTAATAAAACCAAGTTGTGTCTATGCTACTATTTTTGATCAGATCAGTAGTGAGGTTTTGAAGCAATTCCCCCAATGTCATGTTGGCTTGGTTTGCAGAGCATTTGGGCTGCAGGTAAAACAGATTCCTTTAGGGGTAAATTAAGGTAGAATCCATGCTCCAAAGGCATACCAAAGGCACTTCAGCCCCTGATGGGGACATGAGGGTCTGAACCCATGAATGGTCCTTTGGGCAGTCTCAAACCACATGCGTGATAGGGCCCAGCCTGCACTGCGGGGGCAGCCGTGTGCCATCACCGGCCAGCTGGGACACCTGGCCCTTGCTCCCCTGCCACGGCACTTCCAGGCTTGGATGGTGCCAGACACTGACAGCTGCAAACTCCTCTGGGAGGGCCATGCCGGGAGGGCAGCATGAACCGGCGCCATCCTACACTAATAGCCCAGCAGGAGGCATTTTCCCTTAAACAGCCAACCGTTTGCTAAAACTAGAACACCCTGGTTATTTTACAGTGGCAGCAGGTTGGGTTGAAGGGTATTATAAGAACAGACAACTGATAGTGGCTCATTTCATAACGTATACACTTCCCAAGCACAAAAATTCTGCCTGGGACATAATTAATTGTCCAGTGTTTTGTCTGGTTCTCAGTCATCTCCTTTACCAAAGATCAAATTTGCTTCATGGTTTGTCTTATTTTCCTCAGTTTCATCCCTTAGGGAAGAAAAATCAGTTTTTACTAGTTATGTTTTTTCTTCTCTTAAAAAAAATCACAACTGACTCACCACCTGATTCATAAAGTTTCTTATTTGAGTCTCTCTTGACTCAGCTTTATCTAGCTTTCTCAGTACGTCCTTCATGTTGCTAGGTTTCAAGAGAAAAGACATAAGAGAAGAAAACAAAACAATTTTTTTTTTTAAATAGCCCTTTGTCAAAAGTGCAAAAGAAAGTATGAAAGTAATCTTCTATCACATATGTGCCAACCTTCCCAACACATTTTTTTCTAAATTACTTTTTTGTTGTTTGTGATATATACAAAACTGCGCCACTGAGCAACAGGGAATGCTTTATTAAGAGGAAGACTACCCAAGCAAATCAGGTGTTAATGAAATAATTATGATTTCATATGATTCATATGTCATGTAATTACAAAACTGCATATATGTGATGCCATTAATGTTCTTCTGCTTTAAAGATTATGTGTGTGTGTGCATGTGTTTGTGCGCAAGCACATGTGTGTCTAGTCAATCATTATATATGGAAACATCACCAAATGCAGTCATTTGCAAAATGACTGGTCATTTCATGACTGGTCCAAAAGTCATGGTGCAAAAGAGCTGCTTAACAGGAAACAGCAACATATACAACAGTTTAGGACAAGAAGCAAATACATCCAAACTGTATCCAGTTCAAATTGCAGGATGAATTTAGGCTGACAAAATAGACCAATCATACCGGCTGGGACAGAAATATTATTACTCCTTACTCTTGTGAAATGTGCCATCAGCTCTCTAGCAACCATGAGAAATCACAGAATCACAGAATCGCTGAGGTTGGAAGGGACCTCTGGAGATCATCTAGTCCAACCCCCCCTGCTCAAGCAGGGTCACCTAGAGCACATTGCACAGGATCGCGTCCAGGCGSGTTTTGAATATCTCCAGAGAAGGAGACTCCACAACCTCTCTGGGCAACCTGTTCCAGTGCTCTGTCACCCTCACACTAAAGAAGTTTTTCCTCATGTTCASATGGAABYGTCTGTGTTTCAGTTTGTGCCCGTTGCCTCBYGTCCTGTCRCTGGGCACCACTGAAAAGAGTCTGGCTCCATCYTCTTGACACCCTCCCTTCAGATACTTGTACACRTTGATAAGATCTCCTCTCAGCCTTCTCTTCTCCAGGCTAAACAGGCCCAGCTCTCTCAGCCTTTCCTCATAAGAGAGACTTCAGTATTGCTTTCATATCCAAAAGCAAGATATCGATGCCTGAACAGAAAGGGCCCAGCAGACAAAGCCAGAGGGAGTTGCCACAAGCAGAGACAGAATGATTTCTCGGGACAATGGGGGCATGGCGTGGCACCGGCTGTGGGTATATTCATGTAGTGGGCAGCAGCACAGTCTGAGATTTACGGTATTTTTCAAAGGAATAAATAGGTTACTGATTTATAACAATATAGCAAGATGAGCCCACAAATATTGAGTCTATTACCTCAAACTTGGTGATGGTGATAGAATGAGGCCCAGCTATGAAACACTTACTTACTCTTTTATCACCACAAAAAAAAATCTCAGTGATCTTGTTTACAAAGCCGCTTCTGTGGTTTTTTTTATATCTCCACTTGAAGAACATTCAAGGCAAAAGTATAAGCAGTTGACCTAGAGTTATCCACAAACTTTCAGAGACCAAAAAACACCCAAAGCAGATCCTAGTTTTCTCTTGGTTTGGATTTCAAACCAACAGCTTTGAAAAAATTGGCAAATTCAAATCCTAGCAATTTTGGCTTCACTGAAGCAGACAGTTGAGATAGTTCACAAATTATCTTGACAGATCTCCTGTGCTATTGAAAGCTATAACAGTTGTGAATGAAAGCTATTTTGAATTTCATAAACACAAAACTAATATTTGTATACAGATATATAATTGGACTCTTAAAAATAAAATATTTGAAACATATCTACATAATTCTAACCTTATTTCTTCATAGATTTTTCTTCTTCAACCATTCAACTTTTTAGGACAGTCAACCACAAGATAAACAATATTTTTATTACTGGTAGGATTTTTCACTAAGATAATTAGTAAAATTTGAACATTAGTACAAATATAGAAGAACCCCCACAAAAATATACTTTTGAAAAATTAGATTGTTACCTTAAAAAAAAAAATGCAAGTTTTATCATTTAGACTTCAGAGTCTTAAATGGAGAACTGATAAATGTCTGTCCTTTTATTCTTTGAAATACCTTGTGCAGTAAGTAATGGTAATAACAGAAACCATTGGGGGGGGGGGAACAGATAGCAGAGACAACCTAAATTATAGCTCCAGGAAATTAGAAATGAAATTACTTAACTCAGGTAAAATTAGCACCTTAAAGGAAAAAGAGGGTTTTTTTCCCAAAGAGATCTGCAAATCCAAAAAGTTATAATATGCAAGTGTTTGCCACAATAAATAAATAAATAGATCTTGTAGAGCTAGAAAATTGTTTAATATCTTGTAATTTTTTTTTTAATYTTGTCATCCAGTTTTATTTTCTTCCTCAGACAGTTGCCAGCATGAGCTGAATGTTACCAAACTGAGCTGTTACAGATACTGGCTCTTCGGAATGTGTTTTTTTTTTCCTAAAGGGAATAAAGAGGATCATTGTACATTTGCAGAAATCAAAAGCTCATATCCATCAACAAAAAAGTATTGCATGAGTATCTGTCACATTCATCTTCAGTGTTGCCCTCCAAAAAGGAAAAAAAAAAGTGAAATAATTTGGTGAAAAAAATATGGTGATATTTTTAAGCTGTGCCTGATTCAGAACAAAATACTGAGTTTAAATTCCAATCATACTATTTAGCCAGGAATGGAAATGAGATTCTGAGTCATGGAGTGTAATCCTTGCTACCAAGCCTTCACCCCCTGTAACCTGTTTCATAAACTCACTGCGCTTCTTATAAACAGGGACACATCTTAGCCTACCCCTCCCTTTGGAAAGCTGAACCAAACTGCACTGATGAAAAGGAATCATCCACCAGATTCTCTGTTTCTCACTCCAGTTTGAATTTATTCACAGTAATACCTGCTTGGTTTTGTGTCAACAATGTCTTTGATGGTAAGTATTTATGTCTCATCAAGATAAACAATATTTAAGCAAAATCATCACCTACACCATTATGGCAGAAAAGATAACAATCACCTTTCCTAAACACAAGTCAAGTTATTGCCATTTGGTATTTTAATTAAAAATTGATGTTTATATGTCAGTGTGAGCAGAATTAAATCAACTGTCTATGCTTTAATGTTTGGCAAGTACATTTTACTTTTTTGTGTATATGCCTCTATATATATGTGTGCGTGTGTGTGTGTGTATGTGTGTATAAATATATATATAACCATTTAAAACTTTGTTTTCACTTTTTACTGTTCTTGTAGGTTTATTTATTGCAAAATGATCTCACATTTCCCTGCATCATTCACAAGAGTGCTGGAGTACAATTCCATTTACATTATGTGGGTTTGGGGCTTGAACTTTTCTGCAGCCATGACAGACTTCCGTGACATTTGTTTCCTCACTTCCTTTCACATGTCTTGGCATTTCCTTTGCAAGCTCCTGCATCACTTCCTCTGTTTCCAGAGGTTCCTTACTACAGTAAGATGCTGCTTTCAAGTGCAGCAATGACATTTATAGGAAGCTAGTGTGCACTGGCCTCTGTCCCTCCACTTTCTATTTATGCTTTTCCTGCAGTAGTCTCATCCTTTATTTTCTCATTCTCTTTCCGCCAATGTCTTGCTGCTCTATCTGGTGCTGTCTCCACCACCCTGGAACTGCCTCCAGACAGTAAAGTTTAAGGTCACGAAGAGCTAGAAAGAAATAGTTACGCTCATACCTCCAGGGCCCCTCTCTGCTCTGCCTGCTGCACAGCAGTGCCCAAGGAGACAGTGTGCAGAAGAAATGGTATAAGAAGCTGCTGCCCAAACAGAGGATCAGGAGTAGCTTTGAACAGCCAGGAGGAAGGGGGGAAAAGGAAACCCCGTTCACTGCCTGCAGCTGCTTATAAGTGACATTTCAGATGGCTTGCGTGAGACAGTGCCAGCAAGACATACAGGGCCATCGCTCCAAAGGAATGATTAATGACCGACCTGAGACAGCAAAATGATAAGGTCTAAAATACAAGTGTCATTCTAAGATTCAAATCCACATGTGACTTCTGATCTCCCCTCAAGTAGACAATGTTGTCTGCCCCTCCAAATTGCAGGGGAAGTTTTTCACAGAATCACAGTGTGGCTGAGGTTGGAAGGGACCTCTGGAGATCGCCTGGTCCAACTCCTGCTCAGAGCAGGGCCACCAAGAGCTCCGGGCCGTATCCCACCGGGTTTTGAATCTCTGCAAGGATGGGGACTTCACAGCCTCTCTGGGCAACCTCTGCCACTGTCCAATCACCCTCAGAGTAAAAAAGCTTTTTCTTATGTTTAAGAAATATAGAAGATTGTTAAGCAAGAACAAAGTCTGGAAATAAACCAGTACACAATAAACAAGAAAACAAGTGGTAATGCAGATCCTCTAGTTTAATTCATTGTATTCTCCTGGTTGCAATTTCTTTGGGTATAACAGAAAAAATGACACATCTATCAGTCTGGGGGCTCATGCTCACAAGCCTTAGTGCTAAACTGTGAGAAGCATCACAGAGTCCAGCTCTTGAGGTCATGTCTCAAAATTACAGTTATGGGCAGGCTGGCATTGCACAAAGCCTTGAAGCAAAGGCAGCTATGTAAAACTGAATTAGAATTTGCTTTATCATCTTATGAACAAGTATATTTTTTAAAGGCAGTGTAAACACTCTGCTCTCATGCCCATGCAATACTTTATCAACAAACTCAACAGTTTAAACTTTTAAACAAAAATTTCAGTAAGATTGGCTCCTAAATTTGAGAAGATGGCTTTCTATTTCTAATTGGTTTCAGTACCGAGAGTCAGGTATTTACATCTGGATGCTGTTGTGCTTCTGACACTGCAGGAGGGAGGAGGAATATTTAAGTTGCAGCAATTCAACCAACACATAATTCTGAACACAGAATTTTCTTTCTTCACCTATGACAAAGGGAGGAACTGGATTGAAAAAAACAACATACCTCACCACTACTCTTTCTACTTCATTGTGATTATGAAGTGAAATTTCTCTACTCACAATGGACTTTTAGAAAAAAAATCAGAAAGGTTTCAGGAAGACATGTCTTTCACCTAATGCCTGCTGATTATGGCATATATCAGCAACACATACAGAAAAAAAAAGAAATGTGCAGTGATGGCCTCTGCACCTACAGGTGATGCAACATGGGGTCCAATCTACAGGCCGTGAAGGGAAATCAAAATATTCCAACTTATTTCACTGGGTCTGCTTCAAAAACACTTGTTCTCAAACTGTATGCAAATTCCAAGATTTTTGTAGGAAGCAAACACATATCAGTTAGGGATCCAAATTTAAAACAGGTCTTTGAAAATACAATGTACACTACAAAGAAAGCATCTCTAATTTGAAAAAAAAACAGTGAAATAGAAAAGGAGAAATAAAATGTATTTATATCTTACTATGGAGGAGAAGGGTTTTTGGAAGATCATCCAAGAAAAAAAAAATAGGTCCATTAAACAAAAACACTACTCACTAGTAATTACCAGGTAAGTTTTGCCTATTGATTTTACATGCTGTCTCAAAAAATGGAAAGCCAAGACTCTGACATTGTACCAGGAACAGCCTCTGAGATGAAAGGAAAATGACAAATCTCAAAAACCACATGATTTAAATATCAGATACCGTAATTATGACTCAGTATCAGCTGAGATCGAAATACAGTATTTCTGTTCATTCATGAGCTCCCCAGCAAATGATACACTGCCTTGTGTATATGCCTGCCTTTTAATTGAGTTCTTTTAATTGTTAAGTACCAGCCAATTGGCATAGACATGACCACGTGACTTCGGATCATTTTGTTTACTATTGTCTCCCTACCTAAATGATTGGTTTGGGCTAAGGGAGGGTTATGTGATTCTTTCTGAACTGCAGTATAGGATTTTTGACACTATCTATAACACAGATTAAACAAAGTACTGCTACACTTGAAATATTCCCTGTTAAACTTAAACTGGACTTTAGGCAACGCTTGGAATGCATTTGTTTTGTTTTCTGTTGCTGTTTTAGGCTTCTCAACTACATTGCAGAATACAGGAAAAAAGGAACATAGTTAGAAAAAGTAACGTTAGAAAAAGAGTAAAAATACCAAAACAAACAAAAAAAACCCTCTTAAACATTTCCATAGGCATTACTAGGTGTGCCCAGCAAATTTGGGGGTAAAAGCAGCATTTAAAAGTGAGTGTGAGGGACAGAAACTGAAAAAAACTAAGAGTTTTTTTCACTTACATTTATCCAAGAAGGTTGTTGCCATTACTTCTGCAGGGCTCTCACTGGCTGGGGAGATCATGTGACCCAGGGAACTAAAATAGAAAAGTCTCGGTAGCGAGGAAACTGAACCAGAAGCGCGTTTGCAAGAAAACACATATCATGGGCATAATATCACGCACTTACTAGCAAAAGGTGATAAATTTAGAAGCGAACCTATCGTGTATGGAAAAATGGGCAATGCCTTGAACCTTACAGCCCAGTATCTGTCACCTTTTCAACACGTGGGAAATGTTTTTGCTATAAATCTCAGTTCATGTCAGTACGTAACTAAACCTAGTAACTGCTCTAATAAATCTCAAAAAATTACCAGATCTTAAAAGAAAATATGATCTAATAAATTTAAAAATAAACTTCCACTGCTGGAACCATTTTCATCTTCAGACTACGGTTTTTACAGTTGTTTGTATCGAGAAAGGAAGCAATTTTTTAAAAAGCATATGTTCTTAACATAATTGAGAGAGCTGTACTTCAATTCTTTTACAAGTAAAAAGTACAGTTGCAGATCTGCAGACTATTAGAACACACACTATAAATCTGCAAGTTAAAGAGCAGGTTCAAAGAATCCGAGGCAAAAGCAATACAGATGAATTAGTGACCAAATGCAAGTTCCATGCAATGATATAATGTTGTCTGATTTTGAGGTTGCTGTTTAGTTATCCCAGTCAGCAGAGTATAACTTCCAGTTTTGTAAAGCTTTTAGAAAATAAAATTCCAGCTCAGTACTGTTCTTTGGATTATAAGAAATACACACATTAGCTTTTGTAACAGTTAACTTTTTCACCATTTACTAGTTTACTTTAAAGTAGGTTACTCTGGTTTTATGTTTATAAAATGTCAAGCATTTCCTTGTTACTAATGCATGTCTTGACAGTTATTGTAGAGGGAGATTTTACTGAAAGAGGCAGACAGCAATATGAAGGAGAGCGTGATCAAGGAACAAGAGAAATATGCTGTAATACACTAACAGAACAAAGGCAGCAAAGAATTTATTGTTCTAATCCTTTAATGGAATCACCCCCATCTTGCAGTTATAAGACAAAATATGGAAACTCCCTGCCTTTCAAAGCAAATGGCTCATAAGGGCTTTTGGTTAAAAACTAAAGGTAGAGAACACAAAGCAAAAWCCTTCACAGCAGACTCCCACATTACGCGCACACATACACACACACGCACACACATATTTATATTTATAAAATTAGAGACTATTTTCAACCAAGACAGATACTTTGATTTTACATAACCAAGGTCTATCTTATTCTACAGGATATCCCGAGACTTACACTGAACATTTCACAAAGTGAGACAGCATTCCCCATAATCATGGTAGCATGAAAAGGCTGCTCTTACCTGCCCTATTCTTATTAGAAGTTGTGAAAGGAAACATGAGCATTGACTTGAAGTAATAGAATAGAAGAATACATATGAGCTACTGCCATTATTTGAACATAAAGGAAAACTTCCCAAAGTTACAAAGTCTGAAATATTATTAATTTTATGTTTTTCTTGAGCAAATACATTTTTAAATCTGCAGTTTATATCCGCATGCACATACATCCTAATATACTATCAGGTACACATGTTTTTATCACTGTGGTCTCAAGAAAAGCTTTGAATAACTTGATTTGTGCCATTTAGTAGATCATGTGGCAAAACTGAAGTCAATGAAAGTTTTCTATTGATTACAAGAAGAGGATTGGGGTACTGAATTTGGTACACAAAACAGTGACTTCTGTCACAGAAGAAAACTGACTCCATTTATGTACTGTTCATTGATTTAAAAGGCCTAGATGAAAAATCATTTCTTGGATCAATTTTAAATGTAACCCTGGCATTCTTAACCATGTTTTGGAGAAGGTCTAGACAGGTGCAAACGGAAGCCTTCTCAGAGGATTCTGACTGCACATCCCACACACGCTGCAAATCATCTCAGCAACCCCTTTGTGGCCAAACAGGTATCTTGGTGTGGATGTTTTATGTTATATTTTCCCACATTTCATTTTTCAGCTTGAAATTATGAAGGCTGCAAAACTCACAGAGGGGGAGGGTTAAATATACTAGAATATAAAACTAGATAGTTAATGAGATGGAAAAGTAATTATAAGCAAAACAAACCTACAGACAAAGACGATGAATCAGATAACTACAGGAATGCCAAGGCGGGGAAAGAAATACACCCTTGCAGGGGAAAAGTGTGGCACAGAAGAAGGACACCATTTCCCAGACAGAGTAGAGAACCTTAGGTAAAAACAGTAAGTCGGTAAATGCTGGGGCCTAATACAAAGTGAACAATATTAGGATCAGAGTAAAACATCTGTTTAAACAGCTGCAACCATTCACCTGTGGCGTTAGGTCTGTGTTATTCTGCACACCTATTTCCCCCAGCTGTATTAACACTCAATGTAGTCATGCTCATCCCTTCCCTGATAGTACATTCTGATGTTCAAAAATCAATTCAGAACCTGTTGAAGAATGCTATTAAAACTAAATTTTGTGCAGAACAATTTTATTGATTTAAGTCACTAGAATCATGCTTTGTGGAGAAGAGTCAAAAACATATCCTTATTTTACTCTTTTACTGGCCAACTTAATTCTTGAGGTAGTAGAAACCAAGAAATTTTTTTCAAGCTGTGGTGTCACTTACTTCCCAGAGTTATAACTAGATTGAACCCATTTTGTGAGAGTCTCTTTATAAATTAATAGAATACTTACAAGCAAGGCCAGCAGGCTATCCCAGATCTATTTTTAAACACAGTATTTTGACTCCTTTTTATTCACAATACTAATATATCCTCAAAGAAGTTTCTCCACCAACTTCAAAAAATTTAAATCTTACTACTATCACCTAGTTTCCATATATCTTAAAAGGAACAGTTTTCAGTAAAATCTTTAGGAAATTTCAGCAAAAATGTACAAAAATAGATTAATAACATGTTCATCTTTCTTTATGTACTTAGAWTAGACCAACTCATTTCCAAAAGAAGAGGAAAAATTAGTTATGCATTTTAGTCTTAACAGACATACAAAGCAGGAGTAAATTATATCACTCATTTCATCTCTCCAGTGTATAACTGTAATCCACAGCCATTTGAACCAACTCTAATAATCCAGGTGTTAAAATTGGCCTTTAGGAGCCTAAAGATAAGCCTGTGTAGCAGATGGTCCCCTAATTTATTTAAATTCTCCCCACAAATCTCTACAAATTTACTAGTATCTGGTAATGCATCTGCTCTAAACACTAACATACATAGGCTACTCACAAGCTGCTCTCCTGCAAAACACCAGCCTCATATAATATATTTAAAACCATTTAGTGACCTTCAATGATTGAAAATACCAAGCAGTGGTACATAACTAAAAAAAGATCATATACCTTCCCTCCTGGAAAAAAAAAATCAAGTCTATTCTAATGGAATAATAAAACCTAATCCTCCTACTCTAGGGATGACCGCTTCTGTTAAGATTTTTTCTGCTTGTTTAAATTAATTTTATATGCTTCCTAAGTAATTCTAAATTCTCATCCTTGCCAGGTAAAGCAATTTCTAATAGAAACACAAACATTAATTGAGTAATTTTGTTTGGTAAGAAAGAGGGGAATGGAAATAAGAAACCTTTTCTAATCCATTTACATACATAAACAGAATAATACTTCATACATCTGAGACAATAACTTTTTCACTATCTTTCAGATAGTATTCTCAATAGACAAGCCAGTTTTATGCAGTATTATTTCTGCTAAGAGAAGTAGAAGAAACTGCAAATTATCAAGTTATATAGAATTATCCAATACCTACTGTCTCAGCCATCAGTATTTCACAACTACAATCTCATCCACAGAGTTATTGCAAAGATTAGAGATCTAGAAGTCATATTATTTTTGAAGGTTGCTACCAGGATATTTTCCAATTGCATACACAAGTTAACCAAAATAAAAATATATATATGCAAGAAATATTTTAAATGTAACTTTATAACTTCTAGTTATTTTGATACAATGCAATTCAACAGGATATTTTGCTAGAGTAGCACAAGCAAATTCAACCTCTTAAAAACTGGAACGTCCTTACCCAGTTCTTTTTTGTCATCTAATGCTATTAACCAGTTTAAACTCTGGGCAACTAAAATTTAGCCTTTAATACAGCATTCAAAATGGATATTGGAGGAAGAAAAAATATCAGAACAGTAGGCACTAAGCAACTACATAACTAAGTGTCCAGTCAGTGATCAAGAGCATGCTAACTTTTATAGAAAATCTCAGCTGGCAATAAATTTGTTCAAATAAAATCATCTTTATGATCAAATTAGGCTCTTGCTTGATGACTATCAATAAAATATGTTATCTAGGCCTCACATTTCCCGTATGTCATTCAATAACAATCTCATTGTCATCATTATCACCATCTGTTCAAGAAAGGTCAGGATTTATACTAAAAAAAAAAACATTCCTAGAAACGTGATATTAGACATGGTTTAAATCAAAAGACTATAGAAACTCAATTCCTTGTTACAGGTGCTGAACATTAAGGTGAGGGACAAAGACTATTCAAGTCAGCGGAAAGATTCCCTTTTCCTTTGGTGAGCTTTATAATGCTCTCAAGAGTATCTGGAAGCTCTTTTCACCTAGCCTGTTTTTCTTCTAACACTAAGTTTGGGAGTGCCTAATAGCAAACCAGAAATAGGTCCTGGTTTTAGCAAAGGTATCCAAACTATGTGAACCAGCATGATTTACATTGTATGATTTTCACATCTGAAGCATCTAGCTACAGAATAATTTTTTCTTTATAGCCAAGACTTTACTCCAAACCAGAACCAGCTTCATTGTCTTCCACAGGAACATGGTTACACATAAACTGTGAGAATTTTTCCTATCATTAAACCAGTGTTCCAGGAAATACGTTCCTATTTGATCTGGCCAATCTAGAAATCACTTTGCCATTAATGAAAAAATCCCAGAGGCCTACGCTATTAAAAGCCACAAGTGATTTTTTAGTACTTTAAAATGTGAGTACCCATTTAGGCACAGATTAAATAGATCGGGTTTTCATAAAATTATAAACATACAATCTTTGCGAGAGATACAGGAGGAAAGACTATGAAGCTGGGCGAGCAAAATGTTACACTGGAAATATACATTACGAGTCAGAGCTTCATTAAATAAAGTAACTTAACAGGGAATGCTTTCATTTCTATAAGATATTTAAAATAAACTAGAGAATATGCTAATGAAAAATTGCATTCCATTACAAGAGTAGAGACTAGCTTAAAAATTTTATACCAAGTTGATCAGTCTTCATTAACTTTTATATTATCTTTTGGTATATGTGCTTCAAGTACATATGATTTATCTGAATTCATCAAGCTGAAACCTGCATTGTGACCTCCTGCCAAAAAGAGACATGATGAGTAAGAAACCTGCAATGAATTGAGGCCTTTTCAGCTATTTCAATACCCACATGTTGATATGGCCCATTTCTAACTGAAAGAAACATTCTTTTCAAAAGAATTAATTCAAAAGAAGTCATACATTCACTGGCAAATACAATAAAGGATTTGGCAGACATTAAAGAACACAGGTAATACAGGTGTATATGTATGGCTGGAAAGCACCTATAAGCAAAAAATCTTAAATGAGGAGAAAATGTGAGGAGGTAAAAAAAGGAATAGATAAAAGTTCACAGGGATGTAAAAAGCTGCTGCTTTCAGGTAATCTGTATGTTCATTCTATTATTCCCTATTCAAAGCTGAATTTTCCTGGTGGAAACTGCATCTGTGCAGAACAGGATTGAATTCTAGCATACACTCATACGCATATATACAAGACAGACTAATTCTACCACTTGCACATACACACCCACAAGTGCATATGTGTGTATTTTTTGTATATACAAAAGCTCCATGAACATTTTGGTTCACTTTGCTATTGTCTCTGTTCCAGGCCTTGCTTTATGATCCTTATCCAGGGAAAACAAAACAAAACAAAACAAAACAAAAAACAGTCATCTCCTCCAGCCTCCCGCAGTGATTCCTGTGACTTCTGTGAGGAGAATTATAGCAGAGAAAATTTATACCATCACCCAGAAGTACAGCTGAGGCAAGGACCCTTCTCCTACATGGGATGACAAGTCACATGGGCATGAGCCAGGAACCAGTAATCATCAGCATTTATAAATCTTCAGACAGCACAGTGTTGCTCACTTCAGCTATACCACATCTGTTCAGTAGTACAGGCTACCAAGAAAATAAATAATAAGGCTCAAAGTCTTTATCTTGATCTTCCAGAGGCCCATTACTCTGAGTCCTGGATATCAAACAACATCTAAACCTTTGGGACGCAGGTGAAAAAAGCTAAACTGCACAAGGCACCAAGTTATTTTGTAGCCAATCCAAGACTGCAGAATAAGCTCCTAAGTAAGAATATGCTTTCATTGCTTAAGCCAAAACCCTATTTATAATGATCAGATCTGGACAGTATACTGGCAGTCAGATGATGCCATGAAAGTATTTCTACCATACTCTTCCTCCTGACAGACTGAACATATCATAGCTACTGAAGCTACGTAATTCATTTTCCCTTTGAAGATTAGACAAAATTGACTGCCTACAGCTGAGCTTTCCCTGCACACACCTGACTGCCTGGTTCCCAAGAAGCAGGTTTCCAGCCGAATGCAAGTGTTGTGCCATGCCGTACCAATCTTCGCATCACCTCGAGCCACCACTAGAAGCAGTGCTGAGAGCAAATCATGCCCTCCCTATGTAGAGGGAAAATGATCACCAGGTAGAAAGTGTGTCGGGCCATGTTGGGTCAGACAACCATCCGCCTCACCTCATAGCCTGCCTCCAACACTGCCCAAAAGCAGATGTCTAGGGAAGAGTAAGAACAGGCAAGTGTATAAGTCACTTCTCCCAGTACTCACCCAACCTCCAACTATTTCCAGTTATGGAGACTTCCTAAGCCAGATGCGGCTTCTGTAAACCATGTATTGAGCATGTGTATACCACTAAGAAGGTTATTTGAGGAAAAAGGACCAGAACCCAAAGACCTCCCTCTCCAGTCTAGCTTAATACACTGTATTTTCAGTAAACATACTCTTGAAGAAATTCCCATAAAGCCAAAACCTGTGGCAATAGAGAAATACAAAAGATAAATAAAACAAGGATCTTCTGTCCTGTTCTCAACCCTGCTTCTTAGAACAATTTAGCGCTATCTATCATCAAATTTATCCTTAACCACATTCTTTATATTTCAATACACCTTTAAACCATTTTTTTTTTTAGAAATCAGCATATTCTGTTTCTTTTTAAATTCCAGACAGCCCTCATCCAGCTGATGAACTTCTCCCCAGTAAAAATATGAGTGGAAAAAAACAGGTTTTATTACAAGTCTTCAAAAAAAACCAGGAACATATTGACAAATTTATAGGGACAGGCAGATTGATTTCTAAATCTATGTGACTGTGCACTCCCTAAGCAGTAGGAAGCAGTCACTGCAATGAAGCAATGAATGCTTCTTAACATGCAAGCCAAGAACATTCCTAAGTAGGCATCACTTCCTGGAAAAGAAGCAAACCTTGTTTTCGATTTGAACTTGTGTCTGAAATAAAGATGAACTGAAGAAAAAAATGTATTAAGCTTATAATAAGTAGTTGTAACCTACTAATAAGTTAATTCACACTACATGAACAGAACAGCCCCTTTGTTCCAGTTTGTTACACATCTCTGTCCCAGCAACAGTGCAACTAGGTTGTTGAGTGATAAACTGATCCAATGTTGCACAATTCAGGCAAATTTACTCCATCAGCAACACCTGTGACACACATCTTTATACAACAGTCTATCAGAGGTGGTTAATCCTGTGATAGGGTGCCACCTCGACCATAATACTGTCCTTTCATTCAAATCTTCAGAGAAAAAATTTCAGTTATCTGCTTTTAGCACCTAACCCTGTAGCAGAATTGCCTCAAGCTTTCTCAGAAACACAGACAATGGAGCTCTGCAAACTCAAGGATAAGCACATGGGCTGGGGTGCAGGGAAAAGGAGGGGAAACAAAAGAGATAAGACAAGGACAGAGGGACTGAGCTAGATCCTTAAAAAGCCAGACTGGCCACTCCTTGACTGCCGACATAGCAAGGTGGGCCTGGTGAGCACTGGCTGTAAGCTCTTCCTCCAGCAACAGCCTCTGCCCACTCCTGGGGAGACAGTGGTGGCAGCAGCAGCAGCAGCAGCGGCAGCAGCAGCAGCAGCAGCGGCAGCAGCTCTCCTGCCTTTCCAGAGCTCTGGCACCAGCAAAATAAGCAGTGCCATCCACTCTTGCCCACATGGGTCTGCACTGAAACCTAATGGTTAAATTCTACCTAAAAAGTAGGAGAGGCCTAAAAGTGAAGTCACAGTAAAACTGAGAAAAAGGAGAAAAGGGAACTGGTAAGGGTGCCCTAACTGTTAAAGTAGTAAATCTAAAAAGTGTGACCTTCCTGGCTGAAGTCCGGTGCAGAGTCCAAGGGACTGCAGTAACTGGGACGTATGTGAGGGGCTCCTGCCTTATTTTAGACAAACTGTTACTCTACAGACAGCAAGCTGCCAAACTTTATGATCAAACTTTATGAGCTGCCAAACTTGTTACATAAAGAATTCAGAAATACTGTATTTGAAATCTTAATTAGTATAGATGTATTGGGCTCTTTCTCCAATACTGTGATAGTTTATATACCACATGGGCCAAAGAGCTAAATCAAGAGCAAGCTGAATGCATCTCAGCAAGCAGAGGTTCTTATGCTCTCTTTCCCTTCAAGCATATTTCTTTCCTCAGACCGCTACTTCAAACAAAGTCCTCATTCCTCCTGTTCCCAATCTCTTTTTTTCCCAAACTTTCATTCCACATGACCCAAATATCCAAAAATTACGTCTTATTTGAAAAAAAGTTATGATCTGTTTTGTTTTGTTTTAACTTTATCTTCATATTTCGTACCTTTTGGATAAAATTTTCCAAATTTTCTCTGCATCTGTGAAGAGTAGAAGCTCATTAAAAAAAAAAAAAAAAAGAGGATAGTGATGCAACCACATTACTCTTTTTTTTGTTGTTGTTATTAAAAAGACCTCATATTGTGTAACAAGCACGAGTGCATTCTCCATGCTCTGTCCCTTGCTGGATGCCAGCCCTCACGTCCTTCCTCCCCACAGCATCCCTTCTCCAGCCCATTCCCCCTTCCCAAACCTCATGCCTCAAGCCCGTTTGCCATCCCCAACCTCCTGGGGCCCTTGTTGGCCCTGGATGGCGCTGCCAGATCCCCCTGCCCTTTGCCACCCTCTCACCCCCAGTGCGACCAAGGACGAGGCTTTTCCTGGTGGCACTAACGAGGAGAAGAGACAAATGGGGGAAGCATGGCCACTGGTGGCCCATGGGAAGCAGCTTGCGAGATTGTTGCCACCACACAAACCCCTTTGGGACGAGTGTTGGCCAGCTGCAGCACAAGGTTATCTGGTCGCCTCCGTCCTCCCCCCGGGGCCCAGCAGCTCCTCACACGGCTCCGTGATGCCTTCCCACCACCACAGGCACCGGCTGGGCCTGGCCCCACCACCTGTCTCACACCTGCCTCCACCATCTATCTTCTGGTTTTGCTCTGCTTGCCATCTTCTGTCCGTGGAGCCACTGTATCTGGGGCATCTCCAGACAGGGGGCTCAGAGCAATCACACCCAGGATGAATTAATTCGGACTGGACGGGAGGCGGGGAGGAGGCCCCCAAGCCTCAAATCCTACTGTCAGGGCCCTGAGGGCACTACTGGCCTTGCTGGTCCTGACCAGTCTCCCTGGGCCTCCCCCAACCCCTGCCCAAGGCCCAGGAGCCCATTTCCGCTCAGCCTGGGGCCGTCAGTCCCTGCCCCAGTGACACTGTAGGTTTGTCTGTCTCAAACCCGGCTGCTGACCCTGCCTCCTGGATGGGCCTTGTCCCTACACTTCGGTAACTCGTCTCCTGGATGGCCCCCTCGGACCTGCACTTTAGCCTTGTCTCCAGCCCTGGCCCCGTCTCCTTTTGCTCCTGGCTGGTGCCTGGACCTGGCCGACCCCCTCATTGCCTGGGACCAGCGATGGACCCTGCCGGCAGCACCTGGCTCTGCCCCTGCCCGCCCTGTTTGGGTGCTGTGGGATGCACCCCTGGGGGAGGGCACGGCCGCACTGGGGCTGCCCTCAGCTCCTGGCTCCCCTGTACTTCAGGAGCAGCCGGCCCCACTGGACACCTGCATCCTGGTCGGGTGAAAATCTAGAGGAGAGCTGCTGTATCCTGGCTGCTTCCTGCATGCACCCATTACTACCCCAAGCTTTTCATGACTTCAGCTTCTGCACATTTCCAGTCTTGATACTTCACTGCCTATGCTTCAGGGTGCTCCTTGCAAAGGCCTAGTGGTAAATCCACTCCTAACACGTTGTCTGCATATATAGGAGTGATCTTTTTTTCCCCAAGGCAATAATTTCGAGGGGGGGGGGAGGGAAACAATTGTCTGATATTTAAAACAATGAAGAAAAGAGATAGATGCCAGATATGGACATGCAGACTGACAAACAGATAGACTGATGGGGAAAATAGTGAAAATAAAGACCATTGTCACTGCTGAACCATACAGGCAACTGCTGTCACATTTTGATTAACAACACGGAGGAGAGGGAATTTCAAGGCAGGCTCCAAAGCCTCCAAAAAGTACTCCAAAGAGTAATTTTCTGTATTTCATTGGGAACGAGGAATTCCTCCTGTGTGGGAGGGACTGCCCAAGTGGGGGAAGAAAACACAAAACATCACCTGGCTTGAAAATCTAATAAGTGGTACAGTCTAGTATCACAGCCTGGTTAAAATTAGGGATTAAGATTCAAAGTTAAACTGCACACACCAGTCAGCAGGGATTTCCAAACCAACACTGACACCCAGGCCAGAGCAACATGAAGGATGAGAGTTTTGTCCACAGTGATCAAAAAAGGAAATAAGAGAGCATGGAGAAGGAAGAGGAAAAGGAAGAAGAATAAAAAAAGACAAAAAGATCTCTGTTTTAGCTCTGTTTACTTCGAGATGATGGTCAAACACCCATGAGAAATGTGCCAAGATTGGATTAAACTGAAAGGAGAAAAAGCTGAAGTCRAAAAAATCAGTGCTCCTCCCCTTCCTTCCACTCTTACCAGTAGTATTAGAATATAGTTATAAAGAGGAAAGAATTAATTGTCTGGAGGACAAAGTGCAGAACTGCTTAAAAAAAAAAAAAGAAAAAAATTAGAACTGAAGACTCCAGAAGAAAACCTGTGGGTTACTGCCAGAATTAAGGACATCTTTGTTTGTTTATCCAAATGTGGAACAAAACACATTCTAGATCTGTTATTAATTGGAGATGATAAAATTGTTAGTTGGGAAGAAAGGAACAGTAAAAAAAAGCAGATTGATGTGTTCACATTACTGGGGACAACAAAGAATTTTCAGATCCATTAGTAACTGAGGAAAACATTAAATTACAATTATTAGAGATAAACACTTGATAGGTTGTATCCCTGGTCACTGTTTGAGCTAGCAAAGAAAATCTTTGGCTTTCTAATGTAGCTTCAGGATAATTCCAAAAGACATTCTTGACATTCTTCAGAAAAATTCCACAGAGGTGTGTGCTAGTTCACACCTATTCATCAGTGATTTGGAAGTAAATATGAAATCTGAAGGGATAAAATTTGCACAGGATTTGGAGATTGGTCATCATACACAGATTTTGAACACTTTATAGATATTCATCACTTAGTTCTTCAGGCTCATTCAAATCAAACCCAAAACATCAAGGAATGAATGTAGGTCACTGTGATAAAACAGCAGACTTTATCCTGTAAAGTAATGACTCTGAAAAGGTTTGGGCTGCTCAGTGTGACTTCTGTCACAGTCACGTTTAAATACCTGGTATTAAATGGTCCGCTATCCTAGCCAAGCATCCTCTTCAACTCCACCAGTCTGAACAACATTAAGACAATACACATGCTTTCTGGCCTTTTAGCTACAACCTTAGGAATAATGATTCTCTATCCAGCACCCTACCTAAGAGCTGAGACTGCTGTTATCAGCCGCATTGATCTAGCACTGGATCTCAGTTTCCCCAAGAGCTTAAAAACACTCTTTTCCAAGCCTACAAACTCTCTGGTTCTCTCGTTGGACAATTAGAAAGAAAGGCCTCAAGAAAAGTAGGAGGTGAGTGGAAATTTAATAACATCTGTACATCAGTACAGACAATGTACCCCATAACAAATTATGAGAATTTTCTTGTTGAGAACAGCTGCCAATCTTTTAAAAAAATTATTAATATCTAGGGAGATATTAGAAGAAAGGAAAAAAACGAGTAAAGTACTTTCCAAAAAAGAAGAAGAAAGAAAAGAAAGTGGTTCTGGTAATCTTCCTGTAAATATATCTTTATTGTTAAACAAGTAATGGAACAAATATTAAGAAAAATATTTACTGGCTAGCAATAGATTTGCGTGAACCAAACAGTATTAAATTATAAAGGAAAAAGCTTGTCAGAAATCCATGACTCCTTCCAAAAAAGCAATCATAAAATGAAAGGAGTGACCACATTAACATTAGTGTATGTGACAGTAACAAAGACATTTGATACATGATAAAAAGCATAACTGAAAAATTATTTCCAACTGACCCGGATAGCAGCATTGCCAATTTCAGTGAAGTTATCTATAGTTACATTGTTATGACCATGTAAAATTTGCAAAGGGTATACAACGCAATCAGGAATAGGGTAAGTTTTAAGACTTGTCTTACTTATCATCCATGAGATGGAGAAAACAGTGTATTTGTTACATTATTGCATTAATGCCCTTCCAACATCATAAAAGACATGTTTTTCTTTAAACCCCATGTAAATAGGCATAATTTAGTTTCATGTTACAGTTTTCCCACTGCCTAGTGACGTTCCTCCTTTGACCCACAAGCCAGGCACTAACCTCTTGACATACTAACCTCTTGCTGGCAAAAATATCTTGAATCCTCCAGTCACCACCAGCTTTTGGTTTAGAGATGATTCAACCCTGCGTGTCCACGGTTACCGCCTGCTCACCACACATTCTGAGAATGTTTCCAACAGAAAACAATGAGGGGAAAAAGAAACAAATGCAAACAAACAGCATCCTGTACTGCCTCCAGAGGGGACAGCATGTGCCCAGCCGCACTGGCAGCTGGCTGCAGGGGATGCCTGGCGCATGCAAAGAGGAGAGGAGAAAGGAACTGGCCTCCCAGGCACAATGCGAATACCTTGTTGATAGTGCATCTTTTGGATCAGCTGAATAATATCCACTGAAATTCCATGCTACTGCAACACCTGCAAGAAACTAGCTAACCTAAAAATTGCTAAATTGAGAGTAAGTAGTAAAAAGATGCCTTCACTGCATACCTTAGCTCTCTTCCATTCAGCTCATGCCTCTTCTGAACTGTGAGGTTGAAAGGAGAAGGATGGCAACTTTCAAAATATTTGTAGCAAGAAATAGGATTACATTGCACACATTTGCAATACGACAGTATTCTCTTAATGGCATTGGGACATTACATATATTACAAGATATTATATAAATCTGGGGGGACCTTTTTAACCATAAAGTCCTTGACAAGGAGAAATCCTGAGTGGAAGAAACAAAAACAAACAGGAGCTGGCATGGATGATCTACAAAGAAAGATATTAAAAGTCATGTAATGTACTTTGGCTAAGCGATGATTAAGAGTTCAGTGGTCTGCAGAAATCTGAAAGGTGCCAAGAAAAAATATTTAACAAGTTGTAACAAAACATAGGTGTAACATAGGAAAGTTGGGATGAAATTAAAAGGAAAAAGTAGAATTAATGAAATCTTCCTGACTGTGAAATAGGCTTTCAAAGAGGTCAACAGCTTATACCTGGGATTTCCAAATCCTGAGCAGGCCAGATGCTTAAAAACAATCAAACCTATGGAAAATATACCCAGAGATCCACAAAAGRAACTGACACAGCTTTTCATCTCCTAGCTTTTTGTTCTATTCACAAGAGTACTACTTTACTCCTTAACCAAACACTGGCCTGGGTTTAAATAATTTGAATTCTGTTATAGGCAAGGTTAAAACATAATTTGCACTGAAGCTCTGTAGAGCAGTTTTACTATTTCTAGGACCCCGACTGCTAAATCTGAAAGCTCCCACAACCTCCATATAACAATGAACCATCTTTCTCTTATCTGATTGCTGAGAATTGGTCATCTTGTGTTCTGTCTTCTGTCCGAATTTAAAAATTTACTCTTTTCCACAAATTCTGTCTGAATAGTCTACCTTGTGCTGTATGACAGGCCCAATTTGTTAGTCCTTTATGTCTCACAGAAGAAAGTAAGTTGCTCCTTTGAATGATTTACTACTCCCTCTGTTTTCACTGATACAAAAAATACTTTCTCTGCATTTCTTTAAAGAATCTTTGTATGCAACTCCACCAGACCCATGAACAAGCTTAACGAGTGCAGACAAATGCTTTAAAGTACTATCTGTTTTCCAAGGTCCGAGACACAGATGTCTCTTTCTGGTAACGCTGCCTTCCATTGACCTCATTGCAAATTTGATGTCTTCCATTGGTGCACCACCCAAACATGATTTGCAGGGGAACTTTTTTGGGTTTGGAAGGTTTTTTTAGAAGTTAATTTGAGTTCCCAGGCTGCTTTTAAAAAGTTTATCTCAATATTGTTGCACTTTTTCAGCAAGTGATTTCTACACAGAGATACTGCCACTTGTCAAATTATAAAAGGTATTAATCTGTGAAGAGGGAAACATGCATTTAAAATTCTTTTCAGTTTTGGATTTTACCCCATTTTTTAAGTTTTCTGGTTCTTTTCTGATTTTTTTTCTGATTCTTTTTTTGATTCTTTTCCTTGACAGCTTTTCTTTATCATTTTATCTGTATTTTGCTATTTGGGAGAACAGATTATGACTTACATACATATATGTATATTACAGTTACACCTAATTCTGAAAAGTTGCCCTTTCTTTCAATAAAGCTTGGACAGAGTAAACTGGTAGGTTTGGGGGTTTATCCTCTGAAGTTACTTTTAAAAGCCTGTATATTTTCCAGTTACTTCCTGAAATGCAAAATTCTATTTCTGAAGGAGGCACCATTTTCTTTCCTGTTCCACTAAATCACAATGGTATCTATTACATTAGATTACATTTTATGTCCCTCACAGATTACACAAAAACTTGCTCGGTGGAATACCTCCTGAAAGAGAGTTGAAATAAAGCCTGATGAAATAATTTGTAGAGGTACCACTGGAGGAGTGAAACTGGTGATTCTGTGATTCTGTTAGGAAACTGCCTTGGTTTCCAGTAGCATGAGAGCATTAGAACTGGTCTATTGGTTCACACCAAGAGTCCATTTCTCCTAGTATTTCATCTCCAGCCCTGGTCAGAAGCAGATTCTCGGGGAAGAGTATGAACAAAACAAGTATGTACACTACTTCTGAGTACATTGCTACCCTCTGGCTATTCTCAGCTCAGGGAATTTTCTGAAATGGATCTGGTTCATCCATTTACGAACCCTGAGTGGCTCTCTTCCATATACTTATCCACTTTCCTTTGAATATAGGCAAAGTATCACATATGTGAATTATCACATATGTAAACTATCTGTAACATCCTTTGGCATGAATTTCTAAGGTCTATCAACTGCTGCATGAAAGAAACATCTCCTTCTGTTTGTTTTGAACCTGGTTTCTATTAGCTTCACTGTACTGAAGGAAATGATGAACAGCAAGTGCTACTCATTACTTTGCAGATTTCTATCAAATACCCCCTAATTCATCTCTTTTCAGGGTGAAGAGTCCTAACCTGTTTAATTGTTCCCCATTCAATCTCACAGCATGAATAAAACTGACAAGTGTGTGAATCTCAAGAGATATTATTAACAAAGTTGTGTAATTCTGTATTTATCAAATATAATGAAAATACTGTTAGCAAAACATAGTTTTTTAATAGTCATACCTGTTTGTTCCACAGCACCTTTTAATTAGGACATACCTGAGGGGCAGTTTTTCATTTCTATATTCTATATTCATTTTACATTAAGTGAAACCAAACTGTGGAGTAGAAAGCTCTAGAAAATAATCAAGTTAAATGCACAAACACAAGATAGGGAATATTTGGCTAGGCAGTCAAAGCATCACTTGTATTCACAGGAAGCCATTATTTTGCTGTATTAAGGAGAATTAATTTCACCAAATTTCAATAATAATGCAAACAAATCAGAACCCAAAAGAACATAACAGTATTAAAGGTTCTAAACAGAGGAGCAGATTAAAATATAAGAAAGACTGTACTGATTGGGTTTCTTTTCTCTGAAGAAGTGGAGTCTGAAGATAGATACAATAATGATCTTCCAATATGTAAAAGAGTTCAGTGATCAATAGCTTACAAAGGCCACCATGAAAAAGAGAATTTGTAAGATGACTTAAGACTGGAAATTAAAAAGAACTTTCTAACTGTCAGGGGAGAGAAATATCGAAGTAGTTTATCTGAAGAGATCTGGAATCCCCTCTGCTGAAAGCTTTTAATATCTTCAGGGATTATATGCTTGATCTTTTCCCAGTCTATGGAGATATGTAAGTGATCTAAAATTCCTGTTAGATCTGCATTTCTGTGGTTCCTTATTGATGTAACATGTGGCTTTAATGGGAGACAGCTGCCTAAAAGCATTTTACAAGTTCTGGTAACTAGCCAAAGGACCAATCTATGGACCTGCAAATGGCAGGAACAGGACACAGGAGCTATTGTTCCTAGTCATATGGTTTTACTTGCATGTTACTTCGTTTGAAAAGATTAAATCTTGCCTATTTGCTTTTTGCTGATTCAGTCTGTTTAAGGCGTACAAAGTGGGAAAATAGCATAATTGAAGGAATAAACATAATTGCAATTTTGCTCCAATTAAAACATTTTTGGCTGTTTTTGTTTCTCTCTGCTTACCATTATAATTACCTAGGACCTTAGGGACCTAGGTCAGTTAGGTTCAATTGACCTAATAGGAAGTCAAGCTTCAGCGTATTCTCCAAAACTATGTCCATCCCACTTCTTCATAAAGTAAAAAATCACAAATCTTCCATTTTTTTGTGGCAGAATTTTCTTTGATTTTGCAGACAGAAGTATACGAGCAATGACTGCTGCATCTACTGGAAAATGGGCTCATCATTAAGGCCTCATGACAGCTCTGTACTGATAAGTATGAACAAGAATTTGTCTCACTAGACACTAACAGATAACTATCCAAAGATACCACACTG
Organism: Apteryx rowi; assembly: GCF_003343035.1. Taxonomy (NCBI): domain Eukaryota; kingdom Metazoa; phylum Chordata; class Aves; order Apterygiformes; family Apterygidae; genus Apteryx; species Apteryx rowi. The sequence goes on along the minus strand of NW_020447397.1, from coordinate 1,786,935 downwards.
GTGAACTTTAATTTGACAATGCTACCTTATTCTTGATATGCACATCTCATTTGAGTTTCCTATACAATAGGAAAAGTGAAAAGAAGTGCATGCTAATCTGCAAACCAAACTCTCTCCATTGAGTAGACAACCAGATACAGTTCCTAACAGGCACCCAAGTTAGATGCTTTAATTTAAATGCATGAATCTTCTCCTTTGGGTGCAAGATATCACTGCCAGGTAAAGAATATTATAATGTGTAAGAGCTTTGTTCTGCTGAGGAGCTCACTGTCTGCTGATTAAGCAGTGGCAAGTTTTCTGACAGCAACAGCTGCAAACCACCCAGTAAGATATAATAAGAACAGAGATCAAGATAAACACTTGCAAAAAAATATACACAAAATGTTTCATTCTTCCAAACAGATCTCAAGAAGTAAAGTAAAACTCTATATACACCTTCCAATTTTGTAAGGAAAAAAGCATTGTTGTTTAATATGTTTTAATTAAATACTGATCTTGTGGTTAAAAAGTAATTAAATTCTCCTTTATTCATCAGAGACCATAATAACTCAGATATGAAATTCTCTGAGTTCATCCTCATGTATTTCACCTGGTAACTATACACAGTTCTTACATACCTTTAGGTAGAGTCTACAGTGACAGTTTAGTCACTGTCAGTTTTACTCTTGGATGTTGATCTACTATCATCCTCTCTGTGCATACTATTTCACTGCTGGGCTCTCTTATGGAGAAAACCCACTAGTTTCCTCCAAGACTACAGTTAAAAGAACACAAGGTCACAAAGCCAGACACTCAAAGGTTAAGTAGTGCCAAAATGAAAACCAGTTGTCTTTATTATTTCCTTTTCCACCTCTTCATTGCCACTTAGCTGCATACTACTGTTCCCTGGATGACTCTTGTTTCACATAATGAAACTGTTTCACATGATGAAGGAGCACAAACTGGAGATGTCTCACATAGCAAGCAACTACTCTGAGCTTTACCCTGATCTCAGTGTTCATGCTCTGGCTCCTCACCACCCTTCCTTACTACACCCGTTCAGTTCCTCCTTTGAACATTCAGCATCTTCACAGCGTTTCACTAAACACATATCACTGCAGTGTGCTGAACTTAGCCCTTTGTTACCACAAATAACCATAGCACGTAATATCTTTCATAACATGGTCAGACTCTTTATTTGAAACTCAGTGATGTTTTTCTCCTACAACTCCAACAATTCCTGCCATTCCAGAAACTTACTGTTGTCACAATTTAAACCTTCTTCTCATTTGTAGCCTCTATTTATTTGTAGCCATTTAACAGCTACTTCTTCTGGTATCAATGTAATCCCTTGGTATAAATAATTCCTTTACCTCTTCAGGTATTACAGATGACAAACAGATTCCTTCACAGTCTGTGTTTTAGAAAGCTAAAAAGGTTAAGCTTAAACTAGTTAAACTTGAGGAATCTGATCTTTCTAGCCTCATTTGATGTGTTCAATGTCCTCTCTGATCAACCTTGTAGTTTCATCTATTGCATCAACCTCACTGCATCTAATCCAGTCTGAGTTTGTCTTGCCTGAAGATAGACCATGAGTATTAGTGCAGATGAGGGTTGGCCCATGGCTTATAGAAGAGTATCAGTATTTCCCTACTTGTACTGAAATCTTATCAATTTTTTTTTCCTGTTGGTTTCAGCTTATTAGCTCAGTCTTTCAAATTATTTCTTTCATAATTTGTTCTAAAAATCTGACATATTATTCAGGTCAGAACAAAAGCTTCCTTGTCATCTTCTCCCCTCCACCTATTTAAAACACATGTGTTATAAATATAATTCTCTAATGAAATTATCACCCAGTGTGATATATGTGTAAAAATTCTTTGCTGCTGGCCTTACAATAACATTAAAAGAACCGGGACATGATCTTTCATAGACTATTCAGTCCCCCCATTCTGTCCATGTGTTGTGCAATGAAAAATTTTTTCAGGATGTGTATGAACAAAAAGTCAAAAATGAAGACTGCACAGGCTATTTTAATTCTGGAATATAACTCTGAGTTACTGACACTGCAGCTTTGCTAATACATTTGAAATAGATTTTGTGTACAACTTTCTATGATGTTTGAAAAACAAACTAATGAATTAAATTCCTCTCTCAAAAATTCAATTACGTGCCTTCTGACACCCTCAGTTCCTGTGAAGAGCTAAGAATTATGGATCCATCACAATAATCTCTTCTGTCCCTTCTCTTACAGCCTTTCTTCGGCTGTGTCTTCCTAACACACAACGCTTTCCATTTTGCCTTTCTTAGATAGTCTTGGTCTTTAATGCTTAGGTTTAGGATCAGAATTCATCTCCTCTGAGACCCTGGAGTGGAACACCCTTTTTCGCTTTCCAGTTCTTCCTGCAGGAAACACCTGCTTAGGTTGCACGTTTAGTCTTTTTGCCCTGCCAGTCCCATTTCTTCTGTTCAAGCCTTGTAAGAGCAGTCTCCCCACATTTCCTCCAGCTATCTCCCCTTAACTCCTTTCCCCATTCCTCGTCCTAATCTCTTTATCCACCCTATGCTGACCATTAAATCCTGTTCTTCTTACCCATCGGATTAACCCCAGTGCCCCATTTCTACTCCCCCACAAAACCTCCAGTCCCAGTATCTCATGGTCTTCTACACCCAGACCCCTTGTCTCAGGCTATTGGCTGAATACCTGGACCAAGGTCAGGCTATCCACTGTCATTCTTTTCAATTTTAGGCAGCTTGCTCTTATATGGTGCATAGGCAATGAAGAGAAAGAGCCCCTGGGCTTCATATGGATGTCCAGAGCCAGCACAGCCAGGAATACCCAGGAACTCCAGCTACAGGAGCAGTCTGCTCAGCCCTAAACAGTTCCAGCCGGGGCACGCAGAGATAAACTTTAGGGAATTCAGTGGAAAGCATCTAGCAAATGTGAGCATTTTTTGAATTACGTGTTCTTTAAAAAACTTAAAGCTTAGTCAGATTTGGGCTGATTTCACAGAGATAAAAGCTACCCTTGGGCCAACGGCCGCTTCTCTTCCAAGTGTCAAGACTCCACTCAGAAAGCACAGGGGTACTCGTGCAGGGAAGCTTTCCTTTCAGGAGGGTCAAGCAGGACTTGAAAATGCCTTTGTCAGGCCACACAGAATATGTGTAAAAGATCATTAGGGTCCACATTTTCTGCGCTAATACAAAGCCTACACTGAGTCTCATTCCACTGAGATCATGAAACTGTGACCTAGAGATCAAAGGTCCCACAGCTACATTAAAGTTCCACAAAGAAAAGATTATCTTCACTGAGCAAAACAATACCATTTTCTCTAGTAACATTTTCAAAAAAAAATTATTGGCTAATTATGATTAATATTTTAATGATATATTTTGCCTAGAATTTTCCCCAAAGACTTGCTTCAGTCAAGCACTCCAACATAAGAACAGGTCAGATTTCAACTCAAACAGTTAAAATTTGACTGTATTATAAGCATCTGAAAACAAAGTCCTTAATGGGAAGTGTCAGGCAACTTTAATAATAGGTGGGGCTGATACAACCTCTTTATCATAGGGAAACACACTACTTATGCAGGGAGATCAGCCATAAAATAACCTCCTTCCCGTTATTACCCTCAGATCCAGTAGCTCCCACACTTGAAGCCACTTGAGTTTTGGCAGCCCAGTGACTAACAGCCAGAAACACAATTTCAAGCCGATGATAAAGCATGAACCTCACAAAACAACTAGTAACGGCTTTTCCAGCTTGTGATTTTAAATGGGCAAAATTACAGTAGCCGTACACTTGCTGCTACATTAAGTGCACTAAGTCATTGGTAATTCTGGAAATTTCTCCAAACCTAAACCTGTAGCTAATAGGTATTTTCTTGAACTGGTGCTCAATAAGCACACTTTGAATCTATGTAAAACATTATTATGTATTTCTAAAGGTAAGGTTATCTCATATATACTTCCCCAAGCCAGTGCACACACTAAAAGACTTATGATGCCAATGGGTATTTCTGCAATATGGAACTTCACAGGAAGCTGCATACAGTATATTTTGCTTGAGGTATAGTAGATGAGCTGTCATTCCTGCTTGGGGAAAAGGAAATCCTACATCTTAGTTGGTTATTGCTCCAGAAGCCAATTTTCATGGAAGCAGATTCAGAGTCCCACTCTCATAAACTACAACACAGATGTACAATAGGTACAGCACAAAAAAATGCACACTGACCTACTGTACATATAAGTATACACATGCACTTAAGTTACAACAGATATGAATCAAAACATAAACAACAACAAAAAATTAGATTACCTACTTTGACAGATTCATACCTGCAGTCTTCTCATTTTAAAGCAAAAAGCCAGGAGAGAGAATATTCAAATTTCTTGCCCATTTGGGTGGCTTCTTTGCACATGTTCCTGAATTTTCAGCTATGATGAGATACGCTCATTGGCAGTCACCAACAGGCTGATATGACCATGAAATGAGGAAACACAGTGAATGAAAAATAAGGTACTAGCACCACCATTTGCTGAGGTCTGGAAAAACTAGCAGAAGCTTTAAGAGACCTTGTAGACCTGTTTCTATAATGCAAGTTGCTTTTAACTCACTACTGCTGCTATAGGAGTTGCTTGGTCAAAATATGTTGTCAGCATTAATAATTTGCCAGGAAAATTCTAATGAAGTCCAGAGATGATGATTTTTATTCCCAGTGCTATAAATCTTGAAGTTTAAAAACAGTTTTATACAGGGCTTTTTTTAATTATTTGAGTTAAATGAAAATATTACTGCGAGCTAACCATATTTTGCAAATGAACATACAGTGGCTAGCAGAGGTGGACTGAAACAGTTTAGGAGACTTATTATGCCCCTGGGAAACATAGGTATTTTATTGTCACTCCTTGCCACCCCAGCGAAGAAGCTGGGGGTCTCTATAAAGTGACCCCCGAAGAGATTAGTTCCCCTCTGCCTAGGAAGCCCTTCCCCGCTGTCACATGGTGTTTCCATTTCTGCCTCCTGTTTCCTGAAGCAATTTGCTTCTAAGAAAGAGGAGGTCTGTGAAGCAGAAAAATACCCCAAACCATATTTAAGCAATTTAAAGGGGCACAGTCTGGTTTTAAAATATACTTGTTAAGAAACAGATTTTGACACCTGTATTGAAATCTACAAATGAGGTTATTAAAATTGATGTAGAGTTTTAAAACTGAATTCACTTTTGCCATCTCTGCCGTCTGCTAGTTTGTTTTATTTTGCTCTTCTTGGGCAACAGATGCAGCATTTACTTATGACCATCTTCAAATCAATTCATGAAAATAGATATGTTAAATTTTCCATTGTTTCAGGGGAAAAGCCTATATTGTGGAGGGTAAATGCTTTAACATAGGACAAAAATACCTTTACAATTACCAGTTTTTAGAAAATTAATGGAAACATTTCTATTGCACTAATATGCTGATAAACTTTTCTGTTAACAAGACCTAACTGCCACCTAGATGACTTAGTATGTCCCTTTTCCAAAGTTTTTTAAAATCACATTTTTAATTCCTTACTCTAGCTTACGCTTTCCTTATGCAAAGAAAAAAAAAAATCAAAACCAAAACCAAACATTAAAAGCTTTTTGCTGTATTTCAACATGAGGAAAGGATAAAGAGCAAAAAATCATTATCATAATAATATTACCTGATGTCTACTCAATGCAAAGTAAGTTCAGAGGATGAAGAAGAGAAATTAAAAAATATCTTCACCTGCTTTTCAACTCTTTCCTGAAAACTATTTAGACTAGCACACCCTTCCTAGATCACTGCTGCAAACCTGTTGCTTAATTCCTTCCTCTGCTATAATATGGCAAATCTTTCCACAAACAGCACACTTCTATCATCCAAAAGCATCACAAAAGCAGATACCTAAAGCTACCAGGTAGGCCAGGGTTCAGGGAACAGTTTGTATTCTAGTTCTTCAGAAGTTGAAGATCCATAAACAATTTCTCACAGGCACAGCCTGTTGGTGTAAAACCTCAACTTACTTGGTTTAACAAAGCATCACCTAGATTTGAGGGCAAAATTGAGTCATAAAATAAACATACTAGGTAATGAGAACAAAGAAAGATGAGAAAAGAGTTCTTCAAAGAGAACTCTTATTTAGGGCCTGATCTTTGGCTAGTGTCAGGCAGCATAACCCAAAGGAAATCGGTACAAACCACCCTGAGGTACGCAGGCCCTTGCATTAGATACACAAAAGGACACACACAAATACTCATACTGTTTGAATAGTAGTTACAGACACAATGAAAAAGCAAGAAAGCACAGGCCAATCTTTTTTTTTAAGCCAGATTTTTTTCTGGATCAGAATTTCAATTATTTCTTATCTTCTGTCCTACTTGTGCAGTTTCATAGAATCAAAATGGATTTAAAGCTATTGCCTTTTATTCCTCAAACATTTTCCCCCCTCAGATTTCTCTCTACAATGCAATCACTTCTAGAGCCATTTTAGAAAGCTAATACAAAGGCTACCAATTTCTTGGAGAAGTATCCTCAGGACTTGTTAGACTCCTTATTGCCATGAACTTTGTTTCAATATACAATGTATATTTTCCAATTTTAGTATCATCCCATTTCTTCTGGTTCTGTTGACTAAGCAGTTATTCTTCTTTGATATTTCTGACTTAGAAATTGCATTCACACAATTCAAACTAACTCAGATCATAACGAATTGCCATATGCTTTAGGTTGTGTGTTGATTTCACATCCTCATTGATTGGCCTTAATTTTTCAAAGTCTAGGAAAATCCTAAAACCACATTTCTCAAATATTTTCAAAAATTTTCATCACTTGCCCCAAATCACAGCTGACTCAGCTGTATTTGTCAGACTCTTCAATCAAAAAGAAAAAGAAACCAAAACCTCAAAAGCCTATCAGACAATGGAAAACTAGAGTGGAGAAGGCTGCTGAATGAATGTCCTGTTTGTCCTCCAGGAAGGCAGAAAGAATGAGATTAATGTGATGTGCTAAAACTGAAGGCTTCAGGCCCCAAAACGCAGCCAGCTTGACTCATGTCAAGCTACATCAGAAGAAGGGAACGTCTTCATAGACAAAACTGTAGTTTCACATACAGTATTCTCTCAGTGCCACACATGCATATAGAACATACTGTTAATATACATACTTATATATGCAGTCATAGTACGGCATCACCATATATACTGGGGGAAACACACAATCTTACCTGAGTGGCTTATAATGTGCAGGTAGTAACACCTTTTCCATGSTGATGCTGACATTACTAAAAATACTGCTCACAAACAAGCACATAAACCAAAAATATTTGTTACTCTCCAGCTTCACAAGACAACAGAAGTAGAACATAAAACAAGTATAAAATCAGAATTTAACAAGCAAATTGGCATTTTCAAGATGCTGAAAATGGCACCATTTGGACAATTGCAGAATTAGCAGATGTGTACAGTAATCATATTTATTTACAGCATTTAAATAGATACACAATAAATAGCACATTTAAATAGACATATACAGCATAATTAACAAGGTTTTTTTGAGAGGTACTTTTGTCTAATAGTATCACACTACATTTATTTAATCTGTTCTGTGAATCTACACATGAAATTCCCATTCCTACTTAAGGACCATTATATCCTATCTTAAAGACAGAGTAAATCTCTAATCCTTTGAGAATTTTTTTTAATCATGAGAGTATTTTTTGCTTTTATTCAAAAGGGAGAATATAGATATAATTGTCATCATCCTCATAAAAGAATTCACAGCAGATAATAGGTGCCAGAACAGTGGAATGCGAGAGGACAAAAGATACAATGAAAGAAGTTATCAGCTTAACGGAAAAGGCAGCTTCACTGTTTTAAATAAGTAACATACATTTTATAAAACAAATAACAATATTAAAAGAAAAATTATAATCTACCTATTAAGACAGAATGTCTAGTTCCCATTATGATTTTACTGGGAGCTGTGGGTTTCTGAAACTTTACAAGAACAAAACCTATGTAAGTTTTGAAATATTATGTGTTCCCTGGTATGAGAAATGCTGCAACAGACACATGGAAATCAAAAATACTTCCTCAGTGCAGGCATGGCATAGAGAGATTTAGAATAGCATAGGGATGTAAACGTTTAAGCTAACTTATAGAGTTAAACAGGTAGAGCCTGAAGTTATCACATGCAACTACATTCTTAACATGTATTATTTCTATTATTTTTTCCTAAAAGAATGTAAGCACGATATTGAAAAATAAACCAACTGCTAACCAAGAGTAGGAGGGAATTTCTTTGTCTGAAAAAGTTATTCCTGTACAAACTTCTTCATGTTGGAAAGTTACTCTACAACTCTTCTCCTCAGTGGCATCTAATATTGGTTATTTCCTTACATAAGCATCCTTACATAAGCATTAGAAAATAGTGATCTGCTTTGCTATGGCAGGTCACATAAATATGTTTCCTAGGCCATCAGTTTTCTATAGAGAGTTAAATCAGTTTGAAATCATTTCAAATGCAGGTAAAGAAAAAGCAGTCAAGGCTTTATTCTGCAATTTGAAAGGTAAATCTCTACATAGAATAGTCACAAATTCTTCTTTTTCACCTTGTCAGTTCTACTCAGTCAGTTTTACTGTTGGGAAGAGTTTGACTAAACTAAAAGTAAATAACATTTTAAAATAATTAAAACATAACTTTTTTTTAAACCATGATTTTTGCTGTCAAGATACACAGAGAACCTCTGATGAACAAAAAGTACCTCTAGGAAACTGGGTATTAATATTTCTGTCATAAAATTTCATTAAAGATTTTTTAATTGATGCATACCAGGTACTTCTATGAAAATAGTATATTTTCCTTTCAAAACACCAAATGAACTTATGACTGCCCAGGTCACTTAGTTTGTGTACTGACTCATTGGATTCTGAATAGTTGACCTTTATCAGATTGGCTAACTGACAGTCGTTTGGTCGGTCATTCTGTTAAAGGTAAATGAATGTTTTGTGGCCCCCAAAGAAAAATGTTAATTAGTTAACATTATATCATCCCTCATTTCAGTTCAATATCCTTTTGTTGTTATTGTTGCTAGTATCCAGTTTCTTGATGTTGCAGATTTAGCTAAATTATAAGCAATAAAATTAAAGTCCATTTAAATCAATAATTGTATTTAGAAAATTCCTACCAAAACTATAAATAGATACCAGTGCTATGGGCTATTTCCAACAGGGATTAAAAATGTAGGCTGCTCAAAGACAATATTTACTCCATGAGTGACTGGACTACTCTAATACCCAAATTTTCTTAGCACAAGGAACAAGACTCCACAATTGAACTCTTCAGTGTCTACATTGATACATAGTTTGATGTTTTCTGTAGTTTAAATTTACCAGGTCTTCATAGGACAAACACAGGGATTCTGATGCCCTTGATAGGAGAAGTGCCTGCTGAGCGCGTTTGGAAGTGACTGCCTTGAGCTCTTCAGGATTCTGCTCCTCTGAGAGGCGCACACGCTCACGAGGCAGGCAGCTGCTGCGGGCTAGCAGCAGCGCTGAACTCACTTCTGCAGACAAGACAACCATCTGACAGGTGATCTAAACCACACGGCAGTGGAAGAAGCAGCTAATCGATATATATAATATGCCGATCCTAAAGTTGCATGATCCTAATGAACTGAATGTATTAGTGTGGCAGCCTTTTGAAGCAATGAATGAATGTCCTGGGAAGCCCTGGCACCATGCCTTTATGTAACAGCCTCAGAGTCTCGCTGTCTGGTAGCACTTTGACCCTTGTAGCACTTTGTCTCTCAATCACTTTGGATGTTCTTTACCAGTATCGTCAATATTTTCTGTTCAGTTGTTCTGAATTTGAGCTGCATCCGTGACATCTATTGCCTGCTTCCCAAATAACAACATCATACTGACTTTGTACCCATAAGCCAGTTTACTTGGGCTTCCAAAAGAAAATTTCCACAAATGCATGCATCGTCTCTGAAAATGTGTTAGGCAAAAGGCTAATTCCTTCCTCCTACAGAGCCAGCTCCTAAATTGTATTATGCACTGGTATTCAACTTCCCACACTATTTCTTACATTATTAGCACTATAAGACAGTATTTCCCTGTTCACAATAGCACTTCATGCTACACCAGACAGTAAAATATGACACCTACAGTAAGTACCATTGTAGCATCTTGCCAGTATTTAGTAATAGACTGAATAAACTAATAGCAGACTAATAATAGACTAAAACACATAAGTACACATATAAAGTACACACTACATCATAATGTAATGTTAAAGAAATTACATTTGAAAATTTTTTAAAAATTAAAGAAATTACAATTTGAAAATTTAAAGTGAAAATTAAAATAAACAATTATTTTTTACTACCTAGGTTTCTGAGCAGAAGAAAAGAACACTTAAAAGCAGTTAAATAATAAATCCCACAATAGCCAAAATATTTAACTTATTGCCAGAAAATAATTACCTTCATTTTTCAGTTTGACAGCTTGTTTTGCTTACTGTACCTCTTTCAGAAGCAGAAGTATTACTCTGCTGTGGGTAAGATTTTAAAAATAATTATAAATAAAATACTGAATTTACCTTCCAGCTGCAAAAGCTGAGGATAAAAACAATACAACAAAATGTTACTATAGCTATTTATATTGATGCAAATATTACCAACCTTAGAAAGATCTCTAAAACATAATGAAATTATGTATTTCTGGATGGAAAGAACCTTATATCCATCTACTCAGGTCCCTCTTCTTGTGACAGGAATGATTAGATTCTCCTCAGGCATGCACACATCTGTCCCTCTGTTAGTCCTGCCATATCTTAATCACAGCAACTACCACAAGTTGTTGTGACAGATTTTTCCAGACTAATGACCCTTTTGGTAAATAAGCTCCTCCTTTGCTGCCTGTTTATTACTGGTCTACCAATATGCTCTTTACCAAACTTTCTGCAAACTGTTTCCATTTCACGACTACAAGCAGAAACAAGAATTGATCATTACTAAATGAGTTGCCTTCAGTGTGAGTAYGAAAACATTTTGAAAGCACCGCAAATTACTGAAAAAAATGTCATTTTTCCACGCACGCATTTTATCTGGATTACAAGAATAATAAAACACCATATAATTGATTTTACATATAATTCACTATAACTGAGTTAAATATGGCATAATAAGTAACAAACACAATCTTATCCTATTGGATGAGCACACACTGCAGTCCCACGACCTGGAATAATTACATACTAAAACAACAAATAATGACAATCACATGATTGGAGATATGTGAGGAATATACATTAAATCCACGTGGAGGCTTAATTAATTCAAATATTTTAGGTAGGTCTTCTACACCGGCATCAATTTATCACTTTCTGATCTGGTCCCACTCCCCATTGCGTTTCTTTTCCTTCCAGGTCTCGGTGCCACAAATCTCCTGATCCTCCAGGCCAACCGTTCACACCTTCACAACTAACCCCCAGGGTTTATTAGAGCAACCAGTCTTCACTTACTCCTGATCACTGTTATTTCTGGGCTTTTACAACTCTTTTTTTTTTGTAGACATATTTTGGGGTGAAAAAATGTAACCCTTTATTTATATCAAATATGTTGAGCCTTTCACCTTTTTTTCAGACTCATATATTAAAATTACAGCTGTTTTTCATGTAGAATTGTGAAAAACAGCATGCCTAGCTGGAAAAGTACTGTGCACTTCCAGGAGAGACAAAACCAAACACATCCTAAGGTAATCAGAAGATCTAGGATTTTAATATTTTGACTGCTCTTAATTATAAATTTAAAACCTCCTAATGTAGGTTAGAACCAGGTTGCTGTCATTAATACCATCCCACACAGGGGAGTTTTCTCTTTTCTGCCAGCTTATCATATAGCAGCATTCACTGCCTGAGTAGCAGTCAGCCACTTCCCCGCTCGCAAGGYTTTCCTGCCTGCTCTGCCCCGGGCTCCTGGACTCTCTAAGTCCCAGAGTTTCTTTCCATTCTTTCTGAAGATCAGGTCCCATTGCCTTTACTTTTTCCAAAGGAATTTATCTTTTAGTCCATCATGCTCCCCTTCTGGTTCTTCTATACGTGGCTGCCTGGCCCATGATCATCTGTTCATTAATTGCTTGCTGAATTAACCCCTTCTTTGCTATATATGGCCTGTAAATTCCACTCCGAAATGTAAACTTGCTTCCTAAAATACCCTGGGCACCTCCGGATCCAAATGTGAAGCTTTCCAGTATCTTCTGGAGACTATTTGGTGATTTAAGACTGCCTGTAACTTTTTTCTGGATGTTCCTCTTAGTTTCATTACATGTATTAGAAGTCCTTATATAAGTTTGCACTCATGTCAGATGTATTGCAGACTTTTTGCACTTACAAATGTTTATTTGTCATTTATGAGTCACCTTTTATGCCTTAGGAACTAACCAATACCCATTTACTTTTTAAAAATTATATTTCTTAATCATTTGGTCTCCCATTTCTTGCCTGTGATAAAATACCTCTTTTCGCTAGACTGCAAATCCTCTGTTTCAGATTTCTTCTCTTAGAAGTATAAAAACCATATTTTTTTCTAAGCTGGATTTTATCATATCTCCGGTTTTTGTTTCTAACTCCTCTGCATCTCTTTTTATACTACTTAGTGATGTTGATAAGCACCCTCTATTTAGAATTATTTACAAATGTTTGTGGCAATGCTATTCAGATATTTTGAAAGGGAGAGTAAAAGCAATGTTACGATTACACCTCAGCTAAATACAATCCCTGCATAATTCCAAACCCCTTTCCTCATGGTCTTCCAAGCAGACGTAAGTTCAAGTGATGGTAATCAGATTGCAACTGAGCYGAATTGCTTTTCAGACATTTCATTGAGAAATACATCTTGCTTTAGTGAAGCAAAAGTGGTTACTTCAGCAATTGTAAATTGGTAATTTGTGGTATTGCTGGAAGCACCATGCTCTTACTAATTTGATGCCAGGAAATATAACCAAAAAAATAACACCAAAAAAGCAGTGAAGCATCACACTCAGACATAAGACAGAATTAACGATCAGCACTAGGACAGAATTCGGATGATCCAGAGAACCGCTTTGTGCTTTGCTGCATTCTTCAGCAAGTAACTTCGCTTTATTGTAGTTTCTCTATCTGCAAAGACGGAAATAGTAGCCCAGCATTATTCCCTTGTGTAGCACTCTGGGATCCTGTCATAGAAAGAACTATGTCAGAGTATTAATAGATATTTGTATTTAAATCATAAGTAATTATTAATTATTTATTTTACTGCATTTTAATATAGTCTGATTATAACTATAAATAAGTTGTTAAAACATTTACTAAGAGATGTGTTTACTAAAAATAAGCCATCATTAGGATTTTATTATCACCATCAATATTACTCTTATTTGGTGGAAAGCACAATGTGTATTTCCTGCTCATCACATCATTACATTTTCTCATTCTGACACTTCTTCTTATAATGTTGATTTCATTTCCATATGGGCGATGGACTTGGTACTAAACATGAGTTTAAGGTCTACAGGATGGCACAGGTAAAGGGAATACATTATCATGGTATTCATTAGTTAGAGTTGCGCTCTCAGTAGGTTCTCAAAAAGTTATCAAGGTGGTTAAAAGGAAAATGTTATTAGCAGCAGAAAGCATCATGTCTTACACCCAAGTGCCTTGTATACCTTTATCCTTCAAGCTCAAGAACACACTTTCAGCTTCCCAAAACATAAGAAGAAATGGCAGAGGTTTAGGCAGTTGCACCATTGCTGTGTTTTTTCTCTCTTATTTTTACAAAAAATTGGAAGATTATCATGAGAAGGCTTTTTCTGTTTAACATTGAATAACAAGATCACTAACCTGTACCTAGCAGAGAAACAGCACAGTGGTAAAAACAAAGGAAGTGTTAACTTCTGACTACAGTTCTATTTTAAGACAAGCATACTCTCGTCTGTGAAGTATTTAAATCTTACTGTAGTCAGAAATTTATTCGCTAAGTAGCCCAATTTGCCAATGAAAGTATGTGTCACATATAAGAAACTTTTCAGAACAGCTTAAACTAGTATTCTTTTAACATTAAAAGATTGCAATTTCTGGGCCACTAAAAATTACAACTTATCTTAGAAATAAACATCATTACATTTTATTGCAAGCTAAAAGCAAAACTAGAAGCAAATAACCAGAACTACATTTTCAAAAATTTCTAAAGAAAAATTTCACCAAATTATAGGGAGTTATAGGTAAGTAAATATAATTTTATAATACTTTAGTGCTTCATCTACAGAAATTTTAAAGAACTTTCTAAAGGTGGGTAGGCAACTGTAATTACCTTCCTTTTAAACAGAGAATAAAATCTTCAGTGCTTAACCTTCACAGAACTGGAGCCTTGGCCCATGGAACATTAAGAAACTTTCTCCTATTATAAAAAAAATATTTTTTTCTGGCAAAAAATAGCTTTTAAATGTATTTTTGAGGTTTATTTATGACAGAAATATTGGCCAAAGTACATAACAAAATGTATTCTACACGTGCTAAAATCTAAAATAATTCTGACATTCACAAAGTTTTGCAGAATCTGACTTATACAAGTGCTAAGTCATGAAGTACATTTGTTGCTATAAAGATAGACTTTCAATATTTGGGGTGGCAAAGGGGAAATATCTATTTACTAGAGCACTGGGATTTGTAAAATGAAATATGATGTTTATGAAATTTTCCTCCTTAAAACAGTAGTATAAAACAGTAATTATATATTTTGTGAACTGTGCTATGGATGTTGATAAGGACCTTTGATAACCACCAATAATGTTTTTTTTCCCTGTGAGAAGCATTCATTTATTAAATTCACTAGCTTGTTTTATTAAGTAGGGTCTTTGTGGTAGTATAATTATAATTATCTTTCATAGAATACACATAGAAAAGATTTTTAAAATCCTACTTCATTTAGAAACTATAAAATGAATTTCTTTATCATATCTAGGAGGTACAGGATTCTCTGCTGCTATCCAAAGCTGCAGTTCCTCAGATCTCCTGCATTTAATAACACACTGAAATGAGATCCATTGGTCAAATGTTTCATTCAGCCAAAGCTAAGGAAACTCCCTGAGACACCAGCAACAAGTCAGAAATTCTTCCAGTGGAAAAAGCGACTTTTCTTCATGATAATACTTTCTCATGGATAAGGTCACCTTCTGAACGTTCTGCCGTTTTCCAAGTAGAAGAATCAATATTCCAGCCATGTCCTTGTGAGACTCCTCTCCTGGGAGAAGCCAGGTAGTGGTGGGCAGGTACGAGAAGCTTTGTTGGGGACAATCAAAACACAGCACTCTGCTACCACATGGTGAGACTGTGTCTTGGTCACCTGTTGAAGATGAATGGGCAAAAGACTTCCGCAGGTGGCAGCAAGAAAGGGAGGGATTTCCTTTTAATTTCTCACTTTTCCAAACCAAAACTGCAGTTGCCATTATAGTAAGCAAAAAGTTGAAAAGCGCTGGTTGCAGAAAAAATTTTTTTCTTAGGAATTCATATGTCTCAAGGACTTAAATTTTTCACCTTTGCATTTAGACTATTTTCTATGCAGTTTTTTCTTCTTTTTTTTTTTTTTTTCATTTTGACAGTAATGGTGAAGTCTGCCAGAGGCAGGAAGCAGATTATTTTATTTTTGGTTGTATATGTTTTTTGAACTCAATTTGTGTCCCTAAAAAGAAGACCTGAGTTTCAGGAGATATGCACCCTTATAGCTCCTACTGATTTTAACTGTCATTCTGGGTTCTCTGCACCTCCAAAAACCAGATATTAAAGCCCTTCTGATACAAAGAATACCTGTACTTAAAGACAACATTAAAAGAAGACTATAAATTGCACTGTCAAGTCTGCAGCTGATGGAAAAAGCTAGAAGTATTGCTGCTTGTGCAAACAAAAATGAATCAAGACAGTCCTTGTGAGAAGTGAATAAGGAAACAAAACAGTACTGCACAAATGGCAGATCACATCTAGAGGGCACCTTTGACAACTGCGATGATACACACAAAGTAAGAGTCCGGCCAGAACAAAATGCTATAATAATGCATGGTTTTGTATTGCATTTTTCATTCTTTGTCACCTTGCTTCCTCCTACTCTTCTTCCTTCATTCATACACAGGAGCACCAGTTTTCTCACATCATTCTTGGTTTTTCCCCTTACTGCACCCAACAGTCTCAGTCCCAGTCTCTGTCTCGTGGCTTCTCTGATCTCTGCCTGCCCCCCTTCTCCCCATGGCTGCCCCTTGCTCCCCGGTTGCTCGGCTCCTTTAGGAGCCTCCTCTCCCCACCGCTGATGGCTGCAGCCCATCCCGGCCACTCGTGTCCTTCCCCTCGGGCTCTCGGTTCACCTCTCCTGTCTCTCTCCTGTGCAACTCCCTTTTTCTCCCCTTCCCTGTAAAACCTCGGCTTCAGTCAAATGTCTTCTTTAGAGGCTCCTTGCCACAATTAGCTCCTTCCCAAGCCTGTCTCCCATCCCATGTGGCTTTCTGTCAGGCCACTCCATTCACTCCAATGTGGTTCTTCTGAAAAGGCCACTAGGAGCAGAGAAGAAACGTTAATTTTTATCCTGGCCCAGAGCAGCCAGGAACAATCCATATAAAGAAAGTCAGTTTTTGCTTTGAGCTGAATTGCTCCATGTTGTCAGATGTTTTTGTAGACATAAGCAGAATTATGGATTTGTCATTATTATCATCTTATTTTTAGGAATGTCTGAACTATTTTGGTTTGAATTTTCAAATGAATAAATTCTGGCTGAAGCAGGCAGCTGGCATGGAAAACCTTGCCCATATTGCACATAAATAACAAGAAAGTTTTATAAAGGGAGGAATCCAACTGCTTAGTTACAAGCAATGCTACTAGTGCTATAGAAAAGGACTATATACACTGGACTCTCAAACCAATCAATAATTTCTTAGAAAATGGCAGAGGAAACATTTGGGGAGGAATACAACCTCTTCTTTGATTTCCAGGCCAGGAGGTCATTGTAAAGAAATGTATCGACACTATTTTACAGCACATTGTTTAAGAATAAAAGAGCTGCTGTAAAAGAAATGTTATCCTTACTGGGGGAATATTGGTTCTCTGTCACTTGGTGGTGCAGGCATTTAATGTATGAAAGGGAGAGATCAAAGTAGCAATCCAGTTGTTCTTATTTCTAGAGCTTCATGAAACTTAAATGAAGCTTATCCTTTTTGATTCAATAATCATTGGGAAGCAATTCCACCGACAGTTCGTTAGTCCTACCTCCTACTCCAGCATCACTTTTCTCTCTGCATCAAGGGCAGGTTTCCAAGTGCAACCAGTTCCTCTTGTTTCCATCCCAAAGCCAGGCGAGAGAAGTTTATAGCCTTGCAGATAAGATGTACATTTATCACCAAAGAATTATTCTGCCGTACTCTGAGCTCACTCCATTATTTTCTGTTTAGGTCATTTGCCCAAATCCGTCTTTACTGTTTGCTTTTTCAAATATTTGTTCTTTTTAAAATCCTATGCTCTCCGTGACCTGCTATCTTGAACCGTTGAGATGAGGGAGTAGTTTTTAGTAGTAGAAAAGGGAATGTAGTTTATATCAGGAGAACAAATAGTATCATGTGGATTAGCGGCAACCAATTCCTACTTGGTACTGCAGAAAACTAAATCACCCATCCTTTACCACTTCAGCAGAGATCAGTTAGATACACACTTGTATTGGAAGATTAACATATAACAAATATTATTAAGTGAAAATTTACCAGAATTTATGCTTTTTACCCCTGGTTTTCCTGATCAGGTTCTGGTTTATCTAATCATTATTGTAATAATTATTTTTAATACAATTTTTTTTAAATCCTAAACATGAACCAAAAAGCCAGCAATTGCTAACTGACATACAAATGCAATGGCTTCATCCATTTTATAAATACAATAAATATTACAAAAACATCTTTGAGTATATTTTTAACCATTTGAAGTCAATCCATTTTACCTTCACAGCTTTGTGAGATGTATCTCAAACATTTGCAATCCCCACCTCCTTCCACAAAACTACCAGGCAGCTAAATGTGGTTGGTACATGCCTAGATTTAAATGCCTAAAGATTTATATGTGCCTTACTACCTCTCTTCTTCATTCCTGCTGGACACTCCCCAGCATTATTGCTTATCCTCCATGTAACCATTTTCAATACATATCTTCCAAGGTAGCCAAATCTAGCCAATGGTGTCACACAGCATAGTGACACCACACTAGAAGCATTATTTTAAATATATATAATACCAAACATTATTAAAAAGATTAGGCATTGATACTATTATGATAATCTCAGTACTAGTCTTGCACTTTTCTCTGCACTACCCTGTGCAACCCGGCTTGGACCAAACTCCAAAAAAAACTATGAGGAACCTTTATGCCAAAACCAGCAGGGTTTCTTCACCTACATGGATAGTCATAGTACTTATGTTATAAAAATGTTAGCTATTTGATTCACAGATATCTGCACCTGCCACACTACTTCTGGTTTGCCTGCTGCCATCATTTTACCCTCATACTGTTCCTTTTTCTTCTTGCAACTCCTCCTCCGCTACCATGAAGCAGCAGTAACATACCTGTGCCCTTGTGGTCACACACCTGGCACACGCTGGCTGGTTCCTAGGATCCCTTTAGGGCCACCAAAAGCTTTCTGCCCTGTCTCCTCCCCACACGAGACTATACCTACTGCTTCCATTGCAACAGCTCCAGAAAACCACCTAAAAAGAGCACTGGGCATATTTTTTTGTAAACAGAGCTTACAGTATATAGCCTGAAGCGCAGTACAATATCCCATTTGTCCAGGGTTATGGCTGAGGAAGGGACATGGAAGCAGACAGGGAGAGAGGCTTCACGCGCCAGCTGCAGGCGCGCTCAGACACGCAGCCCAGACCGAGGTGGCCCTTCGCTGCGGGCTGCAGTCCTGCAGCCGCTTACACAGCGTAACACAGAGGATGGCTACATTGCCTTGCCAGGAATACCTGCCCTCGGCACGCAGCTTCACGGCTTTGGGAGCGGAAACTAAACTTATTCTCCAGGAATGAACTGAGGCCTCTTAATGCCCTCAATAGCTTTTACTAGTTACTACGAAGGTGTGGTAACAGGAGTATTTTGTAGATCAAGGCTCCTTTCCAAAATAAATTACATCCAGTAGCCTATTTTAAAATAATACTAATAGTAAAATAAATGGTACAAACACTCATCTTTCCCACCCGATAAATTAAAATTCTATTTAAAAAAATCATATAATAAAAACACCTGTATACATTTACATATACAGGGGCCTAACACTATTCAGTTCCTACTTCCAAATTAGTTAGACTTCATGGTCTACAGGCCCATTCCCAGAATTACCAAAAGGCGTTTGATCTAACTGGGACCACTTGAGATGGAATAGTTTGGATCCCATTTGTCCTCATTGCAATCTTCTTTTTCCTATTTATCCTACTTACCAAATGTAATGTGTAATTAACGATCACAGGAAAAAACTTTTTAAAAAAGTAGCAACTATTTTATTTATTGCCTTCCCAGAAGAAGTGTTGTTCTTTGCCTCATGGCTCATTAGCTGATGCTTAAAGTTATCAGAGAAGTTACCAGAGAAGTCTTTTTTTCCCTTTTTTAGGCAAGTTATCTTGTCTTTTTTTATATCTTTCATTTCTGACTTGGTTATTCCCAAATAATTATGAGTAGTTATATAAGCTCATCCTCCTTTTCCTCCAGGAAAAAAGAAAAAACTCCTATGTAGAATTCTTACTTGTTATGACAAAAGAACAAAGCAATCTGAAATCTTCCATTTGCAAATGATTATGTTTGAACATTCTTTCCAACTTACATTCTGGCAAACTACCCATTTTTCTGTTTTCCGCATAGTTAACTAATTTTAAATGAACCATTACTTTGTTTTCTGTGCTGCACTGATATCAGTTTCTTTTTCTCTCAGTTCATAGTACTTCATTTTGTTCTACGCTTCCTTCTCTTTTGATGGTCAACAGGAATGGTCAGCATCTGTAATGTGAAAAATACTTTTATTTCATACATTTCATATGAAAAAGTTTTGGTGACTACAGAATTGGTAGTCTTTCTGTAGAACTATGCCTTTATTTCTAGAAATGTGCCTGATCCCCCAACTGCTTTTTTATTTAGCACCTATTATGATTCGGGTTATCTAGATTTCCCCCTGCATCTTAATTTACACAATTATTCAGTAACTGAACAGCTCAAGTGATTATATTTTTGTTCACCTTCTTTCCTAAGAAAGTATGGATTGTGCGTGATATTATTAAAAAAAAAAAAAGCAAACTGCTTTATACAATAAGAACAAAAAACTCTGGAGCAACATAAGGTGAGAAATAATATATTGTGATGTGTCTTTATTCTTCCAAATTCTAATTCAGCAAAGCATTTAGGTGTTTTGCACTTAATTTCATTGATGAATCATGGTTTTAATGCTTTAATTCCTGTGTTTTGAAGAATATATTATTGACAGTATGTTATCCAGTCAAAAAGTTCAGTTGCATATATTTTAATATACTAACATCATAATACTCATTATGTCTTTTGCATTGTGATTTTATTAGTACAAATATTTATGGCATGTAAATTGTTTTATTTCAATATCTACTACTGCAACATTTTTGTTTCTTGAGTTTTGCCTTTTTTAACATTGCCAATCTGGATTGAAATAGTTGCCTTCATTGGAAGTGATCGGAATTGATTTAGTTATTACTTGGAGCAAAAATCTAGTCCGTTAATGGCACCACTCTGTTTTCACATATATTATAATTTTTTTAATGTATTGTTGGTAAGACAAGACTCCTTCACTACAATAAAAGAGTAATTGAGAAAAGAGCAGCAAACTCTTAATTCCATACCTTTTATTAATACAAACAAACCCAGTAAAAATAATGATCTACTCAGAGAGGTGTCTGCTGACACAATACTCTGGAGAAGTTTCTATCAAATCTGTCCTCTACTGAATGCATCTTTGTTTAAGTACTCTTCTTTTTTTTTTCTTTTTTTTTTAAATAAGCCAATTTTCCCTGAGAGAAAAAAAAAAAACAAAACAAAGTTCAACACTATATGAAGCAAACCTTAAAAAAAGATTGCAAGTCAGTTTAAACTTTGTTCAGGGGTTAATTAAATTGCATGGGTCAAAAATCACCTGAACTTTGTTCATGTCAAACTATTGCTTTACTTTTTTTTGTTGTTTTGTTATTTGCTTTGGCTAGGTGAACAAAGATATCAGTACTCTTCCAAAGGAAAAGCAAATACAGGGATTATTAACAATCATCTAAGAGTTCATATTCCTTGGCAAACTACATTAGCATTAATATTTCAAAATCTATGGATCCATGTGTTAGGTGAAGGGGGAAAAAAAAAAAAAGCAAAGCCAACATTAGAAAATCCTTATTCTACTTACTGTTGGCTTAACACACAAGACATTAGGCGAGCTTTACTATCAATTTGTTGTGAAAGCCTCCTTCCCTGAAGTAACCCGCAGAGTTTCATTCCTGCCTTCTGCGGGGCTGCGGCTTTACTGCTGGCTCCATGGCTTATCACAGGGTGGCCAGATACAGGAACGCAGATTTTATGTCCCTTTGCAGACATTAGGAAGTTATCTAATTTATCCATAAAATACAGCTAAATACATACTTGATGTTTTGAACTCTCAGAGCCTATTCCTTAAAGTTATGAATTTAGTATCTGGACTGATTGGACCTAATTACTTAGTTTGTTTAATTTAGTGTTCATAAAGTATAGTAAACTGTGCTTTGTACAGTATTTATTAATGTGGATGAAGAAACTAGTTTTTGTTGTTTACTTATAATTCAGGCAGAGGAGGAAAGAAGCGCTAACACTAATCAGTTGGAAAGGATTCTGCTGTCATACGTACCTATAGAACCAGCAAAACACAAGCTGATACTATTTGCATTCTCTCTTGAAGAATTAGAAAATTATTACATCCTTTTCCACTCTCCAAATTCCCAACCAATATACCATGCCTAGAAAATATTTACATTTCAATCTGCTATTTTACTATGAAAGTGTGGTGCTTCCCTAAATTCAAGTCTATATGATTTAATAGTAGTGTTTTCCACCATTCCATTAATTAAACTCTACTTGAAAAACAGTGCTACATTATAAAACAAAAAAGAAAATTGGTTTTAATCCAAGCAGCATTGGAACATAAAAATATATGATTTACCATCTTCTCAAACCACTAATTTTGCAAAATCTTAGTATTCCTTATGAACAACCCACTGAGCAATGATACTTCAGAGAAGCAAAATAAAACCAATCTATAATTGGTTGCTCTCAGTCCATAGTCCATACCAAAATTACCATACTTTCTTGAAAAAGTCTGATTTTTTCTTAAAATAGATTGCTCAGTTTTAATGAGTGGAGTACTACTTGGTGAGATGCTCTTGAAAGTCCACAAAGCTCCTAAAGACATAGGTAAGTCTTCTTTATCTTCTATAAATCCACATGAAATGTATAATGGGAAGAGACAACACAGAATCTTGTTAGAGTGAGCTATTAAAACAGATTTATTGTTCCAATTTAAAAAAAAATCATGTTTAACATGACACAGAAAGGGTGATAGACACTCAGCTTTTGTGATTAAAAGGTATTTCTGGACATCATCATCATTGCTTTAGGTTTTCTGAAAGTAAAGAATTCTGTTATTCAACTATTTTCAGTAGTGGAGGAAGGTTTTTATACAACTTTTTATTAATTCAGAAGAACCGCAATTTATTTTGCCTAGGGAGTAATTGCCCAAGGAACACAGCAACTAAAAGAAAAGCTTCCAAGGCATCATAACCAAGGGCAACATGCAATTCTACCAAATATATCTATCCCAGGCATATAACTGTGAAAGAGCCTTTGCTGAAAAAGTATAATTTTTTGTTTTGGCACAGCAGTAGACTAAAGAAAATAAGTGAAGAAAGAATTACTTGTTCCRAAACTTTGGTAGTCTTCCATCTAATTTCCAAACAACTGGCTTGAAATTGAAGCCCTTATGCATAAAAATGCACTGAGACACCCCTTTTGTAAGAGGAAAAGAAAGAGACCATCCCCACTTTATTTCTTCACTGTCACCCAGGGTAAAGCATAAGGAATTCACCAAAGCTGACATTTCTTAGAGAATACTTCCCAAAACTGTGAAGTGATCTTGGGTGGCCCGTGCCTTCCATGCCTCTGCATTAAAACTGGAGTGCTATATACTGTTCAGATATTGCCTATCATTTTTGTAGCTGAAATATTAAGCTGCCTGGCATTTTCTTCTGCTTGCTATCTCTAGGCTATTGGCTTTACACTATCGATTCAACTCAGAGTCCCTACAGAAACACTAAAAATCAGCTCAAGTAAGTATCCGTA
This sequence comes from Apteryx rowi, assembly GCF_003343035.1. Taxonomy (NCBI): domain Eukaryota; kingdom Metazoa; phylum Chordata; class Aves; order Apterygiformes; family Apterygidae; genus Apteryx; species Apteryx rowi. The sequence continues at coordinate 1,763,520 of NW_020447397.1, read as the reverse complement.
GAGCAGGGAACAGAAATAAATGTTTTCTATGCATGTGCAGCAAATATGGAAAAAACAAAAGAAAACTTTGCTTGGTCCTGTTTCCTTGCAAAATGTGTATTTCAGTGGAGAAGCTGTATGTTTCCTTGTAAGCGTTCATCTTGCGTCCTCGCCACATCTTTGAGGCAGACACAGGGGAAAAAATGGTGCTGATGAGAGTGAATCAACCCTTCAAGACGTGTAATGATTTCATAGTCAGGAAGAGCTAGGCTGGTAATATCGAGGCCTAGCATCTGTGAGACCACGTCTCGGAAGTCTGCCAGCTGCAAGAGCAAACAGGAAAGAGTTATTAATAAATTAAATATTAAGTGAAGAAAACGCCTGTAAAAACACATGCATGTATACATACATACAGATGCAAGCATTTGTATTAGCAGTGCAAAATATAAGAATTTCTGCCATTGCTCAATACTGAGGAGTATGGAAACAGAGCCTTTTGGGGCATACTTAAAACAACAAAACAAGTTAAAAGCTGGGATGCTAAGGATTTTGGAATTTTTCCTCACAATTTGAAATGTTCCTCAGTATTCATCACAAGCATACCTCTCCACCTGATTCAACAGTGAAAGCTGAGGAGAGGATGGGAAGAGGAGTTGTACTTGACTTGGATGACTGCAAACTATATAGACAATTGGAAACACCGGCAGGCACATGCCACAGCATGTGCTAAGGTGCTTGTCCTGACCTCAAGCTCCTGACCCCTGCCTGCCACAGCTCCCCTTGAACCTGCACTTGCTCAGGGAAGCCAAGGCAGGAGGAAGAAGTCAGAAGAAAGGTGGTGGGGGTGGCACATCCCTGGATCTCTCTTTGACTTGGAATCTGGATGCAGCCAAGATTCAGACAACAATCTCAGAAACACTCGTTTTGCTTCTATGAGGAGCTGCTGAAAATATATCACATGAAGGTTATTTGGCAAAGTGCTTAAAGAAACCATTTTTCTCTTTGCAGTTCCAAACAGGCAGACATCCACAAATAACTGTCATCACTAGTGACCCTGCCAGCAACTAGATTAAAAACTTGAGACAAGATGAACATGAACCCTGAGCTGCTCTCCTCAGCTCAAGATATAGGTCCTAACAGTTAAACTTAAATGCCTCTTAAACAGGTAATGCATTACACTGCCCAAAAAAACAATGCCCTAATGCTCCTTATCACCAACACATAATTATAAGAGAAAAAAGTTCCTATTAAACAAAATTGGCTTGTGTTGCTACCTATTTGTACTTCAAGGTCTCGTATCCCAAGCCTGACAGAGACCCCACAGTAACAGAAACTTCACAAACCATCAGGAAGCCAGACTCATGTTCTGGTGTGGTAGCACTCACTGCACTCAACTTTGACAGTTATGGGTAAGAAGGAGTACAGACAGAAATAAAAGTGCCCCTAAAATACATGGCCATCCCCAAGAATACTGTGCAGAATTCCAAGGCAATTATATCATATTTGAAGCAAGTAGCAAAAACCCCTATAACATGAAGGCCAGATCCTGAAGCAAGATATCAAGTAAGGTCTCAATGCCAAGATTTTGCCAGAGACAGTTCGCTTTGCTCCAGTATGAAATCTAAGGAGCTAACACCAGTTCAGAAAAAGAAATATGGAAACCAAAACAGTACATGGCACTGAAGGACTCTGAGAATTCATTCCCAGCTATTTGACTTATTAAGGCAGTACAACGCCTTGGGTGAAATGCTGTAACACAATGTAACACCAAAAAACCCAAGTTCCCATATATTTTCTTCAGTGCCAGTACCAAGCCTGTAGGTGACTGATGTGATGCACTGGCAGCACGCTAGAAAAGTACAACGTAGTGGAAGCTAAAGGTTTCTTAAACATCTGAATCACAGATGGATCAAATGGGCAGCAGAGCTGGAATTTGTTTACATGCATATTTTATGTAAAAAAAAAAAAAAATCAAGGCACTCCCCTTTTAAAGATCCAGTCTTTGGATTAATTATACTCCCATAAGATGTTTGTCTATACAACTAACCCAACTGATGCCTTATCTTTGCTATTCTAAGCTGTTCAACTTAATCAGGGCAATGGTGAGTATACCCAGCTGAACAACAATCATATTTTTATGTGATGAATGGACACTGATTAATGAGTTGGCAGCATTTTGCCAGAGGTAAGAGATACAAATTAAAAGATACATGGAATCATCTCACTCTACTTCTCACAGAAAAATCAGGTCATAGCTATATTGATTGGACAATAAATATTTCCAATATATGAATGTATAATTTAAGTATATTCAATAACATTCATCAGCAAGTAACCTAAACAGGAAGACACACACAGCCCTTAAAGAAATCCTTCAAGCCATCCACTTATATGAATTTTAAATTGAGGATTGTTTTTCCACTTTAAGGGAATAACACTTAAAAAAAAAATCCAACTTTTCTGATGGTTATATTGTGGCAGATAAAGTACAGTACATACAAAGCTGTAGTTCAAACAAAAGGCAGCAAAAGTGTTGACTACAAAGAGAAATACTCTCTCTACATAAACTGACAAAGAACACCATCGCTCTTGGATGCAAAAATGCCAAGCCAAGGATATCAATCTGAGTTCTAAAAAATCCAAACAAAAGCAACAAAAGATATACATGGGACTATTTTTAGACTTCTGTAGTATGCCTCACATGAAGTAAAATGCATGTTTATATTCCTAAGCACAGTACTGTATGCACATCATGAACATCTTTTAAAATTTTGTACTAAAACATTTAAGGACCTAGAAAAAAGATTAGATGAAAAACGTATTTCAGCTTTAAAAACAATGCAACATAGGTATTAAGAACACAACAGTTTTGTTGAAACACTACAAGCTAATAGAAGTACCACATAACACTCTATTTAAGGCCTTCTTCAACAGCAGTGAATATTTCAAAGCTAGTCACAATTTGAAATAAAGGAGAGGAATAATAAGAGACGAACATCAATAAAGACTTAAAATGAAATATTTGCTTCAGAGGTAAATACTCATGCTAGATTTTCTTTGCATCTCATCTCCAGGGAGTAAAAGTATCTAAAGTAAAAGAGGAGAAGAAGAAGAAAAGATGAATGCAATTGAGGACATTAACCCAAGATTAGGGAGAGGAGGGGGAAAAGGATGCTACATTTTATTTGCACCTTGTACCTACAGGAAAGTAGAAGGGTGTCTTATTGTATCAGAAAAAAAGGAAAACTAGGACTGAAGAAAATCCTTATAATAACGGAAAAAATGTGCAAATGCTTGTACAAGCTGTCAGCCTATCCACATCAACAATTCCATTAGATAATGGCAGTTTCAGTTTCTGATAGTTTTCTCAGCATACACACACACACACAAAGGTATGTTACTGAAGTTATATTCAGATTAATTATATAGATCCACGCACAGAGAAATACATAACATCTGCATACACTACCACTTACAGAGAGACAGAGAATATTGGTCCTGTTTAGCTTCCCAGAGAGAAGAACAAGCGATTCCAAAGCAGGTGAAGAATTACATTTAGTTGAGGAGGAGGATACTCCTCAGGTAATAGTTCAAGAGAATCCAGGAAAAAACTCATGCATTTATTAGTGAAAGAGAGATTTTAGAATGAATTCTCTGATTTAACAACACCAGGGTTATCTTAAGGCAAAATTTTAGTTAAGTAAACCATTAAGATCCAGGACAGTATGCTATGAATACCTCCGAAATTTCTCATATTAGCAAAATGACATTACTGCTAATTCGCACTGCAGGAGCACAAGACTTAGGTTTTACAAACAGCTTTTCTCCCAGTTCAGCAGTATAGATCCACCTGCAAGTGCTCAAAAGGTTCCTGTGACGTAGATGATTGTGGACTCTGGTGAATTGTAAGTTAATGGGTTTTTTTTATTAACCCAGAAACACATTTGTGTTCTTTGAATTTACGGCCTATGCATGGTAATATGTAAGTAAGTTTTGTATCTAAGATATATGAAAAACTATACCTTAAAAAAAAAAACAACTAAGATTCTAAAGAATTTTTATGCATCTTCTCCAAAATGGGATGTAAATTGAATATGTTGCAGTGCACAAACAAAACAAGGCATAGATTTATCTTTCATTCTCTTACATGTATAACTTGAAGTGCTTTACCTCTCAGAGTCATAATTGCCACTTTAGCTCAAATTGCTGCTTTAGTTTGAGCTAGTTTTTCCTCATTTATGAATGTTCACACAAGTTTTCAGCTCAGCTGGATAGCTGCTCTACCTATACCACACTCTTATGTTCTGAATGACACCTAGCACTTGTCCAGCAAGTATACACCTACCTGTCTCTCTCTTTTTGCTACTTCTGCAAGGGTTGTTTTAAGCATCTTCATTTCACTGCTAACTGCTTCTAACATATTTTTGGCCTTTTCTTTATCTTCATTAGCTTCATGCTTCTTTAAATGAAGTTCTGATTTGACAGAGGTAAGTTGTTTCTCAGCCTTTTCTTTCATTCTTTGCAATTTGCCTTGAGACTTATTAAGTTCTTCTATTGTTCTGTTCTGCTCCAAAGTTTTGATCTACAATAATAAATGTTAAATCCTTCACACATTTTCATCTAAGAACAAATAACAAAAATGGCTAAGAACACACATTTTAATGTGGTTTCTTATGGATTCTTGAGGAAATCACACATATGTGTGAACTGAAAAGTTGTTAAAGCATATTGGCCAATTTCAACTGAATTAACAGAAAGACTATTGTTTCAAAGACAGTTAATTTTCTACGGGCTTTCATGAAAAGAGACAACAGAACATACAAAAGCCCACAGTGTGAGTTCATTCTTTGCTAGCCACTGGAAAATCAACATGAGAGCTGCCAAATGTTTTGCCAGAGAAAATCCTTCCGTTGAAATTTGCACCTACTTACCTACTTCAGTCAATCAGCCATAAGACACAAAGTCACATAAAATCAACCATCCCTAGTTCCAGTAGTTGCAAGCTATCAGTGATTGCAAACTACTTGTTTCCACCTGAGTCAAAGCGAATAGTTTATTACTGCCACAAGGTAATAAAACACAAAAACAATGAAAATTTAGCATCTTGCCTGTTTTATGTGAAAAAAAAAACTTTTCTCCCTACTGGTAATCAGAATAGATTTTCTGTGAGCTATGTATGCAAAAATAAAAGATTACAGCCATACTGAGAGGAGAGGAAGGGATCCCATCTTTCTTGTAAATTTGAAGATTTACCTTGTGCTTTACAGATGCTATTTAGTGTACCAAGATGGACTGCAAAATATCCAAAACATTGTAATAATATATTTGTTTTCCCAACCTAGATGCATTTGAGCAGTTCTCCATGAACACTTATAAATGAACTCCAGCTGTATTCAAATGAAACAGAAAAATGGGTGGAAGCACAAATGTAACCTTTTAACTCACCTTAAGTTCATTGGTTTCAGACAGCTTGGCTTTGAGATTGGTATTAGTTTCCCTTGCCAGATCAAGCTGCTGCTGTAACCTCTCTATCACTTTATGCAACTTTCTGACAGTGAGATTGGCCTCATCCCGCTCCACAGCTAAGACTGTCCTTACTTGCTTTTCTTCTTCCAGCTGGGATATTTTTTGCCGCAGAAGGTTCATGTGCAACTCTCTGCTCTCAAGTTTTTCTTTCTGAGTCTTCAACTAGTTTTAAAACCACAAGGATATTTAAACCAGTATTTGCAAAAGACAATGGTTCTACACAGATTGTTACATAAATTTATTTCCCTTGTTCCATGTTTAACCTGAACTCCCAATCCTCTTTTGAAAACTCTGTAAAGCAGTATACACATATGCATATGTGTATACATATACAAACTATATATACATATAGTGTGTATACACACACTAACTTGATACCTCTTATATTATTGCTAATTCATTGCACTTCTCTGTCCTTAAGCCTGTGCACCAACTTTTAGAGTGGATTTACATGTAGATTCCCATCCTATTAGAATATAAATACTTGTGCATAACATAACATCTGAGATTGTCTCAGATATAAGACACTTTTCAAATGCAAGAGGTTAAAGACACATTCATTAAACAGACAGTGGTTTAAGTGGTCATAGTTAAAGATATTCCATCTCTAAGCAGTATATTAAGGCTAGTGTGTAAGAAGCAGAGTCAACATACAGAAATAAGAAAGCATTCATATACTCTTGCAAAACAAAGTCCAGCAGCTTAGTTTTATAATTTTGGTGCTCAGGGAAATACCTGTTTTCTGCTTACCTGAGGTGAACTACCAGGCTTTACTCTGGAACATCTGAAGACTATTCACACACATCCTCCCTGCTAGAGAGGTGGTTACTTTCAGAAAATCTACAGTGTGATTTTAAACACAACCTGCACAGATTATCAAGATTCCTAAAGGGGCACAATTCTTGTTGGAAATCCTTAGTGAAGTGCAACCTATATTATACTAGTTTCTAGAGAAGTTGATGCAAGATGCCTTCCTTCCCGGTAGATCCTTCTAGATTTAAATATTGTCAGTAATTGTTTAAAAATATATATTATAAATGTGTATTGAAAAATAGACATACATAAATATGCATACTATAACTATATGTTTTTGAAGAAGTTGTGAAGAGCAGTATCATGTATTAGCTAACTAGCAGTTTTAATTATTTTAACATGCAGTTTGATTGCACAGTTTGCAAAAGTGTTTACTATCTTCTCTTTATGTAGTGAAGCCTCAGGCTTCTGCCTCTAGCAAGCTATCATTGAAATACAACCATAACAATGTTATCTTTGAAACAAACAGTAAAAATACATCTTTTTTGCCTACCTTCCTTCTTAGGCTATATGCCATAGTCTTATTTTCAATCACTGCATCACCTTCCAGTTTCACTAATTGCTCTACCCGAGCTAGAATTGCATCCACATTCATATCAAATCCAACCTCCGCTGCCACACGGTCCAGCTTCATCTTCTTATTAAGTTGTTCCAGAAATTTCAGATACTAAGATGTGAAAAAATGAGAAAAGGATAATAAAACTTCATTAAAAGTCTCTCAGTATAATTTAAAGCAATTGCCCCTACCCTGGCAACCAACTAATAGAGCCAACAATCATTATCCACAAGAAATAAGGCACTGAAAGGATATATTTATAATACACACTCCTGATAAAATTGCAAATTCTCCAATTGTCCTTTTTCAATCAACATTTATTTTGTTCATAAGTCCCTGGACCTACTGTATTTATCTTCTTCGCAAGACCAGCTTGTCTCTTGCTCCTCTACAGCAAGAAAGCCACTAGGTGTGTGTGTCTGCTTCTGACTACAGTTCCCTTCTGTGGCTCTGCTGTTCTACGTGACCAGGCACTGGCAGGGAGGAGGAAGAAAGGACAGCCACACAGTCTTCTCACTTAACTGGAAATGCCTGCCCACTGCTGGGAGCTCTGGCTGATTAACATAGGTAAAAATGATACCAGGGATGCCAGAGGAGATCTGATATGGTATGAAGAGATACAGGAATGTTAATATGGTCATTATTTTGCCCTACTTTGGAAAAGCAAGTTCTAGACGTAATGGCTATTAATTTAAAAATTGCTCCAAAGATTATTTTAATTGCTCTAACATGAATTTCATCTGCTGTACTGATGTGTATACATACAGCATATCAAATATTATTTAATCTTTTTTTTCCTTCCCCCCCCCCTTTTTTGTCCTTTTTTGTTAGCCCTTTAAAAATTACATTATTTCCCTGGTCACAATTAGCACCTCTTGTGAAAACCAAAGTTCTTCTTTTCACTAAGAACCATATTTTACTTCATTTTCTCTTACTTCTGGTATATTTAATCTTTTTCTATTGTCCCTGTTTAGCTTTCATTCATTTTGCATCCTGATATGATTTTTATCCGTACACACATGCTATTCCTTTATACTCCTCTTTAGCCATGTATTTCCACGTTTATACAATTTCTGTCTGATTTTCTGATCATTTAATGAGCTCCTGATGCAAACACACTGGGAATTTTATTACCCTTCCTGTTTTTCCTTTACACTGGAACTGGTTGTTGCTGTGCTCTAACACATTTTTATTCAGTAACTGCCTATTCACCTATCCCTTTCTTCTCAGTCAAGAGATTGCTCTCTCAGTTTTCTAACTTTGCTGAAGGCTGCCTTTTTGAAGATCATTTTCTATTTCACATTGTTTTCACTCCTTTGCTAGAAGCATTTTCACTTAATTCTACCTTTATATTGTCAATTAATTCCATTTCTTATATGCTTTTTTCCAGAACTGCATCAAAAAAAACAAACAAAAAACCCCACTTCCTCTAAAAAGCTTCCTCTAACTTCTTGAAACATATTCCAAGAATTGGAACTATACTTGTTTTGATGTGTATTCTGGTAATTAAACCATTGTCACCAAATCCTACTCCTTGTGTGTTGGAGAACATAGTGTTTTCTTACTGTGTTAGGTCCCCCCCCCTTTTTTTTTTCACCCCACCTTTCCCCAGGTACATTCAGCAAACCTGCCTCTCATTTCTTCCTGAACTTGGAGCAAGAGTATAGCATCACCTTGCTATATACAATGCAAATCTCTTCTTTTTCTCCTCCTTTCTGTCTCTGTGGAACAAACTATACCATTTTATAGAAATATTTCAGTCCTGTGATTTACACCAAGGAATCTGTGGGCTGCTGGAGAATTTCTCTATACATTGTGAATTTTAGATTAGTTTCGTCTATTTTTTCTTATATCTCAAGAGAGCATAAACTAAAACTGAAGGCAACTGACATTTCTGTTGCTGCTCATAATCTTTTCAAAGGAACAACAGAAGAAAATCACAAATAAAAAAATAAAAACCTCCTGGTCAGTTCCATAACTGTTGCTTAAGCCCACAATGATAAAAGCGGAAAGAATCTTTTTTTTGTTTCACACTGCTTCCAGTTCAAAAAGTCAAAAACAACAGCAGCAGAAGCAAGCACTGATGCTGTTCATTAACAGAAAAGAACAGCAAAGATTTCTTTATTGCAACAACATCTAGAGAAAAAATAAGAAACTAAGGCCACATGTTCCTCACAGAGGAAGCAGTGAAGAAATTCCATTTCCTGTTTGCTCCCAGGGTGGTTGATGCTTTATTCATAAAAGTTGTTGTATTGTAGACTAATATAAAACTGCATCAAATTGTTAGTTCTTTGCAAACTCAACAATTGCTCACTGAAGCACTGATCTTGACTTCGTAACATGCTACCACCCACCATCTACTTTGCCCTTAAAGGTATTGAATGGCTGGTTTAGTACTCCAGGAATTATGTCATTTTCCAAAGTCTTAAAATGTGGATATGTTCCAAAACAAGAGCATGTTCATTCACACTATTAATAGAACAATTTTGGTAGCCACAATGGTCTAAGGCTATAAAAGAATCAAGGACTGCAGGACCTTGAGATGCTGTGGACCAAATAATATGCTAGAGAAAGGTGGAGTAGCTTTGAGATCAGAGAATTCTTGAAGGTCTTCTGATACAGATACTCTTATATCTCTTTTTTCACATTAAATGGACTTTGAAATCAGAACCTTATCTACTTTTTCCAGTTAAAATTGTTAGTCAAAGAAAAGATATTACTATGCCACACATGCTTTACTTTGCTAATTCCCATTACTTGCAATACTGTAATATTCAAGCTGATCAATGCAATACAGTTTACTATCTCTCCAGCTTTACTAACTTTTATACAAAAGTAAATAACCTATGCAACTACTTTTTGTTTCTCAAGCTTCAAACCATCTTGCATCATATCTCCAGACAGCAATTCCTCTTCCAAATGTTTCAGCTCATCCTGGAAAGTCTCAGATAGTTTCTCAGCTTTCTTGCTCCTCTCCAGAGCTTCCTGGTACAATGCGGTCTGATTTTCCAAAGCTTCAGTCAATTTAGCTATTCGAGTTTCAAACTGAGATACCATCTAGGAAGCAAACAAACCAAGAGACAGGGTTAGGTGGGTGCGGAAGTGTTAGAAAGATATGAAAGATTGTCAAATTGTTGAAAAGAAGGTAAAAAAAAAATCTCTCTTTAAAATACATAAATTTGAAAAGGCAAAAAGAGAAAAATCTGTAAGAAAGTGGCAGGAGTGGCTACATGTGAGACACCCAAAAAAAATGAACAACAAACTATATCTAAGATGAGTCAATCAACTAAAAGGAGCAAGTATCTTTAAACAACTATTTCAATATAAACTAATTTAGACACAAACATTCCAAAGACACTAGCTAGCCAGTAATACCTGGCAGTCAACTAGCTTCCTTTAAAAAAGGGCCATACGATCTCCAGTCTATCACGAAGTTGAGTGGAAAAACTAGATAAGAGCATTTTAGAAAATACACACAATATGTAGATGAGAACTTAGATAAGAATAACTAAGTCTCAGAGGAGTCCTTCTCAACTGTTAACATGTTTTTAAAGGGCACTTAATCAAAATATTTTGCTAAAAGCTGTGCGTGTGTGTGTGTGCGTGTGCGTGTGTGTGTGCGTGTGYGTGTGCGTGTGCGTGTGTAAGGCTAAAAGGATAAAAATCTGACAAGAAACTATATGATGATTCTGAAAACAGTTATAGCTCCACACTGTTAACTTTGCAACTGGTTGGCAATGTAATGGATTTTAAATAGTAAAGTATTTATAAATTAATGCTTGACAACATCTGATTATACCACTGCCAAATACTGAATTACTAGCTTTATTCAAAAAATTGCTTACTTCCCTCTTTCCTTCTCTCCTGTTCTTACTGTCATACAATTATCTGGTTAGATAATTCATTGTTGTGCATTTGTAACTCAGTTTTCAGATACTCATCTCCAAACAGTCTCTTCATTTTAAACATCTGTTTGCCTCATGTTAATAAAATGAACAATAAGCATGCAAAATTCCCATTAATTTTAATGACACATTAAGGCTTCCAACTTCGCTCACAATTAAATACAAACACTGGTTTGTAYCAAAACTGCCTGAAAAACACTGAGAAATTACTGTTGCTTGTACCGTGGTGTAAAATACTAAACAATAATAAAACCGTAAGAACTCCCCCCCACACACATCTTATGCTTTTCTGCATCATATATATCACTCAGTACAAAACACAGATTTCAGTAACTTGGTCCCACAAAGATGTGGTGTTGTCAGAGAACACAGAATCCTTTTATCAGACTGCAGAGTGGATCTACAGTTAGTCCAGCTGCATGGGGTTTTTACATGCTTCAAAACACCATAAACACAAAAACTATCATAGAAGGTGTGATCACAAAGTCATCAAGCTGTTAGTTTGTCTTCAAGAGCATCCAGGAGTGGTTTTCCTCCTCAGCTTACGAACAATCAACAATTTAGGGATTTCCTGAGAGTTGCACCCTTATTATCTGTGCCTTTATCCAACTGCTTCTTAAGGCTGTACTTTTGGTCCTGCAGTTCTGAACTCCTCTAACTTCCAGTGCCAATGACTTGTGCAGTTCAGTCAAGCAATGTGTAAAGAAAGGGACTTCCTGTTGCTTGTTTTAAAGTGGTTACTTGAAAATTTGCTTGGATGCTGCTTATTTCTTGTCTTGCAAGAAATTCCAAATACTCACTTCTAGAGGGAGCTTTTACAGAAGCATCAATAAGTTGTACTGTTCTTGTTTTGTAAGACGTTATCTTAAACTTCCCCTGTTTTATATGCACACATGTGTGCACGTAGTACAAAATTTTTTTGAGATCTCCACCAGCTGAAAAGCATTAGAGCTGCCACTGCTCTTGTCATTGTCCCTATAACTTGTAACTGTATTTTGCTTTACTGTGTCCCACTCACTGTTCCAAGCTGAAAATTTCTTGCCCTATTGAGTCTTTTCTTGCACGGAAGCCTCTAGATACTCTCAGGGCCCTTTCTTGTCCTTTTTAAAGGCTTTTGGCAGGGGGCGGATGAGATTATCACAAGTATGTGTAGTATTCAGAATGTAGCAGCATCATGGATTTATACAGTGGCATACTTACGGTTTTCATTTTCTCCTCCACTCTTTTTCTAACAATTTTTCATATTCTAGTTGCTTTTTTTTGGTCACTGGTAAGCACTAAGTCAACATCTATATTACTCTGCATTTATTAATGTTTAACTTTGTCAAATTATTTTCCACTTGTTATTTTGTTTGGAAAAATATAAAAAAACAAACATGCAGCATCACCTATCTTCCTCAAAATGTTATGCAGATGGATTGCAAGTTGCAACATGCACACAAACATATGCACAGACACAACAAAACAATCCTGATTCTACAGCACAGAGCTCTTTTGTGGCAGCAAAGGAAAAGCAGATAGATCCTAAAATTAAATAAGTGTTAATGGCATTGCAATTAAAATCACTAAGAATTTTGTCAAAAAGAAGAATAGGAGATTTCAGTGGGAGCCTAATCAGTTTCAGCATTTAGGAGTCTGTTATATCAATATACATGGCTGAAAACTGATACAATTAAGACAATTTAAGATCGGATCAGCTGTTCCTGTCTCAGGTCAGATGGGCAGGTAGTCAGGAGAAAGAGCAGTTTCAGCTATAATTTAATTTGCTGTGACAAATCTGCTTACACTTGTCAAACAGAAAGGACTGAACCTGCAGACCTTGTACTGTGGCTGGGCTTTGTATGAACTGTTAGCATTTGCTTGCCTTGGACTCCAGGTCCCCGCGTACCCTTCTGACATGTTTTAAATAACAAATGACAAAAACACCCAAGAGCTGTCCAATCATATTCAGATGACAYGCATCATATTATAACTGCTTGAAAAGATCTTTAGGACAGTAATTCAAATCAGTATCTTAACCCTGCAATAGAATATTTATCACCAGACACTGTCATTGTAAATGCTGATTTTTTTTGAATAAAGTTACAATTTTTGGTAGTGTTAATGGCTAATATGCAGGCCATGAATAACTCAGATGCCCTTCAGACACTAAAAGCACCACAATTAGGGCACCTAATCTTCAAGAGCATTTGAGATTACACAGAAAATCTGACTTAAAGCCAGAACAAACAGTTGTGATGAATGCATTTCTCACGTGCACTTTAAAATTTAAACTTTTCACAGCTCTGTTTGACAGATGCATGTGCAGACATAAGCCAAATACAACTAACAGGACTTGAATGTAAAGGTGAACATTTTGCCGGTGGCAGTTGAGTTCTTGAGCTCTATCAGGATGATACTATAAACTAAATTCCCAGAGTAACAGCAGAGAAGACAAAAAAGAAAAAACAAAAAACAAAAACTGTTTAGAGAAGGCATCAAAGGGCCAGTCAGGGAAGGGAAAGTTCTCTTCCTCCCAAATGCTTGCGTTGTCTTTTCCTGCACATGCTAATTCAGTTTGCAAGGCAAGTTGCTTGCAGCAACACCATGAGTGAAATGAAGCAACGTATACTCAGGGAAAGGACAGCCTTGACTGTAACCCTCCTTCCCCGTACTGGTGATTCATTAGCAGATTTTCAGTCTCCAACAGAAAGGCACTTGGCTGTTGGATTCGTACCTAGCTGTCTTAGCATTACTTCTAGATTTCAGCCACACCACAAAGTGGCTTCTCTGAAACAAGCTAGCCTGAGCACCAGCAACAGCACAGGCCGATTTACCCTGCCAAGAAATTTATGACTCTCATTTGAAGGTCTTTTACATCAGACTTGACAGTTTACTGAAAAGTTTATGAGGAATCCTTTCTCTAAGAAGTATCTGAAGACAATTAATCATTTTCACGATTGATCGATGGTAAAGCATACATATCCTAAAACAGAATATTATATCCAAGTCCTGCAAAGAAATTCACCAAAAGATGCAATGGGCCTCTGATCAAGAAGGTAGGACCAACACATATATTCCTTACAACTGGAGTCTTAAAAAATGCTTTTAATTCTGATTTCCAGAAAGAAAAACAGTTCACTGCAAAACAACTTTTTGGATGACATATTTTATGTTCTATTAGAAATGGACTCATAAGTGCACGATATTGGCATTTTAGCTTAGTTATTTCAAAGCCTTTAATCTTAATATAGAAACCGTTCTGAGAATAGATGCCAGCAATGCTTTAGTAACATAGTTCACTTGAGGGCAACGCAGACAAATTTTTCCAGACCTTTGAGTCATAGCAATAAAACACTAAACATCACTTAATATATTTGGTAAATACAATCATTCACAAAATTTCAGCATTCAACTGCAAGGACTATATTCACCAAGCAATATTACACTTAAAAATAATATTTTTTATTCAGGAACTTCCTGAGCCACAACTGTTTGAGAATGGACTAGCATTCTGGGGAATATTGCTTTATGTATTAGCAAGCAATTGCTATATTTGCTGGCAGAGTCAGCAATGGCATGCTAGACATATCTGACATGGCCCCTCTGCTATTTAAAAATAAACCAACAAAACAGGCAACCACAAAACTAGCATCTTAGTTCCACAGCACAGATTTAGGCAGCAGCAGGTTAAAGCTGACACCTGCTGTCTTAGTAATAAAGGCTTTCTTTCAGCACATATATTTAATTTTAATAGCAAAAATACTGAAAAATAGACGTCTTCATTTTCAGGCCAAAAATGTAGATATTTCCCGTTGCAAGGGTCAACAGGTCTTTCTGGGGGAGTGAGAGGTTAGAGCACAGCAACCAAATAAGTCCTAAGACCATTATGGACAAACTACCTGTTTTCTGGAACTTTGGTTTCTTTACCTCTAAAATATAATTATGATTGTTTAGAAAAAAATGAAAACTGATTATTACTGTGCATGTCCAGGAAGAATAGCTAATTATTTATATAGTTAATAGTAGTTCCATGTAACAGAACATGACTTTTCGAAGCAATGCTGTTACTTGGAGAACTAGACACATTCCTCTCAAGAAATTGGAAAAAGCTTGTATTTGCAATGAAATAAAGACTGAGCTTGAATCTCTCCAACACCAGCAGTCTGCAAAATGATCAAGTGTGCAACCTACCATGTTAAATAATATTAAGGAATAAAATCAGAAACAATAAGAACTGAAACAAGTAGTATGTAAATATGCACATACTGCAGTATATCAACAAAGAAACTAACTGTTCAGTGTAGTAAACAAACAAACCTGACCACAGCTGAGCCTTACAAAAGATGTAGGTCACCTAAAATCATTTCCCAGCAGCAAAACCTTTTGCCCAATAACTGCCAGTCTACTTAAATTTCCCTTTCTCAGCATCTCTCAAACTAAGCAGCATCTCAACTGAGTGCACAGTATGCCAAGCAGCAAATAGTACAAACACATATGCACATAAAATTCTCATTAGATTTTAGTTCTGAAGCATTTTGATTATGACAACAACATCCCATGACACATTATAGCAAAACTGTAAAGATGTTAAACATTTTCACAAAACTTGTCTGTTTTCATTGAAATTTGGCACGCTGACTCTCAAACTAAGGTTTAGGAGAGCTAGGTTTTTTTTCAGTTCGGTAGAAACAGCTTTGATTTAGTGTGTCACTTTTTAATTAAATAACAGTCCTCTCTGACAACATTGTGCTCACAAAATGAATATATGCCCATATCAACAAGAGAGAAACTTCAGTACTCTCACCAACTGTCAGTCAGGGCTGAATACAGATGTTGTTCAGACTGTGCTAAAGCCTAATTTGCTCTCTTAATTTAGTATACTGACTCCCCTCCCTCCTGAGCTGTCTCTTCTCTACCTGTACATACCCCTCCTTTGCAAAACAAGCCCAAACCCTTCAATCAAAAGCATTAGAAAGCTCGCCTGTCTGGCTACTGCCTTTCTCCTGGATGGTGAACAGTTACGGTCTCAACAATGTTTAACTGGAAGTGAAAAAACACATTTTTCTAGGTGCAGGCTTTGAGGACTAGAGGGAAAGGAGTTGCCCCAGGCAACTGTGCACCCCATCAGTTATGTCTTTGAGACATAATTTTGAGAAATAGTCCAGTCCTTGAAGTCACTGGTGTAGCAGAAAATCCACACTTGCTAAGATGTTCATCGAAATCAGAATGACCATGCTGCCACTTCTGAGATCTGCTAAGAGGCACTGAAACCAAAAGTTTCAATGTTTTAACCAAAAAAAACATTCCTTGTCTTTTCTCATTAACAGCATTTATTATTTATTTCATTCCTGATCCCTTGCTATGTAATAAAACATATATGCTTTTGGCCTAATAATATCAAATCAGACAAGCAAATTACAGTTATCTAATTGCAAAATCTAAGCAGAAGGAACCAACACTTAAACAGATAAATAAGATAGAAAAGAGCTAAAGAGAATAAATACAAAAAACTTGAGAAAATCTAGTAGTTGCTCACTTACTATGTCTTTACTCTCCTCTCTGCAGTTTATTTCTTGGATCCTCTCCAAAATGGCCTTCTCAGAAGGCTTAACTATTGCAGATCTACTGCTGAGTAGGGTAGCAATTTGCTCTTTAAAAGAAACCAAAGAGTTTTGAGCAGTCCTGGCCTCTTCTAGGCTGTTCTTCAAACTTCCATCTAGCTCGCTGGAAGATCTCTTCAGGTTGTGCAGTTCTTCCTTTGAGGCTTCCCAAGCTTTCTGGCTAGCAGTCAGTTTGTCCTGGAGGGTACTGATCTCAATCTCCAAACTCTGTCTTGCTATTATAGCACTGTCAAGATCCTAAGACACATGAAAGATTAAACCAGGCTTTAAAAATCTGTTAGAACTCCCCAAAGCAGGCAGCAAGTCAGAGTCAAGCTGGTATTGCAACTAGAGGAATCAGGACCCCCGTTGTTCATATGGGGCCAAGAACATCAGGGCTTCACAGGAGAATTCCCACTGAAATTAATGAAAGCCCAAAAGATGCTGCAATCACACTGTAGATTTACCTTTTGCAATGACCTGCAAGAGTAATACATGAATGAAATTTGGAGGTTAAACATAATTTGGGGTTGTAAAACAATTGCTAGATTATATTTTCATTCAGAAAATGAGACTTAGAAACCCAGTAGTGAACAAAATGTAATACAAACAAAGCCAAAGTACCACGTCTGGGAAGAAAAAGCATGAGTACACATAAAACCTTTAAAAACAGTGTTAAGAACAGAATTAAGCTTCCCTGAATGTGACAAAAATTCCTGAGATTATTTATGTACAGAAATAGTGAACGGGGAGGAGAGGGGGAGCAGATTAAAAATATATATATAAGAAGAAGAGGAAAAAGTTAAAACAGCACAAAATAAAGTGCAAATGCTCAAATACCAATTTCATCTTAAAGAAGAAATGTCATTTTGTCATGGTTCTCATTTAGTCTCTGACAGCCACAATACTTTCATTTGAAGCTCAGACCTTTTAAAAGTAATTTTCCCTCTCTCTTCTGATGAACCAAGACTCAGTTTGGAAAGTAGAAAAAGAACCAGTATATATATGTTTTGTATAAAGTATTGGCCCAACATAGCAGAGCAGACAGACAGAACTGTGTATCCCGACCAGTGACACAAAGGCAAATGATGAAAGAAATATGAAAGAAAAATATCCCATCTAAACATAAAGAAAAAGTTTGTTTTATTCAATCAGCTTTTGAACCTCCTTCCATTATCCAGGACAGTACTATTAAGAGTGATTAGATACTTACATACAAGGATAAAATCTGCAGTCAAATCAACTAAAGGTGTAGCAAGGAGTATGTATGTCTTCATTCCTTGAGGTACTATCTGACTGATAGGTACAGACTGGAAGGAATGTTACTTCACACAAGACAAAATTAGACAACTGGATGGCATATTTATAGGGAGTAGTTAAATTTCTTTAGAAGTTTCCGTTGCCTAGAGGAGGCTCAATAACTCAGCTGATATCAGCTAAGATTGCTTTCATTGGTATTAAAGAATTGTAGCACAGTAAACCATTTATCCTAATGGCATACATGCTAATCAAGCAGTAAATCTGGGAACAATCATACAGCTAAGCAGTGAGGATGGACAGAAAAGGAGTCTGGGAGGCACCCTTGGAAATAAAATATAAACATACCATACTAAAAATACTAAAATTTTTAAATAGCTTCAAAAAGACAAACTTGCAAACACATAAATGAAAACAAACCAAAACAAACCCTGTCATTTAGGTAATTATTTGTTACTACCCATTTCTAAAGTAGTCGTAGAACCCTCTGGAAACAAATGTTGGCATGATTCCTTGTCATTTTCTCTTTTGTATTCTAAACAAGTTCTATTAATAGAAAATTCCCACCTTTGCTGAGAATTACATTACAGTAATTACAGCAAAGAGTAAAGCATGGTTTATTTCAATTACAGTTTTCAGCAGTCTCTATTTTTCTTTTCAGAGAAACAGTGCAAATGTAGTTTGCTAGTACCAGGGAGCTTACCTAATTACAATAGTGTTTCAAATTGTGAACATCTGCAAAGAAACACAATTGAATCAAAAGATCAAGGTATAAAATAAGTAACTGCAAGCCTGCTGATGCCAAAACATGAAAAATACATACATGCAATTTATAGAATGAGAAGTAGTAAAATTGAAAGCTTTAAAATTCTGAACAATTTTCTTCAACAACTATCTTGAATGGAGAATGTTCACACTGACTAGCTTAAGCAAGGTCAGTCTGAATGTAGAACAGTATCTGGAAGTTTGGATACTACAATCTGTAAAGGTGCTATCCCAACTAGAAGTAAAACCCTGAAAGCCTAACGTGTTCATTGTAGGGAGATAAAACAGTTTCCATCCCTAGAAGACTGAAAGAATGCAACCATAACAGCTCATGTTTTCTCTTTGGTTCCTCAATGGGCTAATGTCCCATGACTCTGAATTATATGAAGGTTTTGTACCTTGTAAGGTACAAAGGGTATGTACCTTGTCAGGTCAAAAAAGCTGGCCAATTTTGACATAGAACAAAATTTTGAAAAATAAGAATAATTACAGGAATTACATAAATTAAAACAGAATTAAATATAATATGGATTTACCAAGGGTATATAGTGTCAGATAACTGACAGACACAAAAGATGAAGCAAATCTAAAATGGATGCATTTACATGCTGAAATAGAAAGCAGTGCCAAAAATGCTTAAGCTATCAGAGACCTGAGCTAAAGGGTTCATGTGGCACAGTGTTGTACTTAAATTTACCAACTCAAGTCCAAAGGTAGTCTATCCACACTCACCTGATAGCAGTCTACCTGCACTAATAAAATCTGACTCTAACCTACAGAAGATGTAAGAGTATTCATAGCATTGCACAAGACACTGGCAAGGCCTCATCAGAAATAATGTATTCAATATTAGATGAGCCATATTCATGGAAAAYGCATTCAAGCCAGAACAGGTGGGGAAAATTACTTCTATCTTTTAAAT
The DNA here is from genome assembly GCF_003343035.1 of Apteryx rowi. Lineage (NCBI taxonomy): Eukaryota > Metazoa > Chordata > Aves > Apterygiformes > Apterygidae > Apteryx > Apteryx rowi. The sequence goes on along the minus strand of NW_020447397.1, from coordinate 1,744,215 downwards.
GGAAAGAAACAAATTATTTTATAAGAAAAAAAATAAAAGAGCTGGATTTAACACTGTAAAGCAAATTCAGGGAGATATGATTGCATTAAAAAGGCAGAAGAATGAAAGGGGAGAAACAAGGAGGGATAAGATCTATATAGTAATAATACATATCTTTACATCTGAGGTGATCACCCTATTGATCTCTCTCCAGAGATTTAATTAATCACAGAATCACAGAATGGTTGAGGTTGGAAGGCAGCTCCAGAGATCATCTAGTCCAACCCCCCTGCTCAAGCAGGGTCACCTAGAGCACGTTGCACAGGATCATGTCCAGGCGGGTTTTGAATATCTCCAGAGAAGGAGACTCCAC